>NC_083869.1:133620000-133920000 GCF_032452875.1 Bos javanicus | reverse complement strand
CCCCTGCCATTGAAGGTGGGCAGGATCTGTGAAGATGAGGAGATGGTCACTATCTTGGTATGGTTATGTTATCTGGCACAGATGATGGGATGGTCACTTACATGATTACCTTACAGAAGACTTCATCAAGCAGAGTTCAGTGAAGTCCCTGCTGCATTCAAAGAAGCATGCTCTCAATGTTGTGGCAGCCCGGATGGGAGGGGAGTTTGCGGGAGAATGGATACATATATATATGTGGCTCAGTCCCTTTGCTGTTCCCCTGAAGCTATCACAACATTGTTAATCAGCTATATCTCAATGCACAATAAAAAGTTGCTTAAAAAAAAAAAAGCAAGCTGCTGTCTTACAAGAGCGCCATTGCGAGGATGTGAGGTCACCCTCTAGGAGCTGTGAGGGACCCTTGACGGACAGGCAACAAGAAAGAGGAGACGTCAGTCCTAGAGAAGGGACTGAATTCTGCCAACACCCTGAACAGATTCTTCCCCATCAAGCCTTCAGATGGGATCACAGCCCTTGCAAATACCTTGACTTCAGCCTGGTGAGATCCTCGGCAGAGGAGACCCAGCTATGCTGTGCCCAGAATTCTCATCTACAGAAACTGTCAGATAATTAATGAGTTGTCTTAAGTCAGTAATTTTTTATGCAGTGATAGAAAAGTAAAACAGATGGGCAGCTGGACTTCAGGCTGCAAGTCTGACAAAAATTTTTCTGGGAGGACCATGAAGGAAAGAGATTCTGGGCCATGATTACAGATCACCAGAGTTCTAAGGGCATTTGGAGGGGGAATCCCATTTCAAGCTTCTTTCCTATCAGATCTACTAACAACCTATTGGCCACGGCAAGTTTCTTGGGCAAGCCCAAAGCTAAGAGTTAGGGAAGTCCATTCTGTCCATCTCAGGGCAGGGAAGGGGTATGGATGGCAAATTCTATTACAGGGGAGTACACAAGAGATTTAGCAAAAAAAAAAAAAATTGTCTGATTCTACCTCCTCCACTTCTATGGGCACACAAGTAACCAATAAGCAGTTACCTCCACGATGCATTTGAAGTCCGTGAAGCCCTCTTCCTCAATCCTGAAAATTTACCTCTCGAAGAAAGCCTCCAAAGGAGGGAAGTGGGACTGAGGAGAAATAAGAGTGAGGATTAGGGGGTCAGTACGAAGTTTGTCAATGGCAACCCACTCTAGTACTCTTGCCTGGAAAATCCCATGGCCAGAGGAGCCCCTTAGGCTGCAGTCCCTGGGGTCGCTGCGAGTCGGACATGACTGAGCGGCTTCGCTTTCACTTTTCACTTTCGTGCATTGGAGAAGGAAATGGCAACCCACTCCAGTGTTCTTGCCTGGAGGATCCCAGGGACAGGGGAGCCTGGTGGGCTGCCATCTCTGGGGTTGCACAGAGTCAGACACGACTGAAGCAACTTAGCAGCAGCAACGAAGTTTGTGGGTCACCAGGGGCAGCTTTGGATAAAACTGGATTCGGCAGGAGCATCCCCAGGTAGGACTTAGGTAAGTATTGAAGTAGGGATGGCCGGATGCCTGGGTTTGGGCTGGGACCACACATCCTCCTTCTGTGAAGCCAGGCTTGAGAAAAGCCCTCGAGTTGCCCATGCCCTAAGGATGAGCATTTCCTCTGTGCCAGGGCTTCATATACATAACTTTTCTACTTGTTTAAGAGGGCAGACTCTGCAATCAGACATGCTATGTCCCAGTCCTAACCTTGGGCAAGTAGTCTAAACTTCTCTAAAGACTCAGTTTTCTTGTCACTTATAAAACTGGCATAATGATGGTACCAATTCCCAAGGTAGTCATAAAGATTAAATGACACAGAATAAAGAAACTTTTTAAATTTCTTTAGCCCTGTGTTTCACAAACTTATGTGACCATAAGATCTTTTACTGTAGGACTGCTTATTAATATTACGGGGAGGTTCCTGTAGCTTCCTAGAAGCCAGTGGGAAATGGGAAACTGATAAGTAACCCAAGTACCAACGTGAATGAGAACTAGAAACTTGCTAGAGGAACGTTCTCCCTGATAGCTTCCTAAATAGGACAGTGTGATAAAATAAATAAACACTCAAGGATAAGCTCCTGAATACACTTAATGTAATGAATACAAATATGAAAGTGAAAGTGATTATCACTCAGTCATGTCCAACTCTTTGCAACCCCATGGACTATACAGTCCATGGAATTCTCCGGGCCAGAATACTGCAGTGGGTAGCCTTTCCCTTCTCCAGGAGATCTTCCCAACCCAGGGACTGAACTCGAGTCTCCCACATTGCAGGCAGGTTCTCTACCAGCTGAGCCATATATAAATACAACAAACCATTTTTCTCCTTTTAGGTTCTTTAAAATATATGATTGTTTTTTAAAAGTATTATTTTATTTGGGAAGGTCCACTGTATGTACACATAACACACACAGGTTGGATTTAGGTCTATCATCTCCTTATTTTCTGTCTATAACTTCATTTTAAATTTCCCTGTTCCTTTCTTCCTGCCTTATTTTGGATTTTTAAAAATATATTTTATTGCTTCAATTTAATTTATCTCTTGATTCTCTTTATGTTGTTTTTTAGTTGTTGATCTAGAAATTAAGGGGCTTCTCTGGTGGCTCAGATGGTAAAGAATCCACCTGCAATGCAGGAGATCCAGGTTTGAGACCTGGCTTGGGAAAATCCCTGGAGAAGGGAATGGCTACCCACTCCAGTACTTTTGAATGGAGAATTCCATGGGCAGAGGAGCCGGTGGGCTACAGTCTATGGGGTCACAAAGAGTTGGACATGACGAGAGACTAACACTTTCACTCTAACTCTTTCTAGGAATTATAATTTCTAATTTCTTCACAGTCTTCTTAGCATTAATATTTTACAGCTTCACATAGATGCCTTCAACCCTTGATATTATAGTTGTGTGTTACAGTACTCGTGCCTGGAAAGTCCCATGGACGGAGGAGCCTGGTGGGCTGCAGTCCATGGGGTCTCACAGAGTCGGACACGACTGAGCGACTTCACTTTCACTTTTCAGTTTTCACTTTCATGCATTGCAGAAGGAAACGGCAACCCACTCCAGTGTTCTTGCCTTGAGAATCCTAGGGATGGGGGAGCATAGTGGGCTGCCGTCTATGGGGTCGCACAGAGTCGGACACGACTGAAGTGACTTAGAGTACAGTACATGTATATACATTGAAACTTCCCAAATAATATAATACATTTTTTAAAACAAGCATGTATTTTAAAGAACTTATGAGGAGGAAAATGGTCTGTTATATTTACCCAAATATCTACCATGCCGGCTGCTCTTCCTTTATTCCTGAAGTTCAAGTTTCTCTCTGGCGTTAGTTTCCTTCAGCCAGGACATCCTTCGGTCTTTCTTTTAGAGCGCGTGTGCTGGTTAAGGCGTCTCTGAGTTTCCCTCCATTTAAGAATATCTTTAGTTCATCTTCATTTCTGAAGGATATGTTTGCTAGGTGTAGAATTTTGGCTTGGTGGTTATTTTCTTTCTGAAAAGATGGTGTCTCCATGTCTTCTGGCCTCTGTGGTTTCTAAGGAATTCACGGTTCCTTAAATTTCTGTCGCCGTTCATGTAACATGCAGTGTTACTACGACTGCCTTAATGACTTTTCTTTATCTTTTATTTGCAGAAGTTTGATGAAGTTTGTATTTAGACCTGGACAATGCTGTGTTAGCTTCTGCTGTGCAGCTGTGTGAACCAGCTATATGTATACACATATTCCTTATTTTTTTACTTTCCTTTCCATTTAGGCCACCACAGAGCACTGGATAGAGTTTCCTATGCTGCACAGCAGGTTCTCATTAGTTATCCATTTTGTAAATAGTGGTGCGTACGTGTTAATTCCAGTCTCCCCATTTTGTAAATAGTGGTGCGTACGTATTAATCCCAGTCTCCCCATTCACCCCACGGCCTTTCTTTCCCCCTTTGGTGCCCATATGCTCGTTCTTTATTTCCCTGTCTCTCTTTCTGCTTTGCAAATAGGTTCATCTGTACCTGTGCCTGGTTTTCTTTGGGCTTATCCTCTTTGGGGCTTACTAACCTCTTGAACTTGTAACTGTATGCTTTTCCACTTAAGTTTGGGAATCTTTCCGGCATTATATTTTATTTACTATTTATCCAATTATCTCTTACTCCTCTTATTCAGGGACTCCAATGATAGAAATATTAGATCTTTTCTTATTGTCCCACAGGTCACTGAGGTCTGTTAATTAAAAAATTTTTTCTCTGCTCTTTGGATTAGGTAATCTCTACTGATCTGTTCTCACTTCAATGACTGCTTTCTCTGTTATGCTTTTTCTGCTATTAAACTCACCTAGTGACTTTAAATTTTTTTCTGATATTGAATGTTTCAGTTATAAAATTTCCATTTGGTTGTCTCTTATAGTTTCCATTTCTCTGCTAAGAATTTCTACCTTCTCTTTTATTTGAAGAATGTTCACTTCACCTCGTGGGGTATGATTATAAATATAAATAAAGTCTTTACAATAATTCCAATATCTGGGTCATCTCAGAGTCAGCATCTGTTGATTATCTTTTCCCTTAAGAATTGGTTTATCTTGTTCCATTGGTCTATATTTCTGTTTTTGTGCCAGTACCATACTGTCTTGATGACTGTAGCTTTGTACTATAATCTGAAGTCAGGAAGGTTGATTCTTCAAGCTCCCTTCTTGTTTCCCAAGACTGCTTTCACTATTTGGGGTCTTTTGTGCCTCCATATGAATTGTGAATTTTTTGTTCTAGTTCTGTGAAAAATGTCATTGATAATTTGATGGTGATCATGTTGAATCTGTAGATTGTGTTTGGTAGTACAGTCATTTTCACAATTTTGATTCTTCTTACCCAGGAACATGGAATATCTCTCCATCTGTTTATGTCATCTTTGATTTCTTTCATTAGTGTCTTATAAATGTCTGTGTATAGTTATTTTGTCTCCTTAGGTAAGTTTACTCCTATATATTTAATTCCTTTTGTTGCAGTGGTGAATGGGATTAATTCCTTAATTTCTCTCTCTGATTTTTTATTGCTAGTATACAGAAATGCAAGTGATTTCTGTGTATTGATTTTGTATCCTGCAACTTTGCTAAATTCACTGATTCATTTCAGTTCTGTTCAGGTCAGTTGCTCAGTCGTGTCTGACTCTTTGCAACCCCATGGACTCAGCAAACCATGCCTCCCTGTCTATCACCAACTCATGGAGTTTGCTGAGACTCATGTCTATTAAGTCAGTGATGCCATCCAACCATCTCACCCTCTGTTGTCCCCTTCTCCTCCTGCCCTCAATCATTCCCAGCATCAGGGTCTTTTCCAAGGAGTCAGTTCTTCACATCAGGTGGCCAAAGTATTGGAGTTTCAGCTTCAACATCAGTCCTTCCAATGAATGTTCAGAACTGATTTCCTTTAGGATTGACTGGTTGGATCTCCTTGCAGTCCAAGGGACTCTCAAGAGTCTTCTCCAACACCACAGTTCAAAAGCATCAATTCGTCTGCACTCAGGTTTCTTCATAGTCCAACTCTCACATCCGTACATGACTACTGGAAATACCTTAGTTTTAACTAGATGGACCTTTGTTGGCAAAGTAATGTCTCTGCTTTTTAATATGCTGTCTAGGTTGGTCATAGCTTTTCTTCCAAGGAACAAGTGTCTTTTAATTTCATGGCCTCAGTCACCACCTGCAGTGATTCTGGAGTCCAAAAAAGAAAAGTCTCTTACTGTTTCCACATCTATTTGCCATGAAGTGATGGGACTGGATGCCATGATCTTAGTCTTTTGAATGCTGAGTTTTAAGCCAACTTTTCACTCTCCTCTTTCACTTTCATCAGGAAGCTCTTTAGTTCTTCTTCACTTTCTGCCATAAGTGTAGTGTCATCTGCGTATCTGAGGTTATTGATATTTCTCCCAGCAATCTTGATTCCAGCTTGTGCTTCATCCAGTCCAGCATTTCTCATGATATACTCTGCATATAAGTTAAATAGGCAGGGTGACAATATGCAGCCTTGACGTACCCCTTTTCCTATTTGGAAGCAGTCTGTTGTTCCATGTCCAGTTCTAGCTGTGCTTCCTGACCTGCATATAGGATCAGTCACCTAGAGCCAGACATCCTGGAATGTGAAGTCAAGTGGGCCTTAGAAAGCATCTCTTGAATTTTCCACAGTTTGTTGTGATCTACATAGTCAAAGGCTTTGGCATAGTCTATAAAGGAGAAGTTGATGGTTTTCTGGAACTATCTTGCATTTTCTATGATCCAATATATGTTGGCGATTTGATCTCTGGTTCCTCTGCCTTTTCTAAATCCAGCTTGAACATATGGAAGTTCATGGTTCTTTGGGATTGGAATGAAAACTGACCTTTTCCAGTCCTGTGGCCACTGCTGAGTTTTCCAAATTTGCTGGCATATTGAGTGCAGCACTTTCATAGCACCATCTATTAGGACTTGAAATAGTTCAACTGGAATTACATCACTTCCACTAGCTTTGCTTGTAGTGATGCTTCTTAAGGCCCACTTGACTTCACATTCCAGGATGTCTGGCTCTAGGTCAGTGATCACACCATTGTGATTATCTAGGTCATTATGATCTTTTTTGTATATTTCTTCTGTGTATTCTTGGCACCTCTTCTTAATATCTTCTGCTTCTGTTAGGTCCATACTATTTCTGTCCTTTATTGGGCCCATCTTTGCATGAAATATTCCCTTGGTATCTCTAATTTCTTGAAGCAATCTCTAGTCTTTCCCATTCTACTGTTTGCCTCTATTTCTTTGCACTGATCACTGAGGAAGGCTGTCTTATCTCTCCTTGCTAGTCTTTGTAACTCTGCATTCAAATGAGTATATCTTTCCTTTTCTCCTTTGCCTTTCACTTGTATTCTTTTCATAGCTATTTGTAAGGCCTCCTCAGACAACCATTTTGCCTTTTTGCATTTCTTTTTCTTGGGGATGGTCTTGATCATTGCCTCCTGTACAATGTCACAAACCTCCATCCATAGTTCTTCAGGCACTCTGTCTATCAGATCAAATCCCTTGAATCTATTTGTCACTTTCACCGTATAATAGTAAGGGATTTGATTTAGGTCATACTTGAATGGTCTAGTGGTTTTCCCTACTTTCTTCAATTTAAGTCTGAATTTGGCAATAAGGAGTTCATGATCTGAGCCACAGTCAGCTTCCAGTCTTGTTTTTTCTGACTCTATAGAGCTTCTCCATCTTTGGCTGCAAAGAATATAATCAATCTGATTTTGGTATTGACCGTCTGGTAATGTCCATGCATAGAGTCTTCTCTTGTGTTGTTGGAAGAGGGTGTTTGCTATGACCAGTGCGTTCTCTTGGCAAAACTCTATTAGCCTTTCCCCTGCTTCATTCTGTACTTCAAGGCCAAATTTGCCTGTTACTCCAGGTGTTTCTTGACTTCCTACTTTTGCATTCCAGTCCCCTATAATGAAAAAGATGTCTTTTTTGGGTGTTAGTTCTAGAAGGTCTTGTAGGTCTTCATAGAACCGTTCAACTTCAGCTTCTTCAGCGTTACTGGTCAGGGTGTTGTTGTTGTTGTTTAGTCTCTAAGTCATGTCCGACTCTTGAGATCCTGTGGACTGTAGCCTGTCAGGCTCCTCTGTCCATGGGATTCTCCAGGCAAGAATACTGGAGTGGGTTGCCATTTCCTTCTCCAAGGGGTGTAGACTTGGATTACTGTGATATTGAATGGCTTGTGTTGGAAATGAACAGAGATCATTCTGTCATTTTTGAGATTGCATCCAAGTACTGCATTTCAGACCCTTTTGTTGACTATGATGGTTACTCCATTTCTTCTGAGGGATTCCTGCCAACAGTAGTAGATATATTGGCCATCTGAGTTAAATTCACCCATTCCAGTCCATTTTATTTCGCTGATTCCTAGAACGTCAATGTTCACTCTTGCCATCTCCTGTTTGACCACTTCCAATATGCCTTGATTATCACTGCAGATGGTTATTGCAGCCATGAAATTAAAAGACGCTTACTCCTTGGAAGGAAAGTTATGACCAACCTAGATAGCATATTGAAAAGCAGGGACATTACTTTGCCAACAAAGGTCCATCTAGTGAAGGCTATGGTTTTTACAGTGGTCATGTATGGATGTGAGAGTTGGACTGTGAAGAAAGCTGAGCACCGAAGAATTGATGCTTTTGAACTGTGGTGTTGGAGAAGACTCTTGAGAGTCCCTTGGACTGTAAGGAGATCCAACCAGTCCATCCTAAAGGAGATCAGTCCTGGGTGTTCATCGAAAGGACTGATGTTGAAGCTGAAACTCCAATACTTTGGCCACCTGATGGGAAGAGCTGACTCATTTGAAAAGACCCTGATGCTGGGAAAGATTGAGGGCAGGAGGAGAAGGGGATGACAGAAGATGAGTTGGTTGGATGGCCTCACCAATTCAATGGACATGGGTTTGGATGGACTCAGGGAGTTGGTGATGGACAGGGAGGCCTGGTGTGCTGCGGTTCACAGGTTGTAGAGTCTGATATGACTGAGTGACTGAACTGAACTGATGGACCTAACATTTCAGGTTCCTATGCAGTATTGCCCTTTACAACGATGGACTTCCATCACCTGTCACATCCACGACTGGGTATCATTTTGCTTTGGCTCTGTCTCTTCATTCTTTCTGGAGTTATTTCTCCACTGATCTCCAGTAGCATATTGGGCACCTACCGACCTGGGGAGTTCATCTTTCAGTGTCCTATCTTTTTGCCTTTTCATACTGTTCATGGGGTTCTTAAGGCAAGAATACTGAAGTTATTTGCCATTCCCTTCTCCCTTCTAATCAGATAATTCACTGATTAGCTCTAGTAATTTTCTGATACTATCTTTAGGGTTTTCTATATACAGTATCATGTCATCTTCAAACAGTTACAGCTTTACTTCTTCCTTTCAGATCTGGATGCTTTTTATTTCTTTTTCTTCTCTGATTGCTGTAGCTAGGACTTTCAGAGCTATGTTGAATAATAGTGGTGAAAGTGGGCACCCTTGTCTTATTCCTGATCTTAGGGGGAATGCTTTCAGTTTTTCACCATTGAGAATGATGTTTACTGTAGACTTATCATCTATGACCCTTACTATGTTGAGGTAGGTTCCTTCTATGCCCATTTTTTGAGGAGTTTTAGTCATAAATGGATGCTGAATTTTGTCAAAGGCTTTTTCTGCATCTATTGAGATTATCATATAGCTTTTATCTTTTAATTTGTTAATATGGTGTATCACATTGATTGATTTGCATATACTGAAGAAGCCTTGCATCCCTGGAATATATCCAACTTGATCATGGTGCATGAGCTTTTTGACATGTTCCTGAATTCTGTTTGCTAAAATTTTGTTGAAGATTCTTGCATCTGTGTCTATCGGTGATATTGGCCTGTCATTTTCTTTTCTGTGTGTTGTCTTTTTCTGGTTTGGGTATCAGGGTGATGCACAGCAAAGGAAACTATAAGCAAGGTGAAAAGACAACTCTCAGAATGGGAGAAAATAATAGCAAATGAAACACTGACAAAGTATTAATTTCCAAAATATAAAGCAGTTCATACAACTCAATACCAGAAAAACAAACAACCCAATCAAAAAGTGGGGAAAAGACCTAAACAGACATTTTCCCAAAGAAGACATACAGATGGCTAACAAACACGTGAAAAGATGCTCAACATCACTCATTATTAGAGAAATGCACATCAAAACTATAATGAGATATCACTCACACTGATCAGAGTGGCCATCATCAAAAGTCTATAAACAGTAAATGCCAGAGAGGGTGTGGAGAAAAGGGAACCCACCTGCACTGTTGGTGGGAATGTAAATTGACACAGCCACTATGGAAGACAGAATGGATCAGTTCAGTTCAGTTCAGTCGCTCAGTCGTGTCCACCTCTTTGCAACCCCATGAACCGCAGCACCCCAGGCCTCCCTGTCCATCACCAACTCCTGAAGTTTACCCAAACTCATGTCCATTGAGTCAGGGATGCCATCCAACCATCTCATCCTCTGTCGTCCCTTCTCCTCTCACCTTCAATCTTTCCCAGCATCAGGGTCTTCTCAAATGAGTCAGCTCTTCGCATCAGGTGGCCAAAGTATTGGAGTTTCAGCTTCAACGTCAGTCCTTCCAAAGAACACCCAGGACTGATCTCCTTTAGGATGGACTAGTTGATCTCCTTGCAGTCCAAGGGACTCTCAAGAGTCTTCTCCAACACCACAGTTCAAAATCATCAATTCTTCGGTGCTCAGCTTTCTTTATAGTCCAATTCTCACATCCATACATGACCACTGGAAAAACCATAGCAGGAGATACAGGTTCAGTCCCTGATCCGGGAAGATCTCACACGCTGCGGAGCAACTAAGCCCAGGCACCGCAACTCCTGAGCCTGTGTCCAGAGCCCGTGAATCACAACTACCGAGCCGCGTGCCTAGAGCCTGTGCCCGGCAACAAGAGAAAGCCCTGAAACCAGAAGCCCACGCACCACAAACAGAGAGTAACCTCTGTCTATTGCAGCTCGAGAAAAGCCCACACAGCAACGAAGACCCAGCACAGCCAAAAATCAACAAATAAAATTATTTTAAAAACAAACAGAAAATAGAGATTTCTCTCACACTATCTGGCTCACAGGAACATTTTGATCTGATCTTATGGTTGGAAAGACAAGGTTTGGGGTCTTTCTACCTGCAGGTAAATGGGGTCCATAAACTTTCTGCCCATGGACCTCAGGTCTCTGTGCCTTCTTGGACTCCAAGTTCTGCAGGCAGTTTTAATCCTTGGAAGTATCTAACATCACCAAAAGAAGCTGCTAAAAATAGTGGATTTTTAATGATACCCTTTGGGGGGATTGGGGGATCACAGGGCTTTTTTAAATTGACGTATCGTTGATTTGAACTATTGCATTAATTCCGGTGTACATACATAGGCACTCAGCATTCTTACGGATGCTGCGAGTCGCACGTTTTATAGGTGCTGGACAGTGTGCTGAACACCCTACACACACCGTCACTCTTCATTCTCAAGACGGCCCGTTTTATGATGAGGAGTCAGGGGTCCTGCTCTGAGCCTCGTCTCTCAGGAGGGGTGGAGCTGAGTCAAGCCTTCTGAGCGTGAGACGACCCCCAGCCCTTCCCATCAACCCAGGGGAGGAGGACGGGTGCTGAGTGGAGAGCGGTTCACATGGGAGCCCATCTGTGCCCTGTCCCCAGCCAGAATTCCTGGAGGGCTCCCAGCACCTCATGCCAACTCCCGAGAGTCTGAGAACATGGAAATAATTCAACCAGCACAGACAGCTGATGAAGGAAAGGGGCCGTCCCCACCCCGGGAGAGTGGAGGGAGAGCGGGGGAGGGCCCAGGGGCAGGAAGGGCCTTTCATCTGTAGCTTCTGCAAGGATCTTGCTGGTAGTTTGGCTACCAGCAATTCCAGATGAGGCCTCGTCACAGCTGGGCCGAAGGGGCACTTGCTTGGACTTAGAGTCCTTCATGGGGATTAGGAGTTTTGTCTTCGCCTTTTTCTGTGGGTAACTCAAGGTGAGAGTCCCTCCAGGGCCATCACGGGGCAGATCAGGTGACCAGGGCAGGAGGTGGGCCAAGGATACCTTTAGGAGGAGTTTTGCGATGAGGATGGGTCTCCCCGTGCCCTTGAAGACACTGAGATCGTTGCAGTAAAGAAAGACAGGGCTGCTATGACCCCCAAGGAGCCCTGCTCTTGGCCAGGTGCTTCCTCTGCTTGTAAACCACCACGTGTACTCTGTATTATCTCGTTTAATCCTCACAGCAGCCTGCAAGCTACAAATTATTATCCTCTCACTTTGCAGATTGTCTAGAGAGGCAAGAAAATTACCCAAGATGATACTGAAGGAAGTGGAGCTGGGATTTAAATCCAAACAAGGACTCAGTATCCACACCTTCTAAACATGTGGCATGATGGGAAATTCCATCAGCAGTAAAGATGGAGCCATCACCTGGCTTCAAGAATTATCAGCTCATCACCAAGCTCATTCCATCTGTACCCTTGGCCACGTCCCCTCCACATCCATACTTAGGAACTAATCCCAGATCCCAACTCATCTTATCCTTAGATACTTCAGCAAGTTTCTCTAAAAGATGAGGAAGAGCCCAGATCCTTCACCACACATGCTCAGTTCAGTTCAGTTGCCCAGTCGTGTCCGACTCTTTGCAACCCCATGGACTGTAGCACATCAGGCTTCCCTGTCCATCAACAACTCCCAGAGTTTGCTCAAACTCATGTCCATCAAGTCGGTGATGCCATCCAACCATCTCATCCTCTGTCATCCCCTCCTCCTCCTGCCTTCAATCTTTCCCAGCATCAGGGTCTATTCCAGCATGGAATAGGCATCAATAAATACTTGTTGAGTATTAAATGATCTTAACGGTCCTGTCAAGCTGACAGTATTTCTACAAGTCTTTAAAAGGCAGTTGGGAGAGAAGGGAAGATAATGGGCTTCACCATAAAGTTTGGGTTCAAACGGAGGCTGTACCCATTACAGCGGCTATAGGATACTGGGTGATCTCATGGAAACCGCATGAAGCTCAGTTTCCTCATGGGAATCTGAGCGTCATGACCCTGTGACTTGCAAAGTCGCTAAGAGTGAATGAATGTGGTAGGTGGTCTGCAGGAAGAGAGGTCAAGGGACTCACATAAATGGCTCTGTGCCTATCTCATCATTTGTAAAACAGGATGATAATAATATCCATCCCAAAGGGCTGTTGTGAGGATTGAGATAGTCTCGCCTGGCACTTAGTAGATGTTCAACATGAACTACCAAGCATGGGAAGCCTGATGTCTGGAAAATAACCATCTAGAATAATGGTTATCATCCTGTAAGAACAGATAAGGATCAAGCTATGCTTTGGGCTTCCCTGGTGGCTCAGCTGGTAAAGAATCTGCCTGCAGTGCAGGAGACCTGGATTTGATCCCTGGGTTGGGAGGATTCTCTGGACAAGGGAAAGGCTACCCACTCCAGTATTCTGGCCTGGAGAATTCCGTAGGCTGTATAGTCCATGGGGTCGCAAAGAGTTGGACACGACCGAGTGACTTTCACTTCACTTCACTTCTAGGATTAGTGATTCTCGTGTGTGCGCACATGCATGTTAAGTCACTCACTTCCCAACTCTTTGCCTTCCATGCTCCGCTATCCATGGGATTCCCCAACTCCAGGGGATCTCCCCAACTTAGGGATCCAACCCAGGCTCTTATGTCTCCTGCATTGGCAGGCTAGCTCTTTACCACTAGCGCCACCTGGGAAGCCCTGTATTCTGAACCAGGGGCATTTGGCAGCCTGGAGATCATTTAGGTTGTTACATCTAGATGAATGGCCTGCTGCCGTCATCTGGTAAGTGGAGACCAGAGGGACCACTCAACCTCCTTCAGCTCACAGAACAGCCCCCGCAACAAAGAATTATCTGACTCAAATGTCAGTTGTGCCGAGGTTGTGAAATTAGGGATTAGGAGAGGATCAGAAGAGGGTTAGCTCCATCACACAGAGGCTGGGAGCCTGAGGCTTCAGTCATCCCACACTGTGTCCAGACTCATTAAATTAACGGAATTTTTCCATCTTTACCAGAGTAGCAGTTGATCTGGTTCTTTCCGGAAGACAGCTGGATGGGGCTACGTGCATGTTCTCAGCTGGGTACGCTGCGGCTTGGAAAGTGCCTTCTCCAAGCTTGCGCAGCTGGTCTGGGAGTGGCCAGGTCCCTGGGGATGAAGGGTTCTGCAGAATGAGGGGTCCCGGCTCCCAGCTGCAAGGACAGGGAAGGGGGAGGCTCCAGCAGCTGCTGGAGGATGTGCCTCTGGCCCCAATCTGGAGGCCAGCGGAGGGGTCCGGCCAGGGTGGGGACACATTCAGAGCAGAAGCGCAGTGAAAACTGGGCATGGGGTTTGTAACCAGGGAGATCTGTGTTCAAATCCCAGCCTCTCAGCCACCACTGGGTGACCTTGGTAGGGGACTTAACCTCTCCAAGACAATTTTTATTCCATCTATAAAATGGGTATATATGTTTCCATGGTACTCTCTCCATTCACCCCACCCTCTCCTTCCCCCTCCCCCCACCGTGTCCATAATATGTAAAATAGAAAGCCAGCGGGAATGTGCTATATGACGCAGGAACTTAAACCTGGACTCTGTGACAACCTAGAGGGGTGGGGTAGGATGGGAGGCGGGAGGGAGGTTCAAGAGGGAGGGGATATATGTACACCTAGGGCTGATTCATGTTGCTGTGTGGCAGAAACCAACACGATATTGTAAAGCGATTATCCTTCAATTAAAAATAGATTTTAAAAGTGGGTGTAACGCTACCTACTTCATAGGAAAATGCAATCCAACAAATATTGAAAGCAAAGTCCCAGAGAGAACAAGGGGCGTGGTCGTCCAAACTCCCAGCGTAATGAGAGCTTGAGTCCTGTCTTAATCCGCAATCCAGGCCCTTCCCAGGCAGTTCATTCATTCATTCGTTCATTCAGTCAACCGGTTGGCCACTCACTTGCAGGAGGAGATTGGAGCCTTATAGACTCTGGCAAAGAGTTTGGATTTTGTTTTAATAAGGTGAGGAGCAGAGATTCAACAGGCCTGTTCAGCCACACTACAGCCAAGAATTCCCAGGTAGAAACAGCACCACCTGATGCTCCTGTATCTGGAGAAGAGGGTGATGCTTCATGGGTGACTTTGGAAGTTTGGTTGGTATTTAAAGTTTGGCTGGGACCATTGTGGGAGCAAATGAGATAGAAAATAGAAGGAAAGAAGAACCAAGAAAATAGAAGAAAAGAGAACCAAGGACTGGGCTGTGGGCTCTCCAGCCTTTAGAGGAATTTGGGGAAAGAATCAGTGAAGGAGCAGCTGGGCACCCAGAGGACAAGCAGGGAAGGACGGTGCTAGAAGCCACGAGGAGAGAGGCTGACGAGGCAACTCACTGGCACCTAGTAGGTCCTCAGTGAGATGATGTAAGCAAAGCCCCTAGAAGACACTAGGCCCCCAATAACTGGTAAATATTATCATTAATGCTTAAACATATTGAGAAGATCGCCAAGAAGCATCCATCTGCAGACTCCTCACCAATGCCCATCCGTCCACCATTAGCTCCTCTTCAGTGATGTGAATGCTCCCTGGCCAGGCATGCAGGCTCAGGGCCCCAGCTCTCAAGCCCCCGGATCCACTCTGGTTGAATCATTTCAACATTCTCAGACTCTCAGGAGTTGGCACGCAGTGTTGGGAGCCCTCCAGGAATTCTGCTTGGATATGAGGCATGGAAGGATTTGCCATGTGAACTCCACACCCCGCCCCCGTTCCAGCACCTGTTCATTTCCCCTGGGGTGATGGGAAAGGATGAGGATCATCTCATGTCCAGATGCTGCTGCTTGGGGAAGGGCTTCCACCCAGCAACTATCCTGTGCGATCACAGAGGGATGGGTGAGTGGGGCAGGCAGGAAATGATAAAACACACCAGTGTCCAGGTCCTTCCTGGACCCAGTAAATCAGAACCTCTGGGAATGAAGCTTAGGCATCATTACAAATATTATCATTATAGCTCCCCAACCGATTCTGTCACACAGCCAGTACTGACAAGCAGGGGAGAACCTGAGACCCTGAAACTCTCTCCTACCCCAAATTTTTCCAGGCAGCAAACAGAAGGCTGGAATTCTCTTCCCTTCAGAGAATATATCCAGGGGGACTTCCCTGGCGGTCCACTAGTTAAGAGTCCTCCCACCAACGCAGGGGATGTGGGTCTGATCCCTGGGATGGGAGGATTCCGCTTGCCATGGAGCAGCTGAGCCCATGCACCACAACGACTGAAGCCCATGTGCTGAGAGCCCTACAGCCCCACAAGAGAAGCCACCACAATAAGAAGCCCACACAACACGAGTAGAGAGTAGCCCCTGCTTGCCCCAACAAGAGAAAGCCCTCTTGCCGCAATGAAGACCCGGCACAGCCAAAAATAAATAAAAATTTTAATAAATTAATTAAATAATTAAATTAAATATGTCCAGGGAGGAAGTGTGTTAGATGGTGAAGAGCCCAAGTGTCTCTGTCTGCTTGGGCTGCTATAACAAATTATAATAGACTGGGGCTTTAGCTATAGACATTTTTTTCCACATGGTTCCAGAAGCTGGGAGTCTGAGGTCAGGGCACCAGGATGGTTCTGGTGGGGCTCTCTTCCTGGTCTGTGGACGGCTGCCTCCTTACTGTGTGCTCATGTGGCCTTTTCTCAGAGCACACGGAGCTCTTCTTCTGAATCCCATCAGGGGCCCCACCCTCATGACTTCAGTTCAGTTCAGTCACTTAGTCCTGTCCAACTCTTTGCAAACCCATGGACCGCGGCACGTCAGGCCTCCCTGTCCATCACCAACTCCCAGAGTTTACTCAAACTCATGTCCATTGAGTCGGTGATGCCATCTCATCCTCAGTTGTCCCCTTCTCCTCCCATCTTCAATCTTTCCCAGCATTCTTCACATCAGGTGGCCAAAGTATTGGAGTTTCAGCTTCAGCATCAATCCTTCCAATGAATATTCAGGACCGATTTCCTTCAGGATGGACTGGTTGGATCTCCTTGCAGTCCAAGGGACTCTCAAGAGTCTTCTCCTCTAACCCTAATTATTCAAAGACCTCCTCTCCAAATACCATCACTTTGAGGGGACACAAAAACCTGCAGTCTACAAATGAGGCATTAGTGTTAAAACTCATTTGGTTACTTTTTAGCTGCGTGGTCTTGGGCAAGTCTTCCACAGCCTGAGTCCTGAAAAAGATAAATGTTTAAATAACAATTGTGTGACTCTTTACAGTTGACAAGGCGTTTTGACACACACCATCTCTTTGAATCCTCCCCCAAAATCCTATGACAGAGAGGAAAGTTATTAGTTTCATTTTCTGGTTGGGGAAATGAGACTCAGAGACTCAGTCACTCACCAAAGACATTTAGCTTGTGTTTGAGTGTAAGGGTCTTTCTCCTTAGCTGAAGGGAGCCAGGAATTAAAAGCGACCACATAGAGCCTCTTCCAAGACAGAGTCTGGAACAAGATACTTGGAAATTGTTGGATGAAAGAGGGAAGCAAAGAAGGAAGTGAAGAGAGGGGGAAAGGGAAGGTGGGAGGGAAAGAGGGAGGGAAAAAGGAAGGAGCTGGACTACAAGATGGGAGGGCGTGCATGGTAAGTAAGGTGCTTCAGTCGTGTCTGACTCTTTGCGATCCCATGGACAGTAGCCCACCAGGCTCCTCTGTCCATGGGATTCTCCAGGCAAGGATACTGGAGTGGATTGCGTTGCCTTCTCCAGGGGATCTTCCCAACCCAGGGATCAAACCC
Source organism: Bos javanicus (assembly GCF_032452875.1). Lineage (NCBI taxonomy): Eukaryota > Metazoa > Chordata > Mammalia > Artiodactyla > Bovidae > Bos > Bos javanicus. The sequence goes on along the minus strand of NC_083869.1, from coordinate 133,902,687 downwards.
AAGTCTCTTATGTCTCCTGCATTAGCAGACAGGTTCTTTATCACGAGGGCCACCTGAGAAGCCGAGTGGGCTTTTTCTGCAGGCAAGCTAAGTTGCTTCAATCGTATCGGACTCTTTGCGACCCCACAGACTGTAGCCTGCCAGGTTCTTCTGTCCATGGGATTCTCCAGGTAAGAATACTGGAGTGGGTTGCCGTGCCCTTTTCCAGGGGATCTTCCCAAACCCGTGTCTCTTCTGTCTCTTGATTGGCAGGCAGGTTCTTTACCATGAGGACCACCTGGGCTTCGCTGGTTGGGAAGCCGAAGATGGAAGTAAGTGCTTCTCAACAGGACCCTCTAATGACCAAGGAATCTGTCGCAGCGAAAGGAGAGCAAGACCGCTACCGTCTGGGCAGCTGCTATCTGCCCAGAAGCGTGCTGACCCTTTACACGTGCCTGTGGCATGGAGGGACTTGAAGTTGTACCTTTTGCTGGGAGGGATCCATTTTACATGGAAAATTAAGGCCCAGAGTAGGTGGATGGGTTGGTCCAGGACCCCTTCCGGCACTTCTCGATGTTTAAAAATGCAGTGGAATTTTTCTAAACTCAGTAAAATTCCCTTGAGAAAATGAGGTCTCTCTCCCCCACCCCCAGTTCTGGTTTTGCCCCAAAGAGAAATTCTGCATCTGTGAGCAGACGGTAACTGTTGGTAACTATTGTATAAATACTGGTTGATTGATTGTCTTCCTGACACTCAAACTTCCTTAAATCTCCCAGCCTATACTAACTGCTGACAAGGATTGACGCTTCTGACATCCCAGATGCTAGACTAAGCACTTTATTAAGTTATTTTGAAGGTTGGCGAACTTTTCCTACGAGCACCCATAGTAAACATTTTAGGCTTTGCAGGCTATATGGGCTTTGTTACAACCACTCGATCTGATACAGAGTGACCGCAGCCATAGCTAAACCCATGAGCGTGTCTGTGTTCCAGCAAAACTTTATTTATAGACACTTAAATTTGAATCTATATAATCTATGTCACAATATATTGTTCTGCTTCCGAATTCTTTTTCAACCTTAAAAAAAACGTAGAAACCCCTAGGAGCTGGCAGGCTGTATAGACAAGTGATGAAGTTACGAGTGGCTTTGGTCTACTGGCCCTCCTTTGCCGACAACCACCGATGAAGCAGATTTTGTCATTGCCCCATTTTAAAGATGAGGAAACTGAATCTCAGAGAGGTTAAGGAATTTGTGTTGGGTCACACAGCCCGCAAGGGCAAAGACAACCGGACTTTTCAGGTCTTAGCTGTGGCACACAGATCTTCGTTGGGTCCTGCAGGATCTTGCGTAGCAGCACACGCACTCTCTACTTGTGGCACAGCGGCTTAGTTGCTCCGAGGCCTGTGGGCTCTTATTTCCCAGACCGGAGACCGAACCCGCGTTGATTTCTTAACCACTGACTGGACGACCAAGGAAATCCCAGCAACCAGACTCTTAATTACCCTGGTGCCGGGAAGCACAGGCCCTTCCCTCAGGGGAAGGCAAACCTCTGACTTTACAGACAGGAAACTGAGGCTCAGAGCGAGAATCAAGGCTGCAACCCACCCCGGGGCAGAACATAAGATGCAGAGAGAGCCCGGCCCGGCGCCCTGACTCAGTCCCGGCTCCTCCCTCCCCATTGTGCAGCTTCCTCATTTATTCCAACTAATTATCATCTGTTAAGCCGATCTGGAAATGCTGACTTGAGAGTCGGAGGTGGAGACCGGTGCGGGAGGGGACCGGAGTGCGACGGGCAAGAGGAGCCGCCGCATCCGCACGCACCGGCACGCACCGCACGCACGCACGCACGACGGCTTCCATTTCCTGAGATGTCCACCTGCTTTTATGAATATAAGTGGATTTGTAACAAGCATTGCAGCTGCATATAAGGCATTCAGACATGGAGACAATTTTACTAGATAATAGACTATCATGCAGGATACAATTTAAATTAAAAAATGCAATTTTCACCTTGAAATGAACAAATGATTACAATTTCTATACAAATTAAGGCATTCAGCCTCTCTTTCAGTAGTGGCACCAGCCCATGAAATATGACATAATTACCATGAAATACATTTTCAAATATTTTGATTTTTGTCCGCCGCTTTTTAAAAAACATAGGCCGCCTTCTAGGTCTCCGAGTGTGTGTTGGCATTTCCCACCTTCTGGGAAAAACACATTAAAAAGAAAAGCCAAAGTCCCCGAAGATGAAGTTGGCCCCCCTCGCTGCCCTCCCGCCTCCCGTCTCTTCACCCCTCTGAGCTCCTCCTCCCCTCCCCCTCCCTTGGCTCAGAGATAAAATTGAAAAAAGGCAGACGGAGGAGAGGGGACGCAGGCGACCAGCTCCAAAGCCTGAGATTTATCTAAATTGCTACGCTTATCTGAAGAATCGCATCTGTTGGTTATCTCAGCGCCAGCCTCGCCAACCCTCCATCCCTCTCTGCTCTGGAAATCGCTTCCCCAGCCCTCCCCTCTCCCCCCTACCAAGGCACCCCCCTTCCCCAGCCTCCACTCTTATTTTTTAATTATTTTTCCATTCTGTTGTCTCTTTATGGCCGGAGACGAAAGGGTGAGCAGCCGCTGCCTGGGGCTTGCTCCAGCCCTGGGGGTCAGGCAGAGAACTTTGGGGTTCGGCAGGAGCGGCTGCGGGAGGCGCCAGCGGGCCTTGGTTCCTGCGCGGCGCTCTGCGGCCCAAGCCGGCTGACCTTGATGAAAGTCATTCCCGCAGGAATCGGCCTTCGCCCTGCGTCTGGGAGCCCGCCATCTTGAACAGACATCCCTTTGGTCTGCGCTTTGGGCGGACCTCTTGGACCATTAGGCCCGCACGCAGACCACCTAAGCGCGGACCTCCGGCCTCTCACTCGTTCTCCGTCTCGGTTCTGAGCCTCCTGCCTGGATCCGCGGTCTTCGCTGGGGCTTTGGCCCTCCCAGCCCCCCAGCTGCGGTCCTCAAGCCGCGGCTCTTGTCTGCTGCGTGGTCTCACCTCACGCCCACTTCGTGTCTCCTCCCGCCGCGTCCTGCCTTTCCCTCCTTGGGGGTAACTCTGGCTTGCGCACAGTCCACCTGGGCTACTCAAGAGCCTGGCCTGGCCCTCCTCCCTGCAGCCTGGCCGTCCTACGCTCTCTCTGAGCGGTACAAGGGGCCTGAGGAGAAACCGGGATGCCAAGATGCGGGGCTTAGAGGCCCTGGCTTTTTCTCAGTACGTTTGCCTTTGTTTTCCAAGCACTTTCACTGGCTTCAACTGGGTCCCATCTCGTAGATGCTCTGTGTGGAGGACCTCACACATTCAGCATGTCACAGAGGAAGTAACCAGGCATTCTAGGCCAATGCAGGAAATTGCCAAAGCAATTCCAGACCCATTGCCCTGCCACCCAGCTGTTTGTTTGGAAAATACCTCCTGGGACTTGGTGAGCGTGGACCACATCCTTTCCCTCTGACCTGTCCTACCTTATCATCCACCCTCTCACCTGCCTCTTGACCCCAGGGCCAGGTGAAAACCAGGTCATGTTCCAGCTCAGAAAGCAAAACGGGCTGTTCCAGTGGAAAGAAAACAGGTTTCAGGGTCAAGTATTCAGAGTTTGAGAACCTAACTGCCATCTCCTTGCTCTCTGATCTTCACCAAATTAATTGGTTTCTGTGCCTCTGTTTTCTCCCCTGGAAGTTGGAGGTAACGACACGTCTCCCGCATAGAGGCTGTGAGAACTGACTTTGAGAGCATGTGGCAAGACTTCAGCAGGTGTGAATTCCCGCCTTCTCCTGCAGAGGCTCCCAGCTTGCTGAGGGATTTTAAGGTATTAAAAGAAAAATTCTTCTGGTTCATCAAGAAACCCCAAGCCCTTTAATGTCTATCACTGAGAAACATGTTGGTATTTGGGGCTGAGTTAAGTTACTCTGCCTGAAGCAGATACCAGGGTATTGAAAGATGAATGTGTGAACATCCAGGGAGGCGGTGGTAGGAGCTGAGGGGAAGCAGGAAGGAAAGTTTATATATTATAAATTATCACAAACTATCACTATAAATAGAATAATGTTTATTAAGTATCTACTCTCTATTACAGGCACTAGGCAAGGGTCATTATCTCATTTAATCTTCACACCAATATTATAAGGCTACTCTTAACTCCGCTTAACAAATGGAAAAACTGCATAACAGAGAGGTTAGGTTTTTTGCCCAAGCCCACACAGTTGGGAAGTGGCAGAGCTGAAAACTCTGGCTCTTAAGCTGGTGCTCTGTGACAACCTGGGGGGATGGGGTGTGGAGAAAGGTGGGAGGGGGTGCAGGAAGGAGAGGACAAATGTGTGTCTACGGCTAAGTCACACTGATGTATGGGGAAACATCACAATATTGTAGTTATCCTCCAATTATAATAGTTTAAAAAAATTGTAAACTGCCATAGTGTTCTAGGTAGACCAGATGACCGTCTTTTCCCCACTGCTTATCTTTCTCAGCAAAAGGGTATTGCTGAATAAGATATGCCCCAGGAACCAAAGGCATGCCAACAGCTCGTGGGCTGCAGATGACAGGCACACAGTTAGTGTTATTCCAAGGCAGAATTCACTGATGCCAAGGAGAGGAGACAGACTCACCCAGCACTCTGCTCAGACCACGCCCCAGGGAGCAGTGAAACAGTGGGGGTGGAGAGACGGGCAGAAGGGCACGGTCAGGAGCTCAGATTCCACCTGAGATTCTGCAGCGCCCACTCCCACCCCCACCATGTGGTTTGACCAGATCTCTTGCTGCCTCTGAACCTCCTCGTCTTCACCTGTAGAATGAAGGTTTGGGCTGAAATCAGTGGTCTGCCCGTATTTCCACAAGCCTCCCAAGAAAGGGAAAAGGGACCGTGAATGCTGTGCCCAGGGCTCTGAGGACAAATAACCCCAAACAGCCCACCCCAAACCAGCATTCTTTCAAATGGTCAAATTTTTTAACTCTTAAAAACGTTCTAATTTTGAATTCTGTTCCCACATGCATGCCATAGCATGCATATAAATATGATGCCAGTTTGGTTCTGAATATTCCTTTCCACAACTCTAAAAGCACCACCACCAATCTGCCAGAAGTGACATTGCCTTTTTTTTTTTTTTCCTGTGGCTTTGTCCACCTACAGATTCGGTGAAAGACCGGGTCCTCTTTAACAAGCCCTTCCAAAACCGAAGTTCTTCTAGTGTAGTGTTCTATCGGTTATTATAATTGCCACACATTCTAACATCAAGTCATTTTAATATCCTAACATTATAAGATTGTCACCCTTGATTACGACGTTATTCTAACATGCAGGCATTGCCTCACTCCAACATTCAGTCTATCTGGTCTCCACTGAATCCCTGTAATCTTCAGCTCCCCTGTATCTGATTCTCTCATGGACAGGAGGGTGACCAGACTCTGGGGATGACGGAGGCAGGCAACCAAGTCCCATGGACAAGCCCTGGAGAACCTTCTGGTAGGTACCCAGGTAATATCAGCCTCTCCCTTCCCTGTACAGTCACACAACTGGGACAGAGTTAAAGCAGTTGGTCAACCTGAATATGGAGCCAGATGACTGTCTTACAAATTGTTTGAGACCCTCGTATGCAACGTGGTAACAGTCTAATGATCACTACTACAGCTAGCATTCCATGGATGTTTACTAAGTACATGAGTCATATATTTTGGGGGGTCCAAACTCACTGCAGATGGTGACTGCAGCCATGAAATTGAAAGATGCTTGCTCCTTGGAAGAAAAGCTATGGCCAACCTAGACAGCATATTAAAAAGCAGAGACATTACTTTGCTGACAAAAGTCCATCTAGTCAAGGCTATGGTTTTTCCAGTAGTCATGTATGGATATGAGAGTTGGACTATAAAGAAAGCTGAGCACCGAAGAATTGATGCTTTTGAACTGTGGTGTTGGAGAAGACTCTTGAGAGTCCCTTGGACTGCAAAGAGATCCAACCAGTCCATCCTAAAGGAAATTACTCCTGAATATTCATTGGAAGGACTGGTGCTGAGGCTGAAACTCCAGTTCTTTGGCCACTTGATGAGAAGAACTGACTCATTTGAAAAGACCCTGATGCTGGGAAAGATTGAAAGTAGGAGGCGAAGGGGATGACAGAAGATGAGACGGTTGGATGGCATCGCCGACTCAATGGACATGAGTTTGAGTAAGCTTCAGGACCTGGTGATGGACAGGGAAGCCTGGTATGCTACAGTCCATGGGGTTGCAAAGAGTTGAACACGACGGAGCGACTGAACTGAACTGAAGTACATGTGATATATTTATCATTTAATCCTGATAACCACCTTACAGCTACCGTTATAGTTCCCAATTTACAGATGAGAAAACGAACACTAGGAAAAGTTCAATGACTGGCCCAAGTACCACACCCATGATTGTCTGACCTCAGCTCAGGCTTGTGTTGAACCAATGAGTGCAAATGGAAGTGTGGGGATGGGGAATCAAATGTAGAACCTGACTCAGCATCAATTAAATATGTATCAAGTAAATGAATGAGTGAATGTATAGTGTTCTTTGAATTGTAGCAACTTTAGGAAATCACCAGCTGACATTCTGATGAAGTGGAGGATTAACTCTATTTTAAAATAATGGATGCTCAGAGTGGCTAAGCTCTTTTGCAAGATCAGTTTAGTTCAGTTCATTCACTCAGTCATGTCTGACTCTTTGCAACCCCATGGGCTGCAGAACACCAGGCCTCCCTGCCCACCAACTCGCAGAGTTTACTCAAACTCATGTCCATTGAGTCGGTGGTGCCATCCAACCATCTCATCCTCTGTCATCCCCTTCTCCATGGTTCTGGATTCAGGGACTTCAGGGACACTTTAGGGGAAGCAAATGTGAAATTTATGCTTCTCGGGTCAGAGCCCTGTTATGGAGTCAGGATTGGCTAAGCCACACATTAAAATAAAACTAATTGGAGGAGAAAGAAATGGGGAGAATCAAGATCCTTAAACATCTTCATAATCACTGGCCCAGGGATTCCACCCGTGGAAATCCAAGCCTCAGGAGAAAAAAACGCCTATGACAGGGGCAAAGTTCTCTCTAAGTGAACACCCAGAAAACCGAAATAAAATGAGCAGAACCCCGAAGTGCAACACCAGGGAGATAGTTATGGGAAATATGGTATTTCCACTCAATTAGCTATCCTGCAGCCATTAAAATGGACATTTACGACATTTTTAACAACACAGGGAAATGGATGTTCCAACGATGACCCGAACACTTTAGAACAGAAAACTGGCTTTCTGATATGATCTCCAATGTGTTGAAGTGCACAGAAGGTAGACACTGCTGTATTTAAAATGGATGTGTGCACAGCACAGGGAACTCCGCTCAGTGTCATGTGGCAGCCTGGATGGGAGGGGAGTCTGAGGGTGAAGGGATACTTGTGCACACAGGGCTGAATCCCTTTGCTGCCCACCTGAAAGTATCACGACATTGTTAATTGGCTATATGCCAGCATAGATTTTTTTTTAAATTTTGTTAAAGTGTTCATAAAAATCTCCACTGAGAATGGAATTACAGGATTCAGTTTTTACTCTCCAAATAGATGTTCTGTTACTCTGATAACTACAAACTCATAAAACAAAAAGCAGACAAGGAATAAATGTGAGAAGGAAGACTTGCAGGGGATGCCCTGTTCTTGGTTTTCACCTCTTATTAATGACAGTTCTCCAAGGAAAGCAGAAGTTGCCTCCATGAGGAGAAGGAAAGAGGAGCAAAGGAATTTAACAAAGTCCAAAGAACTTCAAGCCTAAATGTGTCCAGTGACTAAGAACTGAAATACAGCTGTGAGGCTGCCCAGGAAAGCTCTCACCGCATTGTCTCCTGACGCGCAAGGAGGATCTCTAGGCTCATTCGCTGGCCCCTGCTCCTCCCCCATTTTCTGTGAAGCGGGGGTGGGAGGATGGATGGTCTCCCAGGCTCCTACCTGCCCAGATGCACTAAAGCCACCTTTGACGAGCCATGAGCACGGCTTCTTCTAAGCAGAGGATAACGTACTACTCAGTCGCAAGAATCAAATAATTCCATTTGCAGCACCGTGGAAACACCTAGAGACTGTGATACTAAGTGAAGTCAGACAGAGATAAATATCATGTGATATTTATATTTTGCTCATATCCAGAGAAGGCAATGGCACCCCACTCCAGTGCTCTCGCCTGGAAAATCCCATGGACGGAGGAGCCTGGTAGGCTGCAGTCCATGGGGTCGCTAAGAGTCGGACTCGACTGAGCGACTTCCCTTTCACTTTTCACTTTCATGCATTGGAGAAAGAAATGGCAACCCTCTCCAGAATTCTTGCCTGGAGAATCCCAGGGATGGGGGAGCCTGGTGGGCTGCCGTCCATGAGGTCACACAGAGTTGGACACGACTGAAGTGACTTAGCAGCAGCAGCAGCATATGCAGAATCCAAAATAGGATACAAATAAACCTATTTACCAAACAGACTCACAGACTTAGAAAACAAATTGATGGTTATCAAAGGGGAATGGGGGTACAGGAGGGATAAACTAAAAGTGTGGGATTAACAGCTACAAACCACTGTATTCAAAATAGATAAACAGCATGGTCCTACTGTAGAACTCAGAGAGCCATACATACTCAATACCTTGTAATAAATCACAATGGGAAAGAGTATGAAAAAATACATGTGTGCATAACTGAGTCAGTGTGCTGTGCACCAGAAGTTAACGCACATTGTAAATCAGCAATACTTCAGTTAAGACAATGATAGTAAACAGAAGGTTCTAGTTTGAACAGGACAGTCTAGTCACAGTATCCACAACCCTCATCTCCTGGCTGAGCAATTGGGACTGAACGATAACATTTATTTTTATAATGAATAATATTTGTCAAAGCAGCCACCATTTATTGACCCCCGTATGCGTAAGAACTAAGACCCTGACACTCATGACCTTACTTTGTCCTGGCCACCTCTCAGCAGGCAGATGCTCGGATTGTCCCCTTTGTAGATGTGCATGGAGGTTGCACTTAGGCAGCTCGCTCAAGGGCCAGTGGCACAGCTGGGACTCAAACCCTGGTCCGCTGACCTTCACGACCTCTAGGCTCACTCACTAAGCAGGAGCCTGGCAAACACCAACTGGACCGCTGCACATAAGGAAGCATTCTCCCCTCTCCGCTGCCGTAAGGAAATATGTGGATGCCCTTTAGTTATTCGCCATGGAAAGATCTTCCATTAGGTTAAAAAAATGCAGAACGATGCATTTGTGTAGATGGATCACCATTTGCATGTGTACAAAGGAGGAAAGCTAGAACATATATGTCCGCACTTGCTAGAACATACAGGAAAACGTGTCGGGCAGCCACATGAAAAGCTGGTTACACATTGCCACATAGAAGGGGCAACGGGGAGAGATGTCTTTGTCCTTTTGAAATTTGAATTAGGTGGATGTCTGAGTCAACAGCTAAAATTTCTGATACTTAAGGAAAATGAAGAACATACGGGTCTTGGAAGCACAGGCATGCTGTCATCACCAGCCATGCGCTGAATCAAGCAGGCTCTGAACCATCTCTTCTGAGAAGTGTTGGGGTTTCACAGGATTAGGTTTGCATGTCATCGCTGTGGTTGCCTGAAAACCTTATATGGACCATTGGGCGGTTCTTTAAAGGAGCCTGAGTTAGTGAGACCCTCAGAGCTCCTAGGGCAGGTGAGTATCTGATGGTCAAGGTTTGAACTAGAGAAGATAAGAGGAGAGAGAGAAGCTCCAAAAGCTTAAGAACCCTGGACCAAAAAAAAGAAAATTAAAGAGGATTTTATTAATTCAGCAACTTTTACATGAGCGCTCACTATATCTCAGAGTTGCACTGGGCGATAAGGCACAGCAGGAGGGTGCAGTCACAGTCCTGACCTCAGAGGGCTCCTGTTCCAGTGAGCAGAGACAGGTGGCAAGTAACCGAGCAAATAAAGATGAACAATAATAATTGCAGGTGTGCTAATCATGGTAAAAAAAAGCAGAGGGCTCTGGGAAGGGACGACAGGGCTGCACTGGAAGCCTCTGAGGAGCCTGTACTTACAGATACCTGAACAATGCCGAGAAGACGGCCACTTAGAAGCTGGGGAAAGGCATCCTGGGCAGAAAGAATAGGAAGTGCAAAGGCCCTGTGGTAGAAAAGGCCTAGCATGACACGTCCAGCTTGAGTCTGAGTCCACATCAGCCTTTTTACAGGAGGGGGAGAGCTGTTTTGTCTTTAAATACACACACTAACACTTAATTCATTTTTTCCATAATAATTCAAACAAGGCGACAGAGGTGCCTTCATTCGCTTTTGAAATTCGTCTCCTTGCCCAAGTCCGTGCCTGTTATGACTTTGGTGTTCACTCTTCCAGATTCCTAAGCATTCCACATAATTTTTTAATAATTTTAAAAAATGTCTTTACTTATTTTTGGCCGCACTGGGTCTTCATTGAGGCACGTGGGGCTTCTCCAGTTGCGGCAAGCGGCGGCTGCTCTCCATTTCGGCGCATAGGCTTCTCATTGCAGAAGTTTCTCTGTTGCAGAGCGCTGGCTCGAGAGTGCGGGCTTCAGTAGCTGCAGCTGGCAGGCTCTGTGGCAGCATGTGGAATCTTCCTGGACCAGGGACTGAGCCCATGTCCCCTGCATTGTTGGGCAGATTCCTGAGCCTGGACCACCAGGGAAGTCCGGCATTCAACATGTATACACAGAGATGCAGTTTGGGGAGGGTGATTACATGGGCCATCGTCCGTATTTTCCTGCCTGTCTCACTACCTATATTTGGAAGATCTTCATTTCTTAGTCCCTGTAAGTCTAATGCATCTTTTAAAATTCACTCCTAATCTTTACTCCACAAGCATTTATTAAACACCCACTTAAAGCGGAGAAGGCAATGGCACCCCACTCCAGTACTCTTGCCTGGAAAATCCCATGGATGGAGGAGCCTGGTAGGCTGCAGTCCATGGGGTCGATAAAAGTCTGACACGACTGAGCGACTTCACTTTCACTTTTCACTTTCCTGCATTGGAGAAGGAAATGGCAGCCCACTCCAGTGTTCTTGCCTGGAGAATCCCAGGGACGGGGAAGCCTGGTGGGCTGCCGTCTACGGGGTCGCACAGAGTCGGACACGACTGAAGCGACTTAGCAGCAGCAGCAGCAAAAGCCAGCCACAATATGGAGATAAATAAGACCCAGACTCTGCTTTTAAGGAACTTACATCTTAGGAGAGAAGCAAGAAATCAAGTGCATTTAAGAGCTCAGGAACTGAGCACTTGGAGGGAAGAATCAGAGCATGTGTTGGCGGGGAGATGGGTAAGGAGGGCAGCTAAGACAACCAGGCTATGAGTGGAGAACCATCACTCACAGGAGTGGGAAGAGTGGGCAAGCAGGGGCAATTCCTGGTAAAGAGCAAAAAACACTCCAGAGATCATAGCCTGTGCACAGGAATGGAGATACAGAAAAGAACAACAGGTTCAGGGAGTCATAGTAGCCCAGTCTGGCCGCTGGGCCTGGTACTTGGAAGGAAGGAAAAGCAGGGAAGACTTGGGGGCGGGGACAGGACACAGGGGGCGTGGACAGGACACAGGGGGGCGTGGACAAGACCCAGGGGGCGGGGACAGGACACAGTGGCCGTGGACAGGATACGCGGGCATGGACAGGACACAGCCGTAATTTCTAGCACATATATGGCACACGCTACATGGCAGGTACTGTTCTAAGCTTTGCTCATACTAACATCTTTAATTCTTGCAATCATCCTAGAAACGGGTATTGCTATCTCTGTCTTAAATATGAGAAAATGAGACCCAGAGAGGTTAAGAAACTTAGACTGCGGGTGCTTTAAATCACTTCATTTCACCAGTTCACACATGATGGGCCGGGGTTGGTGTGTTGATGGCTGCCAGGCATTTGTCCATGTATAACAGAGGCGGGCTGGAGGCAGAGCCCGCTTAAAGAGCAGAGCACGCATGGTGCAGATGGGGATGCACTGAGGGATGCATCTGGACAGGGCATCTCTCTGCAGGGACCTTGTGTGGCCAAAAGCTGCTGGTTCCAGACCAGAGCAGAGCACACCCTGGAGACCCTGGGGAGCAGAGGTCCTGAGGAGAGGGTTGTTGTTGTTCAGTCGCTCAGTTGTGTCCGACTCTTTGCCACCCCATGGACTGCAGCACACCAGGCTTCTCAGTCCTTCACCATCTCCCAGAGTCTGCTCAAATTAGTGTCCATTGTGTCGGGGATGCCATCCAACCATCTCATCCTCTGCAGTTCCCTAGAGGAAGGGGCTTGTTAAAGGACGCCTCTGAGGAACTGTGAACAAGAAGGGCCTGGAGCCAGGCAGAGGAGGAGGAGTATGTGGGTCTGCGGTTCTGCTCGAGTTCCCAGCAAGCATCACCAGGAGGGCCTGTCAAAACGCGGACGGCTGGGCCCCACCTGAAGACCTGGAGATTCAGCGGGTCAAGGGCAGAGCTGGGCAATGTGCATTTCTAACCCGTTCCCAGCTACTGCCAACCTCTCTGAGCATCCCTGATCCAGATAAGAGGCGAGCAGACTCGTAAAGGCCCTGGTGTGGTGCCAGACCCCTGGGAGGCCTCGGGTCATAGTAATTACTCTATTTCCAAGGAGCAATTTGTGGCACAGAGAGGCTGAGGGACCCAAAGTTCAGTCTCCCACCCTGTCCCCCAGCGTCTCCCACAGGGAGTCTGGGAAGGCCAGGAGGTCCCTCCAGGGCTGTCCTCCTGACCTGTCAGCCAGCCCTCAGCCCCTCCTCTGCTGAGTGGGGGTGCCCATGAGAGTCTGGGGAGAGTGGGTCAGACCCAAGGGGGCGGTGGGCGCAGAAAGGATAAAGAGGGAAAAGGATGGTGGCATCCTGAGGGTCATTCAACAGACATCCGTGGAGCATCAACTGTGTTTCCAAGATGCTTGGAAGAGGTTGTATGTTTCAGATAGGAAGCGGAGGCCCTCGGGGGAAGGGACTCGCCTGGAGGTAGACCTCGGACTGGAAGCCAGGTCCTCCTGACCTGAATTCCTATCGGATGAAGGACCACTAACACGGACTGCAGGGGATGGCCGGCCCCTCCCTCTGCCTCGTGGGCGTGGCCAGGGAGCCTGGGAGGCAAGAGGCAAGCACTTCCGCTGGCTGGACCCCTGTTCTGAGCTTGTTCTCCCTGAATCCCTGAAAGGCAGACACTGTTACTTCCATTTTATAGGTGAGGAAGTAAGTTCCAAGTGATGCCGTGACTTCCCCGAGACTGTTTCCTGAGTACCTACTATATGTCAGTCTCCCAAGCCAAAACAGCCCTTCCCCTGTGCAGAGCAATTCGGTGAGATCAGAGCTGGTTGAGCAGGCGATGAGGCAGGTGAGGCTCAGAGAGGCCCACAACTCACCCAAGGTCACCCGGCACTTCGATCCTCCCCTGGAGAGATGAGGATGCTTTCTGGGGGAGGGCAGAGCTGCTTGGACCAGGGCTGCCTGGGCTGGGGTGTGTGTTCATCCCGCCACGGACCCTGGGCTGCATACCCCACATCTGTCCTCTCTCCCAGCAGCTGCGCCGGCCCCTGCTGGCCCCCCGACTGTCACGGATTATCACAGGGACCCTGGGGACAGGGGAGGGCACATCTGGATCCTGTTACAAGGCCTGGCTGGGGGTCTGGGGGCGGGGGTGCTAAGGCAGCAGAGCGCAGGGCCTAAATGAGTTTCAGAACCCCAGCGGGGCCCTCGAGTGGGCTGCTGAGGGGCTGAGGGGCTGCAGGCCCAGGCTGAGCAGGAAAGTGGGATCAGAGCTGGGCAGAGAAGCCTTCCTGAGCCGCCGGGGCCAGGCAGGAGGTAGGATTATGGAATTAGTTCAGGAGGGAGCGCTGGGCAGGGCTTGGTGAAGGTGACCCCAGGCGGTGGCCCAGCCAGGCTCCATCCCCAGCTCCCCAGGGAGCACGGGGCACAGGGGCCTCCGCAGGAATATGGTTTGGTTTAGGGGCCAGCCCCGCAGAACAGGTCAAATCAAATTCAGCTTGAAATTCCAGGCCAGTCACGGCAGCCCAGGTGAGGGCCACGTGCCAAAGTCAACAACGAGGCCGGGAGAGGTTGTGCAGGGTGCAGGCGGGGGTCTTTACCAGACAGCATCCTAGGGGCTTCACTGCTGTTCAAGGCGGTTCCTCGGCGTGCGCTGCTGTGTGCTGGGCGACCAGAGAGGGGGTCAGGAGAGGACGCCCCATAATGACGGTTTTCAAAGTCCTTTCGTGCTTGGAGAACATCCAGCTGTTATGGAAACCCCCAAAGCGGGCACACTGGACCCATGGGAAAGCAGAGGCTCAGGGAGGTCAGGTTAAGGGACCACTTCCTGGAGGAGGTGAACCTCAAGCTGGAAGGGGGAGAAGGCATTGCAGGCAGGGGATTCAGCAAGAGCCACGCCACCGAGGCAGGACGGGCCACGTGTGGGGTAGGTGCCTGTGGGGAGTGGAGGGCTTGCCTGTGGCCATGTTAAGGTCCGCTAGGACCAGGAGGCCGAGGACTGCGTGTGAAGGGTGTGAGAGCCAGGGTAACGGGTTAGGTCTCCGTCTTGGAGACAATAGGGAGTCACTGAAGGTTTCTGGGGATGGCATTGAGAGATTAAGAGATGTGATCTCAGAAGACTTATCCAGGCAACTCCTGTGAAACAGGTTAAAGAGTGAATACGGCAAGGCAGGCAAGCAAGTACGATATAGGCAGGGCCCTGACTGCATGGGCCTCAGGGCGGAGATACCTGAAGAGAAGGAAATAAACTAATGCTTCTTATCATTTTAGCTTGATGTTTCCTGGGGTCTGCCCAGTGCAGACCGCAGTTCTGAGCACACGTGGTACCTGCACAGGAAGTGGTATTATTATGCCCGTTTTATAAGTGAGGAAACTGAGTCACAAAGGGGCCATTGGCCAGAAGGTCCACGTAAGCTAGTAATTGGCCGAGCCAGGGCCTGGGGTGAGGATTTCTCCATTCTCTCAGGGTGACCCCATCGATCACACTGCCTCCCCGCAAGTGCGTGGTGGAGATGGCAAAGCCAGCGGTGAGGTTCAGGTAAAGGGCTCTGGCACCTTAAGGGTCAGGGCTGGACTCCGAGGCTCTGACATACGCCTCCTGGCCTTCCTCAGCCTCCATGGGCTATGCCTGCCCTCCAGATGCTCAGCTCTCAGTCACGACCCTGAAAGCTAACGCTCAGAGTCTGTGCAAGACACACCTCGGACCGCGGCAAGTGGTTCAGGTGATAGTAAGGGGGTGAGGTATTAATTCCCGCTCTGTTCTTTCATCTGGGAAGGCTTCTTAGCCCAGGAGACGTTCAGGGGCAGGAGGCAGAGACGGGGAGGTGGAAGGGAGGCCGTGCTAGACTATGGTTGAGATCATGGGCTTTGGAGCGAGACCCCGGTTTTGCATCCAGGCTCTTCCTTGTACCTGCTGTGTGACCTTGGGCAGACTGCTTAACCTCTCTGAGCCCCAGTTTCCTTGTCTATCAAATAGGAATGGTGATGTCTTCCCCTCAGGGTCTTTGCAAGCCTTGCATGAGGTAATACACAAAGGAGTCATCCCCAGGACTCGGCACACAGCAGGTAATTAACGGATGCTCCTCTGGTCAGGGCCTGATGAGGGCGGTCACCGCGAAGGTGGAGGAGGTGAGGGCAGTGGAAGTGGTGAGAGAAGAGGTCGTGATGGATGACCACTGTGACGAGACCACGGTGGAGCCAGAACCAGAGGGTCGCCCCACCCCTCCTCACGCTTCTTCTAGAAAAACCTCATCTTCATTGAGCATCATGGTCACTGTCCTGAAAGTGTTACATGTTGGCACATTGGTCCTCCCCAGATCCCTATGAGGGATCATCCCCATTTCACAGCGAGGCAGCCAGGCACAGAGAGGTAAAGTGGCTTGCTCAAGATCACACAGCTCTAGGTAGCAGATCCAAGATTCCAGCCCAGGTCTGCCTGACTGCAGGGCCCACACAGCTCACACTGCCTCCCAGCCCCCGGTCCATCCAAGACTTCACACCAACTCAGCTCAGGTTTAGGAGTGGAGTCACAGGGAGCGTCTCAGTGTTCATGGGTCCAGAAAGATGGGTTGGCTGGCTCTGCAGAGAGGGCCCTCATGATGCTGTCTGCCTTTTTATGAAGTCCTATCAGAATGGCAGAAGAGTCTTACAGTTAAGAAGCTTCATACAGAAGCCAGATGGTGGGTTCAAATCCTACCTCTGCCATCCACTGCTGTGTGTTCCTGGGCAGGTTGCCTAAGCTCTCTGCGCCTCTGATTCCTTCCATGAGGAAATGGGGTACATGATAATACCTACCTGACTCTCCAAGAGAGTTCCCTGTTAAGTGTGCTTTAGTGTTTTCAGTATATTTGCAATATTGCTTGGCAGATGGCAAGCCTTCAATAGATGGATGCTCTGGCCTGGGTCCCAGCATGATATTAGGGTTCTGTGGCTATGGGGTGGGGCGCAGTTGCCTCTTGCCCGAGGAGGAACCATTAGGGAGCTGAGACCCCGGCCATCGCTAAGGCACTGTCATCTCAGCGTCTGCACTTTCCCTCCACACCCCCGCTCCATCCTACACAGCATCCAGGAGGCCACCCAGGCCTGACCACACCTGAGATTCCCAGAGAGCCCCAGACTTGAGGCCACACCCTGACTGGAGGCCTGCCACCCTGGAGGTCTTTCTTCCTGGGGCCCGCCTTGAGTGGCCATGGCTGGGGCGGAACCTGGTTCACTGTTCTGTGCCTGTGGGCTGATGCCCTACTGTGCACCAGCCACTGTCCTTGGTACTGAAGATCCAGTGGAGCCCAGAGTCCCTGCTCTTACAGAGCTCACGTCCCGGGGGAGCTGTGAACGAACACGACGTGGGGTGAAAGAAAGCATGTGGCGACCTGACAGGCGCAATGAGGAGAACAGGGTGGGCCAGAGCGGGGAGAGCGAGGAGGGAGCTTCCTGGAAAAGAAGACTGATTGCAGGCGTCTGGGAAAAGCATCTTGAAAACTAGCCCCTTGTACTTCCCCTAAACATTTGCTCAGTAAAGTGATGAAACTACACAGGTTCACAATGAGCATAGAAACTGAATTCTTGGTAGGCAACATTTTACAAAGCCAAGAATCACTTGATAAAACGTCCTTGCCCAGGAACCCGCCTAAATGACGGCCAGCTGGGCTCTGCCTTGGCCTGCCTTGCTGAGCCCAAGATGAAACCCGCACGCTGAGAGACCTCGGTTTCTCCAGCTGTAAAATGGGGCCATAACCTCACCAGGCCACCTGGTAAAATGGCTCACTATGCACAAGGGAGCCCATAGAAAGCCTTCAGATAGCTCACCCCCAGCCAGGCCGTCACTGTGCAGGAAGCAGCGTTGTTGAGCACCTGCTGGATATACCACGTGATGCTCACCACTGAGTCAGCTTCCGGGTGCCCCGTCCTCACCCGACTCTGCCACCCTCTTCCAGGTCCCGGGCTGCAGGGGCGCTGGACTCTCAACCAGGGCTCAGCCCCTCGGCCGCCTGGCTGGGCATCCCCAGGCAGGAACGGGCAGGCGGCTCCTTTAAGGCAGGCCCCAGCTGGGCTGCCTGGATATTGGAGCCGATGAGATTAGGCGGCAGAGGCGCAGGCCGGCCAGATGCGCCTGAGCGGGGCCTCGTTATGTATTCATGAGCTGTGAGGAAAAGAAATAAAAGGGTTCATTATCGCCCAAACTGTTACTAATGACATGTACCTGGAGCCCCAGCACCTCTGGAAATCTAATGCGACACACTCGGAGCGAAGATATATTCCCGGGCCCTGCGTGCCGCCGATGGAAAACGTCCCCTCCCCGCCCTCCCTCATTGCCATTCACTGGGGCGACATTTACAATTCTTCTGCCATTATGTCTGACCAGGGCCTCTCAGCCTCTGTCACGACCCGCACATTAGCTGAAAATTGGAAATTCCACAGCGTGGCCGTGGCCGTGGTGGGCTGGGACGCAGCGAGGCGCGGGGACCAGGCGCGCCCTGGACTGGGAGAGTGGGCACCAAGGGGCAGGGGCTCCGGGGACCAGGAGAGCAGCGCGCCAGCCTCCGGGGTCCTGCTGGCCCTGATCTGTCCCCAGCCGGGTCGGCACCAAGCCCAGCCCAGGGCTGCCAGAGCCCTCGGGGGCCGGGGGATGATCCTTGCCCCATTGACATATCTGTTCTCACCCCCATCCTGCTGCGAGCCTGTTGAAGCCTCCTGCATAACCATCCCAATCCTTTGTTCCCTCAAAGGCTCAGCAAACAGCTAGGAGCAGCAGACAGGAAATGTGAGTCCAGACCTTAGTTTGCAGGAGGAGTGTGTGCTGGGAGCACTGTGTGGCCACCGTCGCACTCGCCCTTCACCAGCACCCTCGGAAGTGGGCTCTCTGTTGAGCTCCATCTTACAAGCAGGAACACCCAGGCTTGGAGAGGTTAAGTGTTTGCCCAAGGTCACACAGCTAGGAAGGAGCATACTGGGGATTTGAACCGGGGCTAGGGTGCTTCTGGGAAATCCCATGGACAGAGGAGCCTGGGGGGCTACAGTTCATGGGGTCGCAAAGAGTCAGACAGGACTTAGAGGCTAAACCACCAGGGTGCCTCTAAGGAATTGGACCTTGCTCCAGCAGCACATGAAAACCCCAAGTTCAAGGCTAAGAAGTTTTCTCAGGCAGACCTCAGCTCACCATGATGAGACATCTGGGACGGGCACCTCTAGACTGCCTGGACCAGCTGTCCCACGTGACAAACCACGGGCTTCTGTTTAATGCACGTTCATGGAAAGAGGCAGCTGCCTGTCCTGACGGCTATGCCCCAAGGAGCTGGTGCCCCATCGCCTGGGTTTTCTGCATCCTCTGCAGTGTTTAGCACGCCTGGGCGACTTAACTGTCCCATGGGCTTCGGAGGCAGAGCTAGAATGGAATGAGAGACCCAGAGAAGACTGGTGTGGGCCCTACCCAACGTAGAGTTTTGAACAGGAATTACAGATCAAATGAGTGCATCATGAGAAACGCTGGGCTGCAAGAAGCACAAGCTGGAATCAAGATTGCCGGGAGAAATATCAATAACCTCAGATGTGCAGATGACACCACCCTTAAGGCAGAAAGTGAAGAGGAACTAAAAAGCCTCTTGATGAAAGTGAAAGAAGAGAGTGAAAAAGTTGGCTTAAAGCTCAACATTCAGAAAATGAAGATCATGGCATCCGGTCCCATCACTTCATGGGAAATAGATGGGGAAACAGTGTCAGACTTTATTTTTGGGGCCCCAAAATCACTGCAGATGATGACTGCAGCCATGAAATTAAAAGATGCTTACTCCTTGGAAGAAAAGTTATGACCAACCTAGATAGCATATTGAAAAGCAGAGACATTACTTTGCCAAAAAAGGTCCGTCTAGTCAAGGCTATGGTTTTTCCAGTGGTCATGTATGGATGTGAGAGTTGGACTGTGAAGAAAGCTGAGCGAAGAATTGATGCTTTTGAACTGTGGTGTTGGAGAAGACTCCTGAGAGTCCCTTGGACTGCAAGGAGATCCAACCAGTCCATTCTAAAGGAGATCAGTCCTGGGTATTCTTTGGAAGGAATGATGCTAAAGCTGACACTCCAGTACTTTGGCCACCTCATGCGAAGCGTTGACTCATTGGAAAAGACTCTGATGCTGGGAGGGATTGGGGGCAGGAGGAGAAGGGGACGACAGAGGATGAGATGGCTGGATGGCATCACTGACTCGATGGACGTGAGTTTAAGTGAACTCCAGGAATTGGTGATGGACAGGGAGGCCTGGCGTGCTGCGATTCATGGGATCGCAAAGAGTCGGACACGACTGAGCAACTGAAATGAACTGAACTGAACTGATAGTATTTCAAATAAACAAAGAATTACTTTTGGTATGAGTATGTCCCAAATATTGTTTACCTGTAATTCAAATTGACTGGATGCTCTCTATTTTTATTTGTTAAATCTGGCAGTTCTTGCTTTGAAACACCACAAACTACCCCACGAGGAGCCTGCTTTACCTGGGGGATACAGAGTTGGCACCCCAAACCACTAGTTCCCAAGTTCTTAGAAATTTCAGCTAGAGATTCTGTTTCCCAGACCTCCTTGTGGTGAGGTCTTGTCACACAAGTTAATTCTGGTCAATGGGATGTGAATAAAAGTGACATTGAACCCTCTGGGTGATGCTTTAAAAGGAAAGAACAGACACTACTCTTGCCCTTTCCCGTTTCCTGTTTGGTTGCAGATGAGGTGGCAGAAGCTGCAGCAAGCATTGTGGACCCAGAGGTAAAAGTCACATGCTAAGGGCGGCAGAGCTGCCCCAGCAGGGCTGAACCACTTATTTCTGGAGTGCTGCTGCCGCTACTGCTGCTAAGTCGCTTCAGTCGTGTCCAACTCTGTGCAACCCCATAGACGGCAGCCCCCCAGGCTCCCCAGTCCCTGGGATTCTCCAGGCAAGAACACTGGGGTGGGTTGCCATTTCCTTCTCCAATGCATGAAAGTGAGAAACGAAAGTGAAGTCTCTCAGTCGTGTCCAACCCTCAGCGACCCCATGGACCGCAGCCTTCCAGGCTCCTCTGTCCATGGGATTTTCCAGGCAGGAGTACTGGAGTGGGCTACCATTGCCTTCTCCGTCTGGAGTATTACTCAAGGTAAAAAAAAATTAAAAAAAAAAAAACTAAGTTATTTAAGCAACTGTATTGCTGGGTTTATTTTTTTCTAGTAGCTTAGCCTATACCCCAACTAATACACTCTCTCAGCAAGATGCCAGACCCCGTGAAGGAGGGACTTAGACTCATTCATTGTTATCACACCAGTGTGTGTCACCAGGCAAGTCGTTAATAAATATTTGTTTCACAAGTAAATGAGTGAATAACCTGGATGACCTCTAAGGGTATGTTAACAAATAGTTGATTAATCAATTAGCTACAATCATTAACATTTAATGAAAGCTTACTAAATCATTTTACATATGCATCGGCTCCTACGATCCTACCCTAAGAGTAAGATCCCTACCCTTTGAGGTAGAACCATTTACATTCCCCGTTTCACACATGAAGAAAATGAAGCAACTTCTCCAGTTCAGAGAGCAGATGGGTGGTGAAGCCAGGGTGGAGTCTGACTCTGGGGCTGCCTCACTTGACTTCATCCTGACTCCTGTTAGAGAAAAAATGAGCAAATGGGTCAGGGACCGGGCAACCGCATAACGTTATTTACACATTTCCTCCTTTATTCAACAAATATGTTACCAAGTGTGTGCCAGGTACTGGTCTAGAAGCAAGGGACTCAGCAATGAGCAAGACAAACAAAAGATCACTCCTACAGGTTTAGTCGGGGGGACAGACAATGAACAAGATAAATAAGTGAAAAAACATCATGCTGCTGTAGGATTCCATCTATGTGAAGCTGAAGAACAGGCAAAACTAATCTATGGTGATAGGAATCAGAACAATGGTCGCCTCTGGTGGGAGGGTTGGCTGGAAGGGGCGTGAGGCAGCTTTCTGGGGTGATGAAAATGTTGTATATCTTGACTGGGGAGGCGATAACATGGTTGCATACATATGCCCAAACTTTTCAAACCATGCATGTAAGATCTGCACATTCTACTGTACATAAATAAAGTCTCAGTAAAGAATAAGTAAAAACTATATGTGGATGGATGGGTTCCCCTGGTGGCTCAGTGGTAAAGAATCTGCCTGCAGTGCAGGAGATGTGGGATTGATCCCTGGGTTGGGAAGATCCCCTAGAGAAGGATCAGTATTCTTGCCTGGGAAGTCCCATGGACAGAGGAGCCTGGCAGGCTACAGTCCATGGGATCACAGAGAGCTGGACTTGGCTTAGTGACTAAGCAGCACAGTATGTATGGAAGATACACATGATATACGGCGGCTCCAAACACCAAGAAGAGACTAAAGAAGGAAATTGGGGCTGGGGGATTGGGGTCTTACATAAAGGTGTCTGTGGAATGAAGGAAAATAGAAGGAAAAGAGGGAGGAAGGAAGTGAAGTCAGGGAGATGAAAGTGAAAAAAGAGATGGATGGGGGATGGGGGGATGAACCAATGAAGAAATGAGAGAATGAGAGCCATGTGTTGTCCAAAAGGGGCGTTCGCAGTGGACATTCACCGCTGCATTTTCCAGAGCTTTGGGCAGTCAGGCTCCAGCGTGGGAGGGGCAGGGGCAGCTGCTGTTAACAGTCGGGAACAGCCTCTGGCATGGGCTTCTGACAAGGAGTAGGGTGAGGCGAACCCCTAGGGCCCGGGGTCTAGGAGAGAGACATCATGGGACAGAAGCCCCAGGACAACTGCTCTCTAACTGGGGGAAAGGCGCCCCCCACCCCGCTCACCCAGCTCCCCTAATCCCACTGTTTCTGCAAACACCCTGCCCCACATCACCTCCCCAACAACAAACAGCACTGGCCCCACTGGAAATCCATACGGAAAAAAAGTGACTCCTGGGCTTCTCTGGTGGCTCCGTGGTGAAGAATCCACCTGCCAATGCAGGCGATGTGGGTTCGATCCCTGAGCTGGGAAGATCCCGCATGCCGTGGAGCCGCTAAGCCCATGCATCACCAGCACTGCGCCTGCGCTCTAGGGCCCGGGAGCCCCGGCTGCTGGTGGCTGCGTTCCCTAGAGCCAGTGCCCTGAAACGAGACAATCCACCAGAGTGAGAAGCCCGTGCTCCACCACTAGAGAAAAGTCTGTGCAGCGAGAAAGACCAGGCAGAGCCAAAAATAAAAATAAAGAAATAAAACTGAATTAAAAAAAAAATGATTCTTAAACCCTTCCTCGCACTATGTGCTGTCATCTGCATGGACTGCAGCTCTAAGGGTGAAGGTAAAATCATGAAAGTTTTACAGGAAAGGGGAGACCACGTCTGTGGCTGGACGCAGGCGTAGCTTCTTCAACCTGTCACGAAACGTACTAACCATCAAATAAGCAAGTATAAACCAGACTGTTAAATCAAGAACTTCTGTTCATCAAACGACACATTAAGAAGGTGAAAAGCAACCGACAGAAAGGGAGAAGGTACTTGCACATATTAATATTTGACAAAGGACCCATGTCCAGAAGGTTAACTTTTTCTACCAATAAATAAGAAATAGAGAAACCCATATAAAAATGGCCGAGAGACTTGAACAGAGCTCTCCAAAGAAAATGTCCATGTGTCCTCATCACAGCAGTTGCTTGTTTCCCAGAAAGACTAAGTTAAAATGCTGTATTTCTCACTACTAAAGCCTTTTTAAAGATTCTCATTTATTTCTGACTCGAAGACAAGTAGAATTAGCTTGCTAAGTGGAAATGATTAAGAAGTAGATCGTTTTTTTCAAAACCAAACGTATGGTTCCCAAAGGGGAAAGGTGGTGGGGAAGGGGTAAATTAGGAGTTTGGGATTCACACACACACACTACTGGATATAAAATAGGTAATCAACAAGGACCCGCAGTACAGCACAGGGAAGTCCACTCAGTGCTCTGGGACAAGCTGTATGGGAAAGGAAGCTGCAAAGGAAGGGGCGTGTGCCTGTGTACCGCGATCACTGTGCTGTTCTCCTGAAACTAACGCCATCTGTGAATCAACTACTTGCTGTCACTGTGCAGTCGCTCAGTCGTGTCCCACTCTGCAACCCCACGGACTGCAGCCCGCCAGGCTCCTCTGTCCATGGGATTTCCCCAGCAAGAACACTGGAGTGGGTTGCACTTCCTTCTCCAGGGGATCTTCTCAATCCAGGGACTGAACCCGTGTCTCCTGAATTGACAGGCAGATTCTTCACCGCTGAGCCACCAGAGAAACTCTACTATACTCCAATGTGAAATACTAATTAAATTTTAAAAATATGAAAATTGCTCAATGTCATTAATCCCACAGCCAGTCCCTCCCATCGGGAAGCTCACACAAGCCTCTTATCCTCATCCATTGGAAGGCAGACAGAAGAAGCAGGAACTACAGTCCCACAGCCTCCAGAACAAAAACCACAGTCACAGAAAGCTAACCAAAACGATCCTAGTCGTCAGGGAAACAGTTAAAAACAGCAGCACATGAGTGGGGAAGAGAACAAAGTGTTGTCAAGGCTGTGGACTGGCTGGAACACTTGGACTCCGCTGTCCGGGGTGGAAACTGGTCAACCGCTGTGGAAACTGTCAGGCATTCTCCATGGAGCCAGCCTCAGTTAAGTTCAGTCACTCAGTCATGTCGGACTCTTTGCGACCCCATGAACTGCAGCACGCCAGGCCTCCCTGTCCATCACCAACTCCTGGAGTTCACTCAGACTCATGTCCATTGAGTCAGTGATGCCATCCAGCCATCTCATCCTCTGTCCTCCCCTTCTCCTCCTGCCCCCAATCCCTCCCAGCATCAGAGTCTTTTCCAATGAGTCAACTCTTCCCATGAGGTGGCCAAAGTATTGGAGTTTCAGCTTCAGCATCATTCCTTCCAAAGAATACCCAGGGCTGATCTCCTTCAGAATGGACTGGTTGGATCTCCTTGCAGTCCAAGGGACTCTCAGGAGTCTTCTCCAACACCACAGTTCAAAAGCATCAATTCTTCGGCACTCAGCCTTCTTCACAGTCCAACTCTCACATCCATACATGACCACTGGAAAAACCATAGCCTACTAGACGGACCTTTGTTGGCAAAGTAATGTCTCTGCTTTTGAATATGCTATCTAGGTTGGTCATAACTTTTCTACCAAGGAGTAAGCGTCTTTTAATATCATGGCTGCAGTCACCATCTGCAGTGGTTTTGGAGCCCCAAAAAATAAAGTCTGACACTGTTTCCCCATCTATTTGCCATGAAATGATGGGACCGGATGCCATGATCTTCGTTTTCTGAATGTTGAGCTTTAAGCCAACTTTTTCACTCTCCACTTTCACTTTCATCAAGAGGCTTTTTAGTTCCTCTTCACTTTCTGCCATAAGGGTGATGTCATCTGCATATCTGAGGTTACGGATATTTCTCCCGGCAATCTTGATTCCAGCTTGTGCTTCTTCCAGCCCAGCGTTTCTCATGATGTACTCTGCATAGAAGTTAAATAAGCAGTGTGACAATATACAGCCTTGACGTACTCCTTTCCTGATTTGGAACCAGTCTGTTGTTCCATGTCCAGTTCTAACTGTTGCTTCCTGACCTGCATATAGGTTTCTCAAGAGGCAGGTCAGGTGCTCTGGTATTCCCATCTCTTTCAGAATTTTCCACAGTTTATTGTGATCCACACAGTCAAAGGCTTTGGCATAGTCAATAAAGCAGATAGATGTCTTTCTGGAACCGTCTTGCTTTTTCCATGATCCAGTGGATGTTGGCAATTTGATCTTTGGTTCCTCTGCCTTTTCTAAAACCAGATTGAACATCTGGAGGTTCACGGTTCATGTATTGCTGAAGCCTGGCTTGGAGAATTTTGAGCATTACTTTACTAGTGTGTGAGAAGAGTGCAATTGTGCAGTAGTTTGAGCATTCTTTGGCATTGCCTTTCTTTGGGATTGGAATGAAAACTGACCTTTTCCAGTCCTGCGGCCACTGCTGAGTTTTCCAAATTTGCTGGCATATTGAGTGCAGCACTTTCACAGCATCATCTTTCAGGATTTGAAATCGCTCAACTGGAATTCCATCCCCTCCACTAGCCCTGTTCGTAGTGATGCTTTCTAAGGCCCACTGGACTTCACATTCCAGGATGTCTGGCTCTAGGTGAGTGATCACACCATCGTGATTATCTGGGATGTGAAGATCTTTTTGTACAGTTCTTCTGTGTATTCTTGCCACCTCTTCTTAATATCTTCTGCTTCTGTTAGGTCCATACCATTTCTGTCCTTTATCAAGCCCGTCTTTGTATGAAATGTTCCCTTGGTTAGGACCCAGCAGTCCCTCTCCGCAGTACGCATTCAGCAAGAGTTCTTGCATCCCCAAAAGCCATTGGCCAGCATGCCTTTGGCAATACTATTCATAGTGGCCCCAAACGAAACTACCCAATGCCCACTGACTGTGGAGCAGATAAATAAGTGGATGTCCATCCACGCCACAGAGTAGGACACTTCCCAGCCGTGAGAATGAATGAGCGGTACAGCTGCACACAACAGTTGATCAAGTAGAGCGTCAAGGATAAACCAGGCCGAGCCGGTGTATACTGGGCGATCCGTTTCTGTGAAAGTGGTTCCCCTCCCAGACGGGAGGGGTGACTGGCAGGGGCATGAGGGGGGCTTCTGGGCAACACTCTGTTCCTTGATCCGAGTGCTGGCTACACAGGCGCGCTCAACCTGAGGAAAACCCTTCCAGCTGTACGCTTATGATTTACACTCTTTTCTAGGTCCTGTATCAATAAAAAGGTGTTTTTTTAAACTTTAAAGTCACAATCTGGCTACTTACGGCCAGACTCAGCCAGCCAGCCCCTTGGTACCTTGAGATGGCATCTACTTTTCCAAACATTCTGAGGTTTCAGTGACAACTGGCTTTCTTTGTAGTTGCTCAGTCACGTCTGACTCTTTGCAACCCCACGGACTGTAGGCCGCCAGGCTCCTCTATCCATGGGATTCTCCAGGCAAGAATACTGCAGTGGGTTGCCATTCCCTGCTCCAGAGGATCAGGGATCGAACCTGGGTCTCCTGCAGGGCAGGCAGATTCTTTACCATCTGAGCCACAGAGAAGTCATTCTTCTTTGTAGTTAGGGGCATATTTTTCCAAGAATGGCTTTCTCCTTTTTTTGTGGTTTTTGAGAGGGAAGCAGAAATGTCTGGTGACATAGGGTCGGCGAGAGGCCGTGGACACTTCTGGCCGAGGAAGGGTGTGTGGGGCTCCCACTCTACATCCCCTGCACTCTGGGACTCACTAATCTGCTGTTATCCATCCAGTGCTTCTTACCCTTCTGTCCTGGGAGCCCATCCCAGTACTTGGTTCAATAAATGAACAAATGCATGTAAACATAAGTGAATGAATGAAACAAATACTCCGTTCATAGCGCCTCTGATGCTGGTTACGCACCCTCAGTCACGAGGCACTCATTCCCTCTGGAGGGTGCGATCACCGCAGAGCTCCAGCTATGCGAAGCCTGCCCTGGGATGAAGCCCTCACCCCCTCCCCATCCTCCTCCCATTTCCTCGACCCCTCCCCCAGCATAAACCTCCTAAACCTCCCCTGGGTTCGGGAGTCCCAGCCACCTCCCCGCACACGCCACCTGTCAAAACCAAGGAAGAGGAGGGCTTGCTCAGGCCGGGGGTGGGAGGAGGGTGGCGGGGGGTTCAGAGATCACCACGGGCATTCGGGCATTCGTTCACTCTCTCACGTCATCACCCGTTCATCAGACCTCCTCTGGCCGTCATTCCTGGCTAGACCCTGAACCAGGCATTAAGAACAGAGATGAATAAAAATCGATTTGCCCTCAAGAAGCTCACAGTTCAGTAGAGATGAGGCTAACAGGTCAAAGTGCCTGTGCAGAGCCTGGCCACACTCGGAGCTGGATGGGTGGTTGAAGGGAAGAGGGTACCTGGAAATGCCAGTCTAAGGGGAAGAGAGATTTGTAAACAAGCGATCCCGTCCACCCTGAGCTTGCAGTCAGCCCTCCCCCTCCCCAGAGGGGAGCCGCTTTCGTGTTACTACTTACTACTCCCACTGACAGCCTCGCCCTAAGCGCTGTGCGCTTGTCATCCCAACTCATCGTCCATCTCACAGACGAGGAAGCTGAGACGGTAAGTCACTTTGCTCAGGACAGACGCTGCTACCGAGTGGGGAAAACGGGATTCAAACCCTTAATTGTCTGAACTAAGAGCCTAGACACCTCCATGCGAGTGGAAGAATCTGGGAGCATGGAGGAAGGACATCTGCACTGATCTTGGTGGAGTCTATGGAAGGCTTCCTGGAGGAGGGGGCCCTCGATCTTGCTCCTGAAGGATGTTGAGAGACTGTTTGTACACATGCAACAATGCCAGGGAAAAGGAGCAGGCTGACCTGCTGTGGGCCTGCCCAGGAAACCAACTCTGTGTGCATAACAAACAGCCCAGGAAGTCAGCCTGCTCCAAGTCGGCCTCGAGGGAAACCAGCCTGCCACCTCGAGCGACAACTGGCGACACTGAAACTTGAAAGCAGTCAGCCCCACACGGCCAGGACCTGATTGATAACTGGCTGCTCCCTCACGCTTGCCCTCACTTCCAGCCTAGGAACAACCGAGCATGTTACGTCTCTTCAGTTGTGCCGGACTCTGTGTGACCCCATGGACTGTCTCCCGCCAGGCTCCTCGGTCCACGGGGATTCTCCAGGCAAGAACACTGGAGTGGGTTGCCATGCCCGCCCCCAGGGGATCGTCCCGACCCAGGGATCGAACCTGAGTCTCTTAGTCTCCTGCATTGGCAGGCAGCTTCTTCACCACTAGCGCCACCGGGGAGGCGCCTAGAGCAACCAGAGGAGGCCAAGCGTGCACCATTGACCCTGGCGCGGGACGCCTGCTTCTGATCAGTTCTTCTGCAGACTCCCTGTGCCAGCAGCCTTCAATCTGGACACACCTAAAGCCTCCCCTTTCTCCCCGTTACAAAGCTCCCCTGCTTCTCTGCTGCCTTTGATTCTCTGCCGAAACACAGTGACGGTGGCTGCTTCCTTGCTACCGCAAGCTAAGAATAAATAGCCTTGGTTTTTCTCGTTGGCTGGGCTTGCTTATTTCCAACATGTGCAGGACTTTGCCGGGTGGCACAGACAGGAGTATGTGCAGGGCACAGAGGCGTGAATCAACCAGACACAGAGGAGGGGGAGACCAAAGACGAGGGACGAGGGTGGGAAGGAGCCAAGAAAATGCCTACTCAGCTAACAACACCCAGTGCAAGAGGCCTCCTCTGCCCTGACACGAGGAGTACCTCTGGGGTCTGCAGAGCCCAGGTGGACCCGCTCAGCGCATGCTCCCCTGGGAGACCCGGGGGCAGCTTACCTCCCCGGGGGGGATGCATGGTGGGCAGCCCTGTCACCCAGCCGCAGATCCCGGGCCCAAAGTCCTCCCTGCTCCTGCCCAGCCCTGCACCCCATGCTCACGTGTCAGTCCCGTCTTCTCTGCTCTCGCTGCCCTTCCTGGCTGTGCTAACAGGCAGCGGCTGGCAGAGCGCTCTGATTTAATCAAGGCTGGAGACAGGTCCCCCCGCTGCCACTGCTTGTACTGCCCGAGGCCCAGGACGCTCAGATTAACTCCCAGGATGTCACAGACACTGTTCCGCTGTGTTTGTCATCTTCCCCAGCCAGGTGTGAGGTTTCCCAAGGCCCTGGACACGAGGTCTCAGCGTCTGGGCCCAGAGGCGGCCCCCCACCACCGCTGTCTTCACGTAAACCTCCCCTAGTTCAGGTGGACAGGCTGCGAGACTCATAGACTAGATGGGGGGCCTTGGGCAGGACTCTGATCCGAACGTCTGCATCTGGGATGGGGAGGGGCTGAGAGAGACAGATGGGGCCTGGGAGATGAAAGATCTGGGTTGGAGTCTCAGCTCCACCCAGGGGGTTATTAAGCTCCAATTTCTGCCCCCAACAAGTGTCACCTGATCGTGCACCGCAGGCCAAGGACGGGGAGGTTGCTCCAGTGAATACAATGAGGCTGGTTCCTGCCTTTAGGTCGGCACGGTTCTCTGTGCCTTGCTTCCCTCATCTGCAGAACGGGGCACTGTATCTCCCTGGACCGCTTCGCAGGGCCATTGTGAAGATCCTGGGAACTTGTGAATACGGCCATGTTGGGGCAGCAGCTTGGAAAGAAGACCCAACATGGAATCATGAGGTCTGGGTTCAAGTCCTGGGCAGCCACATCTAACAGGGACTTGGGAAAAATCTCTGCCCCTCCCCGAGCCTGTCTGACCAGCTGCAAAGTGGGGAGAGTACAAAATAAGAGCTATTCACTACTACATGCCTGGTCAAAGCACTTCACAGGTACTCAGTTCAGTTGCTCAGTCTTGTCCGACTCTTTGCCACCCCATGGACTGCAGCACGCCAGGCCTCCCTGACCATCACCAACTCCCGGAGACTGCTCAAACTCATGTCCATCGAGTCGGAGATGCCATCCAACCATCTCATCCTCTGTCGTCTCCTTCTCCTCCTGCCCCCAACCCCTCCCAGCATCAGGGTCTTTTCCAATGAGTCAGCTCTTCGCATTAGGCGGCCAAAGTATTGGAGATTCAGCTTCTGCATCAGTCCTTTCAATAAGGCGTGCTCTGCAGGTGTGAGGCTCTTTAAGTATGCGTTTATCCAGCTGTTCCAGGTCTCAGTTGCCGCCCACAGGAACTTTAGGTTATGGCGTGTGAACTCCTCATGGCAGCGTTTGGGATCTAGTTCCTTGACCAGGGATCGAGCCCAGGCCCCCTGCGTGGGGAGAGCGGAATCTCAGCCATTGGACCATTAGGGAAGTCCCTACAGATGTAAATTATTGGAAACCCCACCACCTCCTATTTTACAGATGAAAAAAGCTGAGACTCAAGAGGCCAGATAACATGTTCAGGGCCAAACCCTGGCAGCTGCTGGCACTGGGTACAAAGCCAGGCCATCTGGCTCTGAAGCCCACTCCCTTCATCTCTCGTGTCCCACCACCTCTCACCTGAAGCCACATCCCAGGTCCCTGAGCAACTGGCCCTGAGGACCAGGCGTCCCTACGCCTGCCACAAAGTTCACGTGAAACGAAGCCACCAGCCGGGCTCCGCTGGGATCCGCAGCAACCAGGCCTGATTTCTTTCAGAAGTTTCTTGGTATGCGTCTTTTCCATTTGTTGGTTTGCTTGTTTTTTTTTAATTAGACTAAGAACTCTTCCAGAGTCAGGGCTCTGTCTCCACCATCAAACAGCTTTCTCAGGGCAGGTCTCTCCCATGAGACAGGGAGTGCCTCAAAACAGGGCCTGTATCTCCCCATTGTTCTGGGAGTTCCTGGGGTGAGCAGAGCGTTGGTTCTCAGCTCTGCGCCTGCCCATCCTTAATTGTTCCAATTTCCCATTGAGGGGGCAGCCATTCCTGGAGACATCTGGTCTACCTCCTCAGGAGCCCCCACCTGCTGGGTGACCTTCTCTAGATACCCCAGGGAAATGAAATACCCTTTCCTAAATTACTGCCAGAGTTGGTCAAGTCTATGAAAACTGGAGCTAGGGGCATTGGCTGTGAAAGTGCTAAGAGTTAATTCATTTAGTTAGAACGTGTGAAACTGGGGTGTCCGGCTTTCCGGCAGCCACAGCTCACAGGCTTCTGCTGGACTTTCCGCACCTCTGCCAGAGCTGCCCAGCTCCCGGATGAAATCTTAGCTTCTCTTCCACCTCCCTCCCACTCCCTGTGGCCCCCGCAGTTTCTATTTACACAGAAGTGAAGGCTAGGAAGGATGAGCAGGCGCAGTCCTATCAGGAGAGCCACGGCCTGGCCCAAGGCCAGCCAGCAAGTCAAGGATCCTGACTCCCAGTTCCAAGTCTGCGTTTGAGTGTGCTGTCCCCTGCCTGGAGTGCTCTTCCCCCAGATCTCTGCTTGGTTCCCTCCTCCTCATCCTTCAAGTCCCTGTTCAAACGTCATCTTCCCTGATCACAGCATCTCAAGCACAGCCCCACCTGCTTCCCTGCTTCACTTTCCAAGTGCACTTGTCACCAGATGACACAGTCCTGTCTACGAACTTCCCATGATTCTGCTCTGGACTGTCAGCTCTGGGAAGGCAGGGCGTGGCTGCCTGCCGCTTGTCCCTCCTAGTGGCCATCATGCCACAGCACCTGGCATTTAGTTGCCTCAATAAGTCTTTGTGGAGTGAATGAAGGGGGTCCATGAAGACCCTATCGCCTGAGACTTGGGCCTCTTCTGCGGATGTGGCAGGGGGGTACCAGGGGCTGGCACCACAGGCTTCACCACGTGGGCTTCCCACGGCCCAGCTGTGGCTGAGGCAGCCTCTGATTAGGCCCCAATTAGCAGAGAAACCTTTCAGCCATCCGCTCCCATTAGTTGGTCAGATTTTAGCTGTGAAGTCTGGCTGATGGCCAAGAAGGTGGTCTCCAGAGAGGCTGCTGGGGGAGGAAGCCTGGGAGGTCTCAGTGACATGACTGTCAGAGCTCTGGCAGAAAGGCTGGGCACGGTGTGGGGAAGGGGTGCAGCAGCCAGGGGCGAGGGGCGTCCACAGCCTGGGATGTCGCCTGGCCCTCTGTCACAGGACCAGCCGTTCACGCATCCCCCCCCCCGCCCCCCGCTTCCTTGCTCAACTCTGGCTCTGTCACCACCATGCTGTACGGCCTGGGGCTGGTCACTTGCCTTCTCTCTTACCTGCCTGATTGCAAAGTGAGAGGAATGCACACTTTAGGGGCTCCTCCAGCTGAGGAATCCCGAGATCGCATCCGGCTGCGATTCACACTTGGTTTGGACATACAGGGACGTCCACCACCCCCTGCCTCTTCCCCTCTCTCTCTGACCCAGCCTCCACCCTGCAGCCAAACTCAAAAATCTGTCTCCTCTGCTGCCTCATCTCGCCACCAACCCACCCGTGTCTCCTCCTCCTTCTGCTGGGAACGCCCGCCTCCTCCCCGCCTGCTCCCACCCGGGTCGCCCCCTCACCCCCCTCCTTAGTTTGTCTTCAGGGCTTTCCCCAGCTCCCCTCAGCTTTCCCCCTGCTCCCCAGATCCAGACGAAAAGAGGCGCTCCTCCCCTGGGTTCCCAGAGCACTTTGTTTCACCATCCACACAACCTGATCCTGTTGCTCTTGACTCTTATCTTGAGCACATCTAGCGTTGGGCTCCAGCAGTTTTGTAAGCTTCAGAAATTCACTCTCCGCAGACTATTTGGGGTTCAATCGCAAGTCGGTAAATAACATAAATAAATAATGCAGTCAGTGGTTCCCAAGCAGAATCAGACAGCGTAGCTCACTGCTCCCACGACAACAGTCTGAACACCGCCTGCCTCCGCCGCCCCGGTGCTCAGCAAAGGGCCCGACAAATGACGACGACGCTGACAGCAGAGCGCGTGGATTTGCTGAGCGTCTTCTCTGTGCCAGGCGCTCTGTTGTGCTCTTCATGTGACTGTCTCCTTCAGCCCTCACAATAACCCTATAAGAGAAGATTCGCTAACTACCCTCATTGTAAAAGGAGGCAAGCGGGACTCAGAGAAGTTAGGTAACTTACCCAAGGTCACACAGCAAATGGATGGCAGGGCCAGGGTTTAACCTCTAAAAGCCTGGCCACAGGAGATGGTCTCTTTCTGAGAATGTTATGTGCTTCCCTGTGCTCTAAAACACTGTAGTCGTTGCCAAAGAAGTACGGATGTGCTGCTGTTTAAATACTCACCTATTGAAGGACATTTTGGTTCTTTTAAACTTTTGGCTATTACACATGAACATTCATGTACAAGTTTTGTGTGGACATCCGTTTTTATATCTCTGGGCTAAAGACCCAGGATGGTAATTGCTGGGTTGTATGCTAAGTATATGCTTAGTCTTTTGAGAGACTGCCAAACTATTTTTCAGAGTGGCTGTACCACTTACACATTCCCACATGAAAGCTCCTCAACATTCAAAACCCTAAGATCATGGCATCCAGTCCCATCACTTCATGGCAAATAGATGGGGAAACAATGGAAACAGTGACAGATTTTATTTTCTTGGGCTCCAAAATCAGTGCAGATGGTGACTGCAGCCATGAAATTAAAAGACGCTTGCTCCTTGGCAGAAAAGCTATGACCAACTTAGATAGCATATTAGAAAGCAGAGACATTACTTGGCCAACAAAGATCTGTACAGTCAAAGCTATGGTTTTTCCAGTAGTCATGTATGGATGTGAGAGTTGGCCCATAAAGAAAGCCGAGCACCAAAGAATTGATGCTTTTGAACTGTAGTGTTGGAGAAGACTCTTGAGAGTCCCTTGGACTGCAAGGAGATCCAACCAGTCCATCCTAAAGGAAATCAGTCCTGGGTGTTCATTGGAAGGACTGATGATGAAGTTGAAGCTCCAATACTTTGGGCACCTGATTTGAAGAGCAGACTAGTTGGGAAAAGACCCTGATGCTGGGAAAGATTGAGGGTGGGAGGAGAAGGGAACGACAGAGGATGAGATGGTTGGATGGCATCCCCAACTCAATGGACATGGGCTTGAGTAAACTCTGGAACATGATGGACAGGGAGGCCTGGCGTGCCACGGTACATGGGGTTGCAGACTCAGACACAAATAAGCGACTGAACAACAGCAGTGAAGTTATGGGGAGACTGGGGAGGGCAGTATGAAGAAGCCTCCGTGAGAGCAGCTCAGAGACATGCAGCGAAGCCTCAAAGATGGTCCACGCTCTTTGATCCAGGAGATCTGCTTCTGGGAATCTGTTCCAGGGAAGTGGTGTGTTAAATGGGCCATGATTTATGCACAATGATGTTCATCAAAACCTTATTTATAATAATAGGGAGAACAGGAGAACGGTGAAATTAATTATGATAAGGGGCTATGCAGTCATCACGAATAGTATTTATAGAGAGTTGGCAATAACACAGGAAGCAAGGCCTAATGGTTAGTGCTCGGTAAAAATATCAGGATTCAGGACAGCACAGAAGTGCATGAAAAGATGCTCAGCATCACTAGGTATACAGTTCAGTTCAGTTCAGTCGCTCAGTCATGATTGACTCTTTGCACCCCACGGACTGCAGCGTGCCAGGCCTCCCTGTCCATCACCAACTCCCGGAATCCACCCAAACCCATGTCCATTGAGTCGGTAATGCCATCCAACCATCTCATCCTCTGTCGTCTCCTTCTCCTCACACCTTCAATGTTTCCCAACATTCGGGTCTTTTCCAATGAGTCAGTTCTTCACATCAGGTGGCCAAAGTATTGGAGCTTCAGCTTCAGCATCAGTCCTTCCAGTGAATATTCAGGACTGATTTCCTTTAGGATGGACTGGTTGGATCTCCTTGCTGTCCAAGGGACTAGGTATTAGAGACACGCAAATTAGGACCACGATGAGGTATCATAATTAGAACAGATAAAAATATATAAACAGTGACATGAATACTGGTGAAAAGGATAAGAAGCTGGAGCTCTCACGTGGGAACGTAACGTGGCACCGCCTCTCTGGGTGATAGTTCGTCAGTCTCCCAAAACACTAAGCGTGCACTCCCCACTCCGTATGCTGCTTGGTCAGTCGCTCAGCCCTGTCTGACACCGTGCGACCCCGTGGACTGTGGCCCGCCAGGCTCCTCTGTCCATGGGATTCTCCAGGCAAGAACCCTGGAGGGGGTGGCCATGCCCTCCTCATGCTTACTACACAACCCAGCAATCACTGTCCTGGGGATTCAGCCCAGAGATACAGAAGCCGACGTCCACACAAGAACTGCACGTGAACGTCCATGTGTGATAGCAGAACAACCAAAACGTCCTGCAGCCGGTGACTGTCCAGTCAGACAGTGGCACATCCACACCGTGGAATACTACTTAGAAAAAGGAGCGGGCTGTGGGTACAGTCAGCTGCTGGATGAATGTCTAGAGAATTTTGCTGAGTTAAAAAAAAAAAAAAAAAAAAAGAGTTCAAAAGGTTACATACTGTATGCCTCCATTTATACACCATTTTTGAAATGACGAAATCATAGAGATGGAGAACAGACTCGTGGTTGTCGGCTTAGGGCTATGGGTGAGAAGAAAGGGGGTGCAGAGAGGGGGAGGCCCTTGTGTGCCGTATCTTGATTGTGGCTGTGGTTAGGCAGTCTACGCCAAGTGATGAGATGGCAGAGAACTAGGCAAGTCCCTGTCAACTTCAAGGGCAATGTCAACACATCAATTCCAGGTTTTGACATTCCACTGAAGCTAGGGGAGTTGCAACCACGGGGTGAAGGGTAAATATTTCAATTTAGAAAGGTTTTTAAAAAGCAGGATTCCAAGTTTACGCGGCTTGGTCCTTGTGATGGAATGAGAGTTGTATGGAAGGGAGAGTCACCCTCCCATAATAAGCTGGTCAGCTTCATGAGCTCTGACCACTGCTCAAACATTATCTTACTCCCGCCACCTCATGCAAAGAGTTGACTCATTGGAAAAGACTCTGATGCTGGGAGGGATTGGGGGCAGGAGGAGAAGGGGACAACAGAGAATGAGATGGCTGGATGGCATCACTGACTCGATGGATGTGAGTCTCATTGAACTCCGGGAGTTGGTGATGGACAGGAAGGCCTGGCGTGCTGCGATTCATGGGGTCGCAAAGAGTCGGACACGACTGAGTGACTGATCTGATCTGATCTGATAATCGTCTCATGACAGTGAAGGGAATTTTTATCCCCATCCTGCAGAAGGGGAAACTGATTCTCAGGGAATTTGAGTGCCCATCCCAGGGCAGAACAGAGATATGAACCCAGATATGACTTTCGACATCTCCCCACTGACTCCACCTCAGGTATGGTTTATTTTCTTCTTTATATGTCTCTATATTTTCTCTAATAAGCATGTCTGACTGTAATAATCAGAAGAAAAAATAAGCAAACACTAGAAAGTGTTCCTTGGTGGGTTGCCTGTTTGTTCTGGAGCCTGTAGACCGCAAGTCTACAATTTCTGTCTCAAAGACACTCTATTCCGGCTGCTGGCGCGATGAGACCCACCTCAGGGCACTCTGGCCTGAATCCCACCCACTTCCCCATTGGAGACTGTGGGATCTGCAGGCAGAACCCTAGGTCTGCTCCATACCAGCTAGGAGCCCTCGGGCACAACAATAACCTGGGAACCTCAGTCTTCTCATCCGCGAAATGGGAATCAGCGACAGTTACCAACTCACAGCATTGTTACAAAGCCACAGAGGAATAAGATCAGACACTGTGTACCTACTGTGCAAGAGCATTCAGTTGTTGGAAAAGTGGAGCCCAGATTTAATGAACTGCTCAAATGCAGCCTGCAGCACATTGGGATAGGGAGAGCTAGGCAAACCTCAGGGGTTGTTGCTGTTATCATCTCTGTCTAGCTGGCCCCAACACTGTGTATCCAGACGGGTGCGGTACCTTGGAAACTGGGTGGACCCCGGCGGGATGGAGCCTCCCTGGGAATGGTAGGCCCCAGAGGGCCCAGGGGAGCAGCCACAGCCCACAAGCTCAAAAAGACCCCAAAAGACCCTGCTTCATCCCTTGGTTTTCCACACTGAGAATCAATTTTCAAGGGTGTTTCCCAGAAGTGGTCTGGCCTCGATGGTGTCATTATTCATCTTCCCTGGCCTCCAGCCGTCTGCTGGCCGAATCCTCTTCCCCTGCTCCCCGCCTTACCACTTCTTGCATTTGGGGCCTGAAGCTGGGAGGGCAGCCGGGCAGGAGGCTGGTTCCTGTAAATGCCCCCGCCACCCCCATGGATCTGGAGGCCGGCACCCCACCCTCCCGCCCCATATCCTGGCCCTCACGGGCTGAGGCCCTTGGCAAGGCTGGGCCAGGAATGCCACGCTGGGGCCAGGAGTGCCTTTCCCAGGCTGGGGCTTAGAAGAGAGTGGTCTGGGCCAGGCAGCCAGAGCTGGCGGGGAGAGAGACTTCCTGCCCCCGCGGGGGAGAGGGGACCCCTGCCAGCTTCCCATGCCCATCCTGGCTTGCAGATGTTCCTGGGGGCATCCAGGGGAAGCACAAGGATTAAGGCAGAGTCGGGGGGTGGGTGGAGACGTGGCCAAGGATGATACAGGGAGAGCCCTAAGAGGACACAGTTACGGAGGACGCACTGTGGGGCCCCCGGTCCCGAGCAGCCCTCTCTGGGCGTCACCCCGCCATCTGCCCCCCAAGAGTGGTGCAAAAGGTGGCTGACTTCACAGTACTTGCTGAGCATCTGCTCTGTGCTGGACCCCAGGGGCAAAGCCACACAGGAAAGGGGCCCCGCCCTGTGCTCTGAGAGCTGATGGTCTGCAGAGAAGGCAGGCATCAGTGAAGAGTGTGGGACCAGCGATGAGAAAAGCACGACTGACAGAAGGCAGGACCACCCCAAGGGAACAGGGAAGGCTTCTCTGGGGATCAAGACTTGGCCTGGAATCCCAGAGTAGGGAGCAGCATGGGTGGGACAGAGCCTGCCACCCTCCGGGACAGCATCAGCTGGGGCAGCTGGTGGGTGTGTTGTGATTGCTGTTCAGTCACTAAGTCACGTCCGACTCTTCGTGACCCCATGGACTGCAGCACGCCAAGCTTCTCTGTCCTCCACCATTATGGTCCATTGAGTCAGTGATGCCATCCAACCATCTCATTCTTACACACACAGAGCTGGTGTCTGGTGAGCGTCAAAGGCTGCCAGGGCTGGACATACCAACCTTCTGTAGGTCAAGGTGAGGATTTTCATCTTCAAGAACAAGCAGTAGCCACGGAAGGTGAAGGCAGGATACAAGCTGAACTTTGAAGTTTCGACCCAGAACCTGAGTGGGTAGGTCAGAAGAAAGAGGCGCTGCTGTGCCTGAAGCTGGTGCCTCTCAGCCCTCTTCTCATTCCCAGGGGTGCCTCAGTGGAACACCAGGGTTCTGAGGAAGCTAGCTTGGGAACCACAGGGCTGACCACCTTCTAAGGGCCCTTCCTGCACTGACATTCCAGGCTCTGTGAGGATTTCTAAAAATCCCCAAGTGGCACTCTAGACCATGATAACACCCACAAGTAAGGCTTTGACTAAACTCCCACCAGACCCCTCATCCCAGGGGGCAACTCACCAGCCCGTGGGTGTGAGAGCTCCTTCAAGTCTTAGAAGATGGAGCTGGAGAAGTGGGGCTGGGTGGCCCCCGTAAAGGCTGCTCCTTCAACTGTGGGCATGTCTCCCTCCCCTCCTGCTGGTGACCTTGTTGGCCCTTCAATACCCAGGTCGACTGTCATCTCTTAGTAAAGTGTCCCCAGCCCCTCAGGCAAAATACTCCCTCTCTTCCTCCCTCGGGCTCCCAGAACCCTGAGTGCCACTCCTGCAGCTGCTGGTCATCTGCCCGCCAGTGAGCCCCTGCGAAGTGGGCATTTGCCTGTATGTTCATTCATTCACTAGTCCAATAGGAGCTGCGAACACTGCGAGGAACAAGTTAGACGGACTCTGTGCTCTCAGGAGACTCACGGTTCTCAATGCGTTCTGCTCACGACGGTAAGACAGGGTCCCGCACAGGGCCTGGCCCCACGGGTCCCCAGTGAGCCTTTGCTGGATAGCTGAATTGAAGAATGAAGGATGGTGGATAGAAAGAGGGAAGGAAAAGAGGGTCTGGGGGCTAAAGGGAAGGGGCAGAATGGAAAAGCCTTCATAGGGAACGTTTCGTGGGCCCCACCTCCCCTAGTCTCACCTGCCCCACATTGTGCCCCTTATTCTTTCCAACCTTGCCAGACAGCACAATCCCCTTCCTAACCCAACTGAACTGTGGGCAACCTCTTCCAGTCTGGCTGGAGTTTTCAAAAGGAAAACAAGGACAGGCACAGGCAAAACTCACAGATGTGTCTGCACGGCACAGACATCATAAGGACAGTCTGGCTGGAGGAGCTGAAGAACCATCAGCTGTGCCATCATTTCAGTCCAGCTCAGTGAGTGCTGGTCCCAGGGAACAAGATCATCCACCAAAGAGCACCACCACCAACACCAGTGACAATGTTACCCCAACATCAACACCACTCCTCATCATGTCAGCACAGTCAGCACCACACCACCAACACCACCAGTCAGCATGTCAGCACTGCCAACACCACACCACCACCACCACCACCTGTCAGCATGTCAGCACTACCACCATCTCATCACCAACACCACCTGTCAGTGTGTCAGCACTACCACCGTCTCATCACCAACAACACCCGTCAGCATGTCAGCACTACCACCGTCTCATCACCAACACCACAGTCAGCATGTCAGCACTACCACCATCTCATCACCAACACCACAGTCAGCATGTCAGCACTACCACTATCTCATCACCAACACCACCAGTCAGCATGTCAGCACTACCACCATCTCATCGCCAACACCACCAGTCAGCATGTCAGGACTACCACCATCTCATCACCAACAACACCCATCAGCATGTCAGCACTACCACCATCTCATCACCAACAAAACCTGTCAGCATGTCAGCACTACCACCATCTCATCACCAACACTACCTGTCAGCATGTCAGGACTACCACCATCCCACCACCAACACCACAGTCAGCCTGTGAGCACTACCACCATCCCACCACCAACACCAGTGACAATGTTACCCCAACATCAACGCCACTCCTCATCATGTCAGCACAGTCAGCACCACACCACCAACACCACCAGTAAGCATGTTAGCACTACCACCATCTCATCACCAACAAAACCTGTCAGCATGTCAGGACTACCACCATCTCATCACCAACACTACCAGTCAGCATGTCAGGACTACCACCATCTCATCACCAACAATATCCATCAGCATGTCAGCACTACCACCATCTCATCACCAACACCACCAGTCAGCATGTCAGCACTACCACCATCTCATCACCAACACCACCAGTCAGCATGTGAGCACTACCACCATCTCATCACCAACACCACCAGTCAGCATGTCAGCACTACCACCATCTCATCGCCAACAACACCCGTCAGCATGTCAGCACTACCACTATCTCATCGCCAACACCACCAGTCAGCATGTCAGCAC
Source organism: Bos javanicus (assembly GCF_032452875.1). Taxonomy (NCBI): domain Eukaryota; kingdom Metazoa; phylum Chordata; class Mammalia; order Artiodactyla; family Bovidae; genus Bos; species Bos javanicus. The sequence continues at coordinate 133,862,229 of NC_083869.1, read as the reverse complement.
TACTACCATCTCATTGCCAACACCACCAGTCAGCATGTCAGCACTACCACCATCTCATCACCAACACCACCAGTCAGCATGTCAGCACTACCACCATCTCATCACCAGCAACACCCATCAGCATGTCAGCACTACCACCATCTCATCACCAACAACACCCATCAGCATGTCAGCACTACCACCATCTCATTGCCAACAACACCCATCAGCATGTCAGCACTACCACCATCTCATCACCAACAATACCCATCAGCATGTCAGCACTACCACCATCTCATCACCAACAAAACCTGTCAGCATGTCAGGACTACCACCATCCCACCACCAACACCACCAGTCAGCCTGTGAGCACTACCACCATCCCACCACCAACACCACCAGTCAGCATGTCAGCAGTGCCAACACCACACCAGCACCACCCATCAGCATGTCAGCACTGCCACCGTCTCATCACCACACCACCTGTCAGCATGTCAGTACTACCACCATCTCATCACCAACAACACCTGTCAGCATGTCAGGACTACCGCCATCTCATCACCACACCACCTGTCAGCGTGTCAGCACTGCCACCGTCTCACCACCACACCACCTGTCAGCATGTCAGCACCGCCATCTTCAACACCCACACCAAAAGACACATATACGCCATGTTCATCGCAGCACTGTTTACAATCGCCATGACATGGAAGCAATCTAGATGTTCATAGACATATGAACGGGTAAAGAAGTTGGGGTACCTGTATACAGTGGAATATTACGCAGCCATAAAAAGGAACACACGAGTCAGTTCTAATGAGGTGGATGAATCAGAGTCTATGATACAGTGTGCAGTAAGTCAGAAAGAGGAGAACAGAAAATGTATATTAACACATATGTGTGGAATCTAGGAAGACGGTACTGGTGAAGCCACCAGCAGGGCCACAGCGGCGATGCAGACACAGAGCAGAGGCTTGTGGACACAGTGTGGAACGGACCGGGTGGGACGAAGGAGAGAGTCGCGCGAAGCATCGGCATGTCTACCGTATGTAAACAGTAATTACCGTATGTAATCTTACCATGTGTAAACAGAGAGCCAGTGGGAACTCACCATATGCCCCGAGGAGCTCAGACCCGGCGCTCTGTGAAAACTAGTGGGCGGCATGAAGTGGGCGATGGCAGGGAGGTTCAGGAGGGTTGGCATGCGTACCTGTGGCTGACTCATGTTGTTGTATGGCAGAAACCAACACAGTATTGCAAAGCAATTACCCTCCAATCAAAAAGAAGTAAATTCAATTTTAAAAAACACCCACACCAGTACCAAGAACAACGTTAGTGCCAGCAAAGCAGCAGAAATCTTTCTAGCACCACCACCAATACTGACAGCAGCAGTAATCATGAAAGCACCAGTAATCATGTCAGGACTAACCCGCACACCAAGAGCACCAGTATTCACGTTAGCATCACTCTCACCACCACCGCGCCAGGAACAGTGTTAATACCACCACTGCCGACAGGAGCAATCACGTTTGTGCCACCGGCACCAACACCACCAGCACCAGTGATCGCTTCAGCACCGAGACTGTCGTCACTGAGACTGACACCATCAGCAACACTGTTTACACGAATACTGCTGAGACAGCTGACTCTTAGATAGGTGAGATAATTCTTAGGTCCTGGAGGACCAAAGGCGGGCTCTCAAGAAGGAGAAAAGGACAAACGTTTTTTTCTACCTTGCTTTGTCCTAGTCACATAAGTCATTTTTCTTAAAATCTGTGTTGTTATGACAACAATCTTTAAGACTAACTTTCTTTAAGCCCAGAGCTAATAGCTCAGTTCAGTTCAGTCTGTGACCCAAGGATATGTATTTCCTTAAGCTCTGTTCAAAAGATTATATAACAACAATGAACCTTGCTTGAAGGCTTGCTTCTCCTTCTCAACAGGAACCTCTGACTAATCTTGTTATCTTAAGAGGTATGTTGTGGGGGTGGGTCTGGTAAGACCTTTCTCTTGCTAGTTCTAATCTTGTTGATTTAAGATGCACGTTGTGGGAGTGGGTCTGGTAAAAGTTTATAGGGCCTTGATAAGACTGGTGAGGGGCACTCTCCACCCCCTTCTGATGTCTGTGTCAGAGGCTTTCTCTCTCCCTTTCTGTACTTTAAAAAACTCTGCTACACAAAAGCTCTTGAGTGATCGAGTCTGGTCCTTGGCCCCAAAGTTAACCTTCTTCCTAGGAGATCACATCCTTCACTGCAAGCTCTCACCACCACCCTTAACACCAATATCACTAATAATATCATTAGCAGCAACACCATTAGCACCACCAGTGATCACGTGAGCATCACACTCTCAGCACCAGCACTGCCAGAAATGCTGTCGCACCAACACCAGCAACATGAACACGACCACTGTCAGTGACAGTGAAAACAACAACCTCAACACCAACAACTTCAATAACACCGATAGCAGCAATGCCATTTAAAAGTGCAATGCGAGCCCCTGGCCCAACCCCAATATCACCAGTCAAACCATTAACACCACCATCAATGACAAACTCAACACCAACTCCAGTTCCACACTGCAGACACCATCGAAGCTATTCCTCTCTAACAGCCACCAGTAACCACGTGAACACCGACACCATTGGTGTTAACCATCCCTGCCCACAACATCGACAACAGGAGCATCACCAACAGTACCACCAATTACACCACCACCACCACCAGCAACAATGATCACAACGACAGCCACACTGACAACGTCAACACTAATAGAAAAGCCAACAACGCCATTAACACCAGCACTACCAACTGCCTGCCAACAGGCCGCCACTGACGGCACTCACCTGCGCCACGCCTCGTGGCCAGTCCTCACACACACGATCTCAACCCGCGCTCATCCCAGCGCCACCAGCGCCTGCTGTTTCCACCTGTTCTTTACCGACGAGACTGAGAAACTTAAGTGTGTTCAGAACAGAGTGTTGGAAGGAAACTGAAGCTTAGAGAGGTGAAGTCACTTACCCAAGGTGAAGAACATTGAGCAAGCAGTGGAGCTGAGATCTCAACCCCAGCAGTCTGGCTCCAGGGGCTGTTCTCTTAAACACTATGTTTTTTATATTAATGTATTTTAGTTGGAGGATAATTGCTTTACGAGCGTGATGGCTTTTGCTGTGCACCCACACGCATCAGCCACAGGGGCACACGTGTCCCCCGTCCAGAGCCCCGCTCCCTCTCCATCCTGGACCTCTCGGTTGCCCCAGAGCACCGGCTTCGGGCACCCTGCTTTAATTCTACTGCTTTCTTTGTCAATTGCCATTTTGGCTCACTTTCTGGGATGCTCACTCTTTTACCTTTTTAAAAATGTTAACAAAACATTTTCTCAACACTCTCATCTTGCAATTAAGGTTATTGTCTATTTTATGTAAATGATCAAGTAAAACAATCTCTGTTCTGTAGAAAACACCAAGATTCAGGTGGATCTTCCATATGAGGGGCCAACCAAAGAGGTGAATGTGAAATTTCTCTAAATTCCCATGTAGCTTGTGGCATTGTGAATTCGTGGATTATTGGAGCATCAGAGGTTTTTGTGTTTTTTTTTAAGTATCAGGGAAGACTTAAATAATAAAGCATAACTTGGCACGAAAAGAACGAAGAAAGAACGCTGGCTCCTGACTCCCAGCCTCGTAGTCTTCCCACTGTCTTCACGCCTGTTTCCTCTGCCTGGAAATCCTCCCTGAGCCCGCTCCGTGAGCTTGGCCCAAAATCTCTTCTCCCTGGCACTTCCTGGCCTTGAGACCTAGGTGAGTCTCTACAGACCTAAGATCTTTCTTTCCTCGCCCGTCCAAATGCAACAGTAAATCAGCATGTCTGAGTGTGATGGGCAGACTCCCAAGACAACGTATGTAAGTCGTCAGGCCAGGCCCCCGACACCCAGAAAGGAAGGTGTGAGTAGCAGCTGTTATTCTTACTGGGGTTGGCAAGAGAAAAAAAAAATGTTCTCATTCTGTAGATCCGGGCCCACAGCATTCACGGGGTGTTGGGAGCAACGACCACAATGGTAACAGCCAGCGCTTGTGGGGGCCCCCTGCCCCGCCGCTGTCTCCAGTGCAGCCCTGGAGGACTCTGAGGTTCAGGAATGATAATTGATGAGCAGACCCGGGGAGCGGCAGGGGTGAGATCTGAACCCAGGAAGTCAGCCTCAGCCTGTGCTCTTAATCACTGGCCTGTATCCCCTTTGGTAACGTAATTAGCATCTGCTGAGCCCACACTCTGTGCTGGTGTTTCCCCATGTTTCATCTCTAATCTTCACAATAGCCTTGCAGAGTAAACACTGACCCTGAAATGACCTTGAACTTGGGCTCCCCACCTTGGCCGGTTCCAAAGAAGGGCTCTCACCCCTACTGTCTCCCACCTCCCCGTCTCCAGGCCTGAGGCACCCTGGCTACCCAGGAGTAACCAGTGCCCCAGGGGCAACGCGCGGGGGCCCCTACCCCACACACGTCTACCCCAGACGTGGTTCAGACTCAGAAGATGGTGGATTCTAGGTCTGCTCCTCTGGCTTCCGGGCCGCCAGGGGTCCACACAGCCCCCTTAACCCAGTCACAGCCTCAGGGGAGAACAGAAGCCGGCCGTTGGGCTTTTGGCATCCCCACCAGCAGCTGCCCAGGCAGAAGGGTTTCATCTTTCCAGGCTGGATGGGAGAATCCTGCCCCCACCCCTGTGTTCTTGTTCCCAGCGAAAGACCTTGGCAGGACCCCTGATCCTTCTCCTTCTCTGGGACGGATGGCTTCCAGCTGCCTGCTGCCTGGCCTGGGAAAATTCCTCGGAGCTCTACAGGTCCCGGGATCTCTGAAACCTGAGTGGCCCCTCCGGAGCCCCAGCCTTCTCGCTCCGCCCCACCCAGGGCTCCCTCGGGCACCATTTTCTTTCAAATCTCCTGCCCTGTTCCCCCAGCAAACCCCTGATGAGAGCTGTCCCAGAGACAGAGCGAGTTCACCCTGGGAGGGGCTCAAAGCACACGAGTTCTCCATCCTGCTTCACCGAGTGTGTTGCCAGGCCCGGTGCTGGGCACCTTACAAACTGAGAGCTGATGCTTCCAACTCACTTGTGAGTTTGAGGATTTACCAACAGGGAAAGCGAGGCTCGGGGAGGTGAGAGGCTCAGTCCCAGTGCCGATCATCGGCACATCTGGGGAGCAGCTTGGCTCGGTCCAAGGTCCTCCACCCCTTCCCTGTCCAAGCCCCTCACCACACAGTTTGGAAAACAGGAGAGGTAGCTTGCCGAGGGGACAACAGTCAGGGGTGTCTAGGCTGGGCGTGAGCCCAGGGACATCTGACGTAGGCCCCTCAGTTCCGTTTCAGTTCTCAGCTCTGTCTACCTCCCCGCCAGCAAGTTAAAACGCATCTCTGGCCTCATGCCCCTTGCCCTGCACTCTATTCCATCTCTGCCCCGTTTTCCACCTCCAGGCCCTCCTCCACCCTGGAAGCAGAGAGGTTCTTTGTGGAATGCAGGTCTGGGCTTGTCTCCCTCCTGCTCTAGCAAACTTCAGTAACTCCCATCGTTCTCAGGACGAGTCCAGGTGCGTGGTCCTCAGTGGTCGAGCTCATCTTCCACGCACGGCAGAATCCGCATCCCTGCCAGCCCCTTCCCCTGTACAAAGCTCCCCAGACACACCCAGCCCGGCGGGGCTCCGGGCCCTCAGCCTGGTTTGCCTTTCTCCTGCTGTCTGCGGCCCACATTTCGCTGCCCCCTGTCCCGGTTCCCCCCCACCAGCCGGGGCGGCTCCCTTCCCCTCTGCAGATGCTCCAGAACCCACCCACCACCCTTCCCAGGAAGAACACAGTGGAACACCGCCCCTGAAGAGCCCAGGCCTTGGGCAGAGCCCGACTCTCAGGGCAGCCTCGTCACCCAGGCAAAGTCGGTGATGCTCAGAGTCTGCTCGGGGACAGAGGTCCACCCCGGGCCCTCCCCCAGCGCGGCCTCCGCGGAGGACGGGAGCATACTCTCAGGGAGAGTGAAGGCAACAGGTGGCAGCCCCGCCAGCAGGGCCGTTCCCACACGCGGCCGCCAGCTGGGGAAGACGGATGCGCCCTCCCCGGCCGGGGAGCAAGGGGGCTCATGTCACCGGGAGCTTCACATCCCGGGCTGGAAAGGGCCATAAAATGCTCTGGAGCCAGACACGGGATCCGGGCCATTTTTCCAAGTCGTGGGAGATCCAGGATTTTTTTTTGGGGGGGGTCAGTGGTGGAGCGGGGGTGGGAGGGAAGAAAAAAGAGAGAAAAAGGAGAAAAGACCTTCCACAGTGCTGTCTCCTCTCCCTTCCGCTTTCTGGTCCCCAGGCACGGCCAGGAGACACCCAGGGCTCCCCGAGGCGACGTCCTGCCCAGCGTACATCGTGGCTTGCTCTGTCTGTCCCGGGCTCTGTCCGCCCTTGTCCAGGCAGAGCTCTCTGGGCCTTTACCTGCTTATCTGCCAAGTGGATCCAAGGGCCCCAGACCTCTAAGAGAGGCCCCTTCCAGCTCTGTTCTTCTACAAGCCTGGACTTATCAAGGGCAGGGGCGGGGTTCCAATGGAGTTGCTAAAAAGCTGAGTCAAAACCAAAGAAGAGAAGTGGGTTTCTCCCCCACCCAGGTGCCATGGAGTTGGGCACTCAGTTAAACATGGGGTAAATGCGGGACCTTGCTGAGATATGGGTATGAATGTGCCTTTGATCCTTGAGAGCTGGGTCGCTGAGCGCTAAGTGCTGGACTCGATGCCTGCTGAGGGTTCACACATGGATCTCTGCATCTCTGTTCACAACCCCCTGCAGGGTCACAGATTGGCTGTGAAACGGAGGTTAACAGCTTGACCCAGGGTCACCCAGAGGGAAAGGGGTTGACACTCTCAGGCCAGATGCTATGGCCCATCCTGTGTCCTCCCAAAAGAAGGGACTCGAGCAATGCCAAAGGCTCCGAGCAAAGCCAAGGGGGGGTGGGGGCGACTCGGGTCCAGCAGGAGAGACCGGTGACCCCCGGCCCTGCAACCAGGGCTGAACTTCCACTTGGCCATCGCAACGCCCACACTTCTTTAAAACCCTGGGGGCCGAGAGGCAGAGGCCCACCCCGGGCCATCCCCCTCAGCTCTTGCCTCTCATCCCCTCGCCCCTCATTCCACCTGGCGCCCCAGGCCGCCTCCCTCCTTCCCTCCTTTCTGTGGCCTCTTCACTGCTTCAGAATCAAAGTACTTTGGGAACACACACACCCCCGTCTCAGCTCCTCGAAGATAAAGACCCGTCATTGCTTTCTCGGGCCTCCAGAGCACCTGCCTTCAACCATCGTTAACTGAGTACCTACTGTATGCCAGGCCCTGGAGACGCAACGCGTCTCCTTCAGCCCAGCTCCTTCCCTTATGGAGCTCACATCCTGTTGGGAGGGATGGGCATGGATAAAGCCCCTGGGACTGTGCCGAAAACCAGGGAAAACTGACCAGGACGCTAAGGATGGTTGCCTTAGGGTGCTTGGAGGGGAGGGGCCGTCTCTGTAAAGAGATGATGTTTATGGAACTTCCTGGCAGTCCAGTGGCTAAAACGCTGCGCTTCCAATGCAGGGGCCACAAGTTCAGTCCCTGGTCGGAGGGATCCCTGCACGCCATGCAGTGTGGCTAAAACTAAAACTGAAGAGATGATGTTTAAGCTGAGACCGAAAGTATGAAGACGAGCTGGCTCATCAGTCCCCGGGACGCAGGGCCCATGGGAAGTGAAGCCGACTCCAGGTTCGGGTGGCTCGACCCTCCCACCAAGGCTTGGTTTCTTCTCCTCCCCAGGAGCCCCGGAAGGGTCCAGGGGAGGGTCTCGTAGCCTGAGGCCCAGCCCAGGGGAGAGGCAGGTCAGGTGACCCCTGGGAGGACCTCTGCAGCTGGGGGAGGGGCGCTGCCCCCCACCTGCTGGGCACAGAGCCCCTCCCTGTGCCAGTCCGAGGCTCCCCAAGGCCTGCCTGCCCACCCCACTGACTGGGCTTCAGAAAATCAATTTTCTAACAGCCATCCATCAAGCAAGCACGTCCAGCTGCTGCTGTGACACCCGCGTCCCCAGAGCCTCGTCCACCTGAGGAAAGTGCCCCAGCCCCCCACCCCCGACCCCGCACAGCCCCCTGAAACGACCTCTGCAACTCCAGGAGCTGGTAACTGCACACCAGACAAAGCTCCTCCCCTGCCACCCCGCCCCCACCCCTCCTTCCATCAGCACTGAAAAGGGCCTTCAGGGTCACCGAGTTCTCCCCTCCCCACCTCATGACCATAGTCTGCTTGAATACCCCTCAGTGACGGGGCACTCAGCCCCTATGGTGCAGCCACAGTGATAACAAACGGGGAGCATCTGGGAGTGTCATCATTTTAAGCTTCAAGATAACAGGTGACATTATTCTCCTCTTTCCAGGGACGAAAAAGCAGGCTCCAAGGTCACCCAAGCCACATTCCACCCCAGGGCCGGCTCACCAGGGCGGTGACACCAGGCCTCTTTCGTAATGCCAACAAGACTCTTCACCCTGGGTTTCTCCCACCAGCCTCGGGTCTCCAGGAGCCTACATGGTCTCCTTCCCAGGTCATTCTCAAGGGCTCCAAGCTGGAGCAGTGCCTTCAGGCCACCTCCGAGCCTCTCCACTTCCTCCGCCAGGGTCCACCAGCTCTGCACGGTCTGTGATCTGGGAGGATGGAAACTCCTCTCGGGGCCTTAGCTTCCCTGCCTGTAAAAGGGAAGTTGAAAGAGCTCAGGCTTTGAAAGAGCTGCTGCTGCTGCTGCTGCTGCTGCTGCTGCTAAGTCGCTTCAGTCGTGTCCGACTCTATGCGACCCCATAGACGGCAGTCTCTTATTATGGATAAGCTATTCCATGGGTCAAGGAAGGACCTTGCTGTAAAGATGGTGGGGCCCAGGGCCAAGAATCGAATTTCACCCCTGTTAAAGACGCTAGGGTAACCCCTAACAAGGGAAGCAGGAAGCTGTTGGGATTCCCAGATTTGAGCTGATGAGTAAACCCAGAGAGGGGAGGCACCCTGCCTGAGGTCACACAGCCACGAGTGCACAGACCTTGAGTCGGAACCACCTTCTAATCCACTGGCGTTCCTGCAAGTTCCTGGGGGCCGTCAAGACCCCAGAACGCTCACCCACCTTTCCATCAAGTCCCTCCATGACCCTTCAAGGGATCTAGTCTGGCAGGGTTTTCGGGAGAGCTGTGCCCACCACTGGCAGGAACAGGATCACAAAGGGTTAAGGCTCTGCCCGGGTCTGCCTTGATCCTCCTAAGCAGGCAGGACCCCAGGCGGAGTGGGGGCTTGGGTTTCATGCCACCCCTCCCTGGCCTGGCTATAAAATATGATCGTGTCTTGCTGCTGATTGATGGTCTGGGGGGAACCTTGGGGAGGTGGGCTGGTGTGAGATCAGATTTTCAAGGGCTCAGCCACTGATATTCTATCCGAGGACTTCTGGAACCCGCTGCGGGCCCACATCCACAAGCCCTGTGAGTCCTGGAGGAGGCTGGGGAGTGGAGAGGCCAGACAGAGCATCCTCCATGGCCAAGCCACAAGGCAAAGGGTCCCTGGGCCCAGCACCGGCCCTAGAATGGCCCACAGGGTCTCCTCCAGAACTCCTAGGAGGCCTGGTCCAGGCAGCCATTCATCCCTATTCGTTTCTCAAATACCTACTGTGCCTGGTGAAGAGGTCCGAGAGGTGAGCAGAACCAGAGGTCCCTGCCTCATGAAGTGTTCCTTCTCAAGGCCCTGAAAGACCAGCTCTGAGATTTCATTTCTAGGCACGGCGTGCAGGATTGAGGAGCAGTTCAAGGGTGGAGTATGGACTAAGGCTTGGGCTCTGCCTCCAGGCTGACCTAGGCTCAAACCCCAGCTCTGCCACTTAGGAATTAGCCTTTCCATGCCCCATCTGTAGGATGGGCATGCTAACAGTGTACTGGAGTTATGGTGGGAAGCAAATGAGGTCATGAATATGGATGCTAAGACGCTTCCGTCCTGTCTGACTCTTTGTGACCCCATGGACTGTAGCCTGCCAGTCTCCTCTGTCCATGGGATTCTCCAGGCAAGAATATTGGAGTGGGTTGCCATGCCTTCCTCCAGTGGATCTTCCGGACCCAGGGATTGAACCTGAGTCTTACATTTCCTGCATCAGCGGGTGGGTTCTTGACCACCAGCACCATCTGGGAAGCCCTGGTAATGAAGGCAGCGCTTAACAGCAGGCCCAGGCACTTCCCTGGTGGCCCAGTGGTTAAGAATCCACCTTCCTACGCAGGTGATGCCGGTTCAATCCCTGGTTGGGGAACCAAGATCCCACAGGCCACGGGGCAACTGAGCCCACGCACCACAGCTACTGAGCCTGAGCACTCTGGAGCCTGCACGCCACAACTCAAGAAGCCCACGAGCCACAGCAAAGACCCAGCACAGTCAAAAATAAAAATACAAAAGGAGACAAGCATACACAAAAAGGCATATCGGGCCCGGCATCACGAGTAAATAGTGTTGCCCCTGATGCTCTCGGATCTGGAAGAGTACTCGGCCCTCTGTGTGAATGAATGAATGAATGCATGCATGCATGAAGCTGACGGGCCAGGCTGCACAGGGTGCAGGATATCTCATTTCACTCCCACCATGAAGACGCGATGCAGAGAAACAGAGTCTCGGACAGCAACGTGCTGATGAAGGGGAAGAAAGAGAGAGGGAGGGAGAGAACAGGGGGGCTCTGCAGCCCCAGGGACATTCTGGGCATAGCTCAGAGAGAAACAACCTCCACAGACCATCGTGAGTCCTCTTTTCACGCTGGGATGTCAGCAGCCATGGGTGCCTAGAACCCAGCATGGAGACACCTAGGTCAGTGCCTGAAACACAGGGCTTGGTCTTCAGAACAGCCCTGCTCAGGTCTGCCTCCAAGGAACCACGCTGGGAGAGAGATGTTCAAAGCACAAACCAGACCCCACTGAAGACTCCCCAGGATCCCCCAGGCTTCACTGAAGCTCAGCAGGACACCAGTGCCAGCTTTCCTGGGGAGCCCCTCAGGGCTACACTGACCACCCGGATCCCAGGCCACACCCACTCGGGGACATCCATCTCGCTCATGTTCCGCCCGCCATGTTGCTCCATGTGTTGCTGTTCAGCTGCTCGGTCATGTCCGACTATTTGCAACCCCACGAACTGCAGCACACCAGGCGTCCCTGACTTTCACTGTCTAGCGGAGTTTGCTCAAACCCACGTCCATTGAGTCAGTGATGCCATCCAACCATCTCATCCTCTGTCATCCCCTTCTCCTCCTGCCTCTAATCTTTCCCAGCACCAGGGTCTTTTCCAATCAGTCAGTTCTTCACATCAGGTGCCCAAAGTATTAGAACTTCAGCTTTAGTATCAGTCCTTCTAATGAATATTCAAATAGGGTTGATCTCCTTTAGGATGGACTGGTTGGATCTCCTTGCAGTCCAAGGGACTCTCAAGAGTCTTCTCCAACACCACAGTTCAAAAGCATCAATTCTTCTGCACTCAGCTTCCTTTATAGTTCAACTCTCATATCCATATATGACCACTGGAAAAACCATAGCCTTGACTAGATGGACCTTTGTCAGCAAAGTGATGTCTCTGCTTTTTAATCCCTTGTCTTAGGTTTGTCATAGCTTTTCTTTCAAGGAGCAAGCATCTTTTAATTTCATGGCTGCAGTCACTGTCTGCAGTGATTTGAATGTGCAGGTTTGAGAGTCTGGCTGCCCGGATTCAAATCCCACCACCTTACCTAACAACCTTGGTGAGTCACCGCCCCTCTCTGAGCCTCACTTCCCCTCTCTGTTAAGCGAGGATAATAATGGTGAAACAGTGCAGACTGTTGGTTCCGTATTTACCCTGGCACATAGGAGGTGCTCAGTTAGCATCTGCTGACTGTATGAGTGATTGTCACCTCCATATCTGAGCACATCCCCCACAAACACACTAAGAAGGCAGACGAGCCCCCAGCCAGCAGCTGCCCCTCAGCCCACCCCCAGTTCCTCTCTTCTGAGCACCCCCCAGTCCCCCGGCCCCCGGGTCCCTAATCCATCCCGGAGTGACACGGAGCAAGTGCTCCACCCCAGCGTCTGCCTGCTGCAGGGGGCCGGAGGATCACACAGGCCCGGAGAAACCCAAGCCCCTAGACCCAGCGGAATGTCAACAGCAGATTAGACCTCCTGCTGTTCCCAGGATCCAGGAGAGGAGGCGGGGCTCTCTCCCCCGAGTTCTCCCCCCACCTCAGGGGAGGAACAGGTGTCCAGCCCACCAAAGCCTAGAAAGCCAGAAGGCTTGATAGAGCCTCTTCACTCATGTCACGGACGCTCAGAGAGGGCAAGGGGCTTGCCTGAGGTCACACAGCGATCTCACTCAGACCCAAGGCCAGATCTCAGCTTTGTGTTCCCACGGCTCATCATCTTTCAGTCGCAACCTCATTCTATGACGTGCTCTGACCGTGACTTTCAGGTCAGTGAAGATTTTCGCCCTCCTTAACCCATCAGTTAATGTCCTCTGTGCCTCAGATATCCTAGACTGATGCACCCCCAGCCCCGCACTCCCCACCCCAATCTCAGAGGGTCCCCCCAAGTCTCTTCAGCCAGGTGTTCAGGAAGGGTTTGAAGACTGGCACCCTCAGGGACCCTGGGCATTTCTTGGGCAGGTGAAGGGGTTCTCGTCCCTTAGCTGTGGGGGGTTTCATATTAAAACCCGTATTTCTGGCCTCTCTTTTGAAAGTGCTCGGAGTGCATTGCTCCCCAGGACCCACGCCACCGCTTTGCCCCTTCATGGGAGCGTCACAGTCTCCTCAGGCAAGTCAGCCTGCTGGCAGCCTCTTAAGGGCAGGGCTTCCCAGGGGCAGGGGAGGGCTGGATTAACAAACGAACCTTTCAGTTCAGTCCAGTCGCTCAGTTGTGTCCGACTCTTTGCGACCCCATGGACCGCAGCACGCCAGGCCTCCCTGTCCATCACCAACTCCCGGAGTTCACCCAAACCCATGTCCATTGAGTTGGTGACGCCATCCAACCATCTCATCCTCTATTGTCCCCTTCTCTTCCCACCTTCAACCTTTCCCAGCATCAGGGTCTTTTCAAATGAGTCAGCTCTTCGAATCAGGTGGCTTCAGCTTCAGCATCAGTCCTTCCAATGAATATTCAGGACTGATTTCCTTTAGGACAGACTGGTTGGATCTCCTTGCAGTCCAAGGGACACTCAGGAGTCTTCTCCAACACCACAATTCAAAAGCATCAATCCTCTGGCACTCAGCTTCCTTTATAGTTCAACTCTCACATCCATACATGACCACTAGAAAAACCATAGCTTTGACTAGACAGACCTTTATTGGCAAAGTAATGTCTGCTTTTTAATATGCTGTCTAGATTGGTCATAACTTTTCTTCCAAGGAGCAAACTTCGTTTAATTTCATAGCTGCAGTCACCATCTGCAGTGATTTTGGAGCCCCGAAAATAAAGTCTGTCACTGTTTCCACTGTTTCCCCATCTATTTGCCATGAAGTGATGGAATTGGATGCCATGATCTTAGTTTTCTGAATGTTGAGCTTTAAGCCAATTTTTTCACTCTCCTCTTTCACTTTCATCAAGAGGCTCTTTAGTTCCTCTTCACTTTCTGCCATAAGGGTGGTGTCATCTGCATATCTGAGGTTATGGATATTTCTCCCAGCAATCTTGATTCCAGCTTGTGCTTCCTGTAGCCCAGCATTTCACATAATGTACTCTGCAAAGAAGTTAAATAAGCAGGGTGACAATATACAGCCTTGACGTACTCTTTCCGTGATTTGGAACCAGTCTGTTGTTCCATGTCCAGTTCTAACTGTTGCTTCCTGACCTTGATACAGGTTTCTCAGGAGGCAGGTCAAGGTGGTCTGATATTCCCATTTCTTGAAGAATTTCCCATAGTTTGTTGTGATCCACACAGTCAAAGGCTTTGGAGAAGTCTATAAAGCAGAAGTAGATTTTTTCTGAAACTCTCTTGCTTTTTCGATGATCCAATGGATGTTTGCAATTTGATCTCTGGTTCCTCTGCCGTTTCTAAATCCAGCTTGAACATCAGGAAGTTCATGGTTCACATATTGTTGAAGCCTGGCTTGGAGAATTTTGATCATTACTTTACTAGCATGTGAGATGAGTGCAACTGTGCAGTAGTTTGAACATTCTTTGGCATTGCCCTTCCTTGGGATTGGAATGAAAACTTTTCCAGACCTGTGGCCACTGCTGAGTTTTCCAAATTTGCTGGCATATTGAGTGCAACACTTTCACAGCATCATCTTTTAAGATTTGAAATAACTTAACTGGAATTCCATCACCTCCACTAGCTTTATTCATAGTGATGCTTCCTAAGGCCCCCTTGACTTCGAATTCCAGGATGTCTGGCTCTAGGTGAGTGATCACAGCATCATGGTTATCTGGGTCATGAAGATCTTTTTTGTATAGTTCTTCCGTGTATTCTTGCCACCTTTTCTTAATATAATATCTCCTGCCTCTGTTAGGTCCACACCATTTCTGTCCTTTATTGAGCCCATCTTTGCATGAAATGTTCCCTTGCTATCTCTAATTTTCTTGAAAAGATCTCTAGTCTTTCCCATTCTATTGCTTTCCTCTATTTCTTTGCATTGATCACTGATCTTGATAAACTAATCTTTATTGAGTGTTTAAAGGCTGTGCCAGCCATTGTTCTGGGCTCATCACATGCATTAAGATCTTTAGTCCTCAGAGTAACGGGAGCGCCTGTCATTCTCTTGATGAAGATTCCAGACTCAGAGCCATCTGGCGCACAAAGACCACAGTCCAGGAATGGTGGAATCGGAACTCGTGTCCAGCAACTCCTACCAGCTCTTGTTCACGGCGCTGAGGCTACCGCTTCCCGGCACGTTCTCCCCCTCGCACCATTTCTCATTGGCCTCTCCTGTCTTGTCCATTCCCCTGAAGCCCTGGAGGGCCGCTGAGCTTAGGGAAGACCGCCTCGTCCCACTGCCGGCATCTGATCCTGGACCGATTTGCTAGGAAATTTCTGGGGTTCGACTTCTACCCCACATGTCCTTTGTCACCCCACTGCGTCCCCGTGATGCTAAGACAAATGACAAGGGTCTGGTCAGGCCATCTTCTCCCCTCATCGCCTTCCTTCCTCCCCTAAGGCGCACAGGAAAGCCACTCCCTTTGCCCCGACTCTCCCACTCTTCCCTGCCTCCCACCCCCGCTCGCTAGGCCCCTGCCCAAAAACCCCTCCCTGCCCACTTCCCCAGGCCCACACCTTCCCCTCCCAGCTGCTGCTGCTGTTCAGTCGCTAGGTCGTGTCCGACTCTTTGCGGCTCCACGAACGCAGCACGCCAGGTCTCTATATCCTTCCCCATCTCCCGGAGCTTGCTCAGACTCATGTCCATTGAATCAATGATGCCATCCAACCATCTCATCCTCTGTCATCCCCTTCTCCTCCCGCCTTCAATCTTTCCCAGCATCAGGCTCTTTTCCAATGAGTCAGTTCTTCACATCAGGTGGCCAAAGTACTGGAACTTCAGCTTCAGCATCAGTCCTTCAAATGAATATTCAGGACTGATTTCCTTTAGGATTGACTGATTAAATCTCTTTACAGTCCAAGCGACTCTCAAGAGTCTACTCTAGCACCAAAGTTGGAAAGCATCCATTCTTTGGCGCTCAGCTTTCTTTACCGTCCAACTCTCACATCCGTGCATGACTTCTGGGAAAACCACAGTTTTCCCCTCCTAGGCTCTGCTCAGGTACATCCTTCCCATTCCGATCAGACTTGACCTCCCACTCTCTCACAGACACAGATTTCGGAGCAGACAGACCTCAGTTTGAGCCCAGCTCTGCCACTCACCTGCTGCGTCCCTTCATCCTCAGCACGCCTCCCCTCCCCAGCTGTCACCCGAAAGTGAGTCCCGACTGTGCTGGGATTTTGTGAGGATTCACCCCATCCTCCCTTTAACAGCTCCTCATTCCATGAGGATTCAATGTAACAAAATTTGCAACATATCCACCACACACTAGGTGCTCAAAAAAAACTTCAAGCTTGTTAACCTTTGTCTGCCTCTCTTACCTTACGCATTATGTTTTAAGCACCCTGAAGGCAGGGTCTTATTTTTGTTGCCCTTTTTTGCTTCTGGGCCTAGCAGGCCACCTGATGCATAGCAAGGAGTCCATAATCTGAATATTCATAGAGAAGCATGAGTCCCAGGGCCCCAGGGTTTGGACCCAAAGTGTGCTTTGCTGTCTGACAGCACCAGGGAATCTGGGCAAGGGGCCCCAGTCTGGGAGTCAGTGTCAGAGTCAGGTAGGCTGACAGAGGAGATACTCCACATTCGGGCTCCCAACAACTTGCTCACATGTGT
The DNA here is from genome assembly GCF_032452875.1 of Bos javanicus. Lineage (NCBI taxonomy): Eukaryota > Metazoa > Chordata > Mammalia > Artiodactyla > Bovidae > Bos > Bos javanicus. Next base: position 133,845,894 of record NC_083869.1, on the reverse strand, counting down.
GTGCTGAGTCATTTCAGTTGTGTCCGACTCTTTGCGGCCCTCTAGGCTGCAGCCCGCCAGGCTCCTCCGGCCATGGGATTCTCCAGGGGAGAATACTGGAGTGGGTTGCCACGCCCTTCTCCGGGGGAACTTCCCGACCCAGGGATCGAACCTACGTCTCTTCTGTCTCCTGCACTGGCAGGCAGGATCTTTACCACCTTGTCAGGAATTTGTCGAGCACCTGCTGCGTGCTGGCTTTGTTCCAGGAGTTCGCGTTACAGTAAACAGAACCCACGAAGTCCCTGACCTCAGAATATTTACATTTTACATCAAGGAAACAGATCATAAACTCAGAAGAAATAAGCCAGGTGGTTTCAGATGCTAGAAAGTGCTATGTAGAAAGACCAGCCCAGTGAGGCGATCGGAGAGCACCATTAGCAAGGGTGGGGAGCCACGGCTGGCTGAACTGACCAGGAGACAGCCAGGAGTGGGTGTAGGCAAAGCGTCTCCATGCAAAGGCCCTGCGGCAGGAATAACCGTGGCAGGAATAACCTCGGCGGGTTCGACACAGAGGAAGAAGGACCCTGTGTCTGAAGCAAGAGAGCGGACGAGAGTGAGGGGACAGCCCAGCCCGGGGGAAGAGATGAGAGCCGCGGGAGGCAGGCCCGCCCAGGGGTGGGGTTCAGGAACCTTCCTCTGAGAGCATGAAGGCTGCAGGGAGCGGGGTGGCGATGGATCGGATTCCTGCTCTGGAAAGCTGCCCCTGGCCGCGGAGGGAGAGCAGAGGCAGAGGCCAGCAAGGGGGCCACAGGTGTTATGGGGGGAGGACGTGGGGGCCGGCCCCAGCACGGCGCCCACGATAGGGGGTCGAGACCTGGGAAACATGCAGGAGGCGCCGCCCACTGGCCCCCGGAAGGGACGTGGTGGGCAGGGAAGCCACAGGCTTCCCCCACAGCCAGGGGTCTGTGGACCTGTTCACGGGCTGGAGCCTGGGTTCAACAGGTGTCTGGAGAGGTTTGGTGCTGTTGCCAGTCACCGCGCGACTAAGGCCAGCACTTCTGCTCTGAGGCTCATTGTCCACATCTGTAAAATGGGAGTGAGAACAGCTACGCGCAGGGAGGGTGGTGAGGGTCATGTGACATCTGGTCAAGGATAAAATACCATAAAATAGAAACTAGAAGAACGAGAAACTGTGCATGAGACCAAAAAGCAGCAAAGTATTCTCAGTGCCGCCATGACCACGCTTCCCTGCCCCCGGTCCCAGCTCGCTGCACCTCCTGCCGAAAACCCCCACCCTGCAACCCCTGGCCCACACGCGCCCCGCCTTCCAGATGCAGCTACTTGTGGTGGACACGTAACCCTGCAGGAGGCACCCTCGGTGTAGCTAAGACGAATCCACACCCACCGTCCAGGTCAACTCCTGCCCGGAGACAGGACGGAAGAGGTGGGGGGCGTCACTGGGGCAGCAGAGAAGGCCTCAGCTCTGCAGCCGGGACGCCTCGCTCCTGTTACAGGCTCGGGTTCACTGACTCCTGTGTGACACTGAGCTGGTCGCTGACCCTCTCTGGGCCCCGGTTTCTCCTTCCGTAAAGCGAAGGGACTGGGCTAGAGGACACCCAACAGCCCTTCAGCTGCGACCCTACCAGAAGCCCGTTCCCCTGCTCCTCCGTCCCGCTCAGCAGCTGGGTCTCCCAGACTCCCCAGGAGGGCCAGCTGGCCACACCTGGGGCCGGGCTACCGGGGTGGGCCCGCCATGGCCCGGCTCAGACCTGGCCAGCTCACCCACCACCTCCAGCCCGCCCCCCCCCCCGGCTTCCTCTCGCCTCTCCCGGCCCAAGCTCCACCGAGTTCATTGGTCCCCAGCCCCGACCCCTTTGGGAAAAGCAGAGAGGGGAGCCCAAGGTCCTTGAGCCTCCTCTGCCCCGCCCCCACCCTACCCAGAACAGCTGTCTGCCCGCACCCCACCGCCCCGGGATTACCAGGCTCCCAGGGGCCCCAGAGGAAGCGGATCACATTCCTGAGGGCCTTATGTCAGGCTCACGGCTTCCCGCTCCCCTCTCCAGACCCCCCCTCGCCACTGGCTCTCCAGACCCAGCCCTGCACGTCCTTCTGCCCAGGGACCACGGAGGGCATGGCGCCAGCCAGGCCTGGGCACAATCCCACCTGCGCGTCTCCCACCTGCCTTCTCTAGACCTCAGTTTTCTCACCCGCCAGGCCTGGCACAATCCCACCTGCGCGTCTCCCACTGCCTTCTCTAGACCTCAGTTTTCTCACCCGCCAGGCCTGGCACAATCCCACCTGCGCGTCTCCCACCTGCCTTCTCTAGACCTCAGTTTTCTCACCCGCCAGGCCTGGCACAAGTCCCACCTGCGCGTCTCCCACTGCCTTCTCTAGACCTCAGTTTTCTCACCCATAGAGACAGGGCTTCCCTGGTAGCTCAGCTAGTAAAGAATCCACCTGCAATGCAGGAGACCCCGGGTTGATTCCTAGGTTGGGAAGATCCCCTGGAGAAGAGAATGGCTACCCACTCCAGTATGCTTGGGCTTCCCTGTTGGTTCAGCTGGTGAAGAATCTGCCTGCAATGCGGGAGACCTGGGTTTGATCCCTGGGTTGGGAAGACGCCCTGGAGAAGGGAATGGCTACCCACTCCAGTATTCTTGCCTGGAGAATCCCATGGACAGAGGAGCCTGGCGGGCTACAGTCCACGGGGTCGCAGAGTCGGACAGGACTGAGTGACTAAGCACAGCGCAGCAAAGCAGAGGATGGTTAAAGGGGGCACGTAAGCCCGGTCACCTCCACCGCGCAACCACTTCTTAGGGGCTTTGTACAAACGTATCTAATCCTCACAAGATTGCTCTGATGTCCGTAGGTCCCATCGTTATCACCTCCATTTTACAGACAAGGAAACTGAGGCACAGAGAAGCTGAGTGGATTACCCAAGGTCACACAGCTAGTCCATAAGATTCTAAGCTGGGGTTCAAACCCAGGCCTTCCTGGCTCTGAAGTCCACAGGCTTAATTACGCTAAAGTGCCTGCTCGATAGGAGTTAGTTCCCCTCGCCCCTGTCCCCTAGTCCTCACCGCTCCCCACTCTTGTGGTCATGTCTGGGAAGAGCTCTGGGCAAGGTGAGGCTCACACCACGGCCCTCACCTGTGCCCCTTAAGCCACGCTCTGCCTCCCCTGGCTGTGCGACGTTAGGCGAGGCATTGCCCTCTCTGGTCGTGACGCACATCCTGGACAGGAACATCAGCATGGGAACGCCGGTGCAGAGGGGCCAGGCAGACACGCTTTTCGGGGCTCTGGGGCCTGCAGAAAGCTCAGCCCCTAGAGATGCAGACAGAGCGGGGAGGGAGGCTGGCAGCTCAAGACACACAGCAGATAGATCGTAAACACACAAACAGAAGGGGAAGGAAGGGTCCTCAGACACCCTGGTATAAGTCCTCACAAACCGACTCAACCCTGCCGTGACGTGTGCGAGCCCAATACCTTGAGGGCGTCTTCTGCAAGGTCACCACCGGCCTTCTAAATTGAGTCCAAGCATACCCACTGTGTCCATCTCTAAAACGGGAGCTAAATCTCTTTGGAGTTGTGGGGAACCCGGGGACAATTGCGAGGGTAAGAGCTGGCCCAAGGTCACACAGGATCATGGCAGAGCTAGGCCTGGAACCAGGGCTCCAGCTGGAGACTGGGGTTCTCACACAGCACCTGGCATGTCACGGGAACACCAGGCACTGTCTCCTTCCTCCACTGGCCTCGGCTTCTGTCTCTCCAGCCTCCTCTCTCCCTCCCCTTCCGGTCCCGCTCCTTCCTGCCTCTCACCATTCCCTGAGCCCCGAGCACACCTTTCCTGCCCAGAACCACCTTCCACTCGGAGCGTTTGCTGAACCTCCATCCCCTGCCTCTCCTCTGATGCGAACTACGCACCTGACATCTGGCCGCCCTGTTTTATGCAGTGTGTGTGCGTGTGCGTGTGTGTGCGTGTGCGTGTGTGTACACATGTGTGTGCGTGCGTGTGTGCGTGTGCGTGTGTGCATGTGTGTGTGCATGTGTACGTGTGTATGTGTGCGTGTGTGTGCGTGTGTGCGCTTGTGTGTGTGCACGCTACTTTATTGATGACTCCTGAAAGCAGGGCTTCCCACGTAACGCTAGTGCTAAAGAACCCAGCTGCCGGTGCGGGAGACCTAAGAGACAGAGGTTAGATCCCTGGATCAGGAGGATCCCCTGGCAGAGGGCATGGCTACCCACCCCAGCATTCTTGCCTGGAGAATTTTATGGACAGAGGAGCCTGGCAGGCTACAGTCCATGGGGCCACAAAGAGTCGGACACGACTGAAATGACTTCACATGAAAATTAAGGGTTCTGTTTATTTTTCCCCAAAGTGTGCTGGCACCAAGCACATCACTGTTCCTTTAACTGACAGGCTGAGTTAATAAACTGCAGTGCCCTCCGTCATCGTCATAACCATCACTTCACCACCATCAACCACACCTGTGGCAGGAAAAGCAGCAACGTTGCCATCTGCCTCGCCTTCGTTACAAATGCTGCGTGGTCACCCTCAGCAACGGCAACAGCCCAGAGGCCTTCACCACGAGGCTGTTGTCTCCATGACTGCCCTCCACACGTGTTTACCCGAAACCTCAGGTGGGCCAAGCTCTGTGCCAGGAGTTGCCCCTGCATGCCCTCGTTTGGTCATCATAATGAGCCTAGTCCCAGCCCTGCACCCACGGGGTGGATACTCTTGTACTCATTTTGTTGCTGTTGTTGCTAAGTTGTGTCCAGCTCTTTGCGACCTCATGGACTGCAACACGCCAGGCTTCCCTGTCCTTCACTATCTCCCAGCGTTTGCTCAAACTCATGTCCATTGAGTAAGTGATGCCATCCAACCATCTCATCCTGTTGTCCCCTTCTCCTCCTGCCCTCAATCTTTCCCAGCATCAGGGTCTTTTCTAATGAGTCAGCTCTTCACATCAGGTGGCCAAAGTATTGAAGCTGAAGCTTCAGCATCTGTCCTTCCAATGAATATGCAGGGTTGATTTCCTTTAGGATTGACTGGTTTGATCTCCTTGCTGTCAAGGGACTCTCAAGAGTCTTCTCCAGCACCACAGTTCAAAACATCAATTCTTCGGCGCCCTGCCTTCCTTGTGGTCCAGCTCCTACATCCTTACATCCTTACTACTGGGAAAACCACAGCTTTGGCTATATGGACGTTTGTCAGCAAGGTGAAGTCTCTGCTTTTAAATATGCTGTCTAGGTTTATACCCATTTTACAGGTGAGAAAACTGAAACTCCAAAGAGTTTCTTGAATCTCTGAAGTAATAGAAACAGGGGAGGAAACCAGGCTTGTCTGACTCCAAACTCTATCTTCTTAAACATGCTTTGTACCATCACCTCCAGATCGCGGCAAAACCGCCACTGTTTTTCACAGCCTAGAAAAGTCACCAGCATCCGCGTCAGTCTGACCCTCACTGCCAACACCAGCACCACCGCTGCCAAGACCTGCTGCCATTCGCCTCCGTCACCACTGCATCGTCACCACCACCCCATCGTCACTTTTAGACTCAGCTCGGTGGACATCAGCCTAAGATAGAGGAGCACGCCTGGACCCTGGCCTCAAGGAGCCATGTCCACTCCCATCATCAGGACCTTTTCTCCCTGCCCCGGCCTTGCCACCTCATCATACGAAGGATGACCTGGGGAGGAGCGGTTTTTCCACGATCACGGAAGAAAAGTTTTCATGGCCCAAAATTCAGGCCTTTGTTTGACTGCATTCCACCAGCATTCGTTCAGCCATTCACGCAATTCAATCAGCATCTCCTGAGCACCGTCAGGTGAGCCAGAGGGACTCAGAAGCAAACAAAGCAGAGGCAAGGCCCCCTCCGATGGAGTGAGGAGGACAGCTGTCGAATAAATCATCACAGGAGGGACGGAGCACCGAAGAGGCACGCTGAGCACAAAAATGGGTTGGGGAAAAAAAAAAATAAAAAGGAGTGGAATGGAATAACTTAACCTAGTCCAGGAAATCAAGAGGGATTCCTGAAGGAAGTAACAGTTAAGCTGAGACCTGAATGCCAAGCGGGAGTGAACTGAGTAAAAAGGAGATTGTGCGGGAGCTGCTGGCAAGGAGTTCTGGTGAAGGACGCAGCGTGTGCAAAGGCCTGGAGGCGGGAAGGCACCTCCTCCTGGAGGAGTTGAAGGGAGCCCAGGGTGGGTGGTGCAGGATGACCCAGAGGGAGGCGGAGGTGACCAGAAATTGAGGCAGCCCTCTTGCCTCATGGGGAGCAGGAGGAGGGTGGGGTAGGAAGCAGGGGGTGGTTCTTTCTAGAATTTGGAAAGAGCATACCCAGTCCTGGAAGAGAGGGCGTGGGCAACCCAGCATGAGGCCCAGAGGACGCAGCTCAAAGTGTTCATGGGAGCCGATGAAGGGTGGTGGGCAGTGTTGGCGATTATCAGGGAGAATCGGTTGCTCGGGCCAGGGCCTGCCTGGTGCAGAGACACAGACACCATGTCAGGCCTGTGACCCAAAAGCATCACCCGGCCGCCAGTGAGTGAGCAGAGCCCACGGGTGCAGGCAAAGCCGGGACACCCCCAGTAAGAGCAGGGCCCCTCGGAAGATGCTGGCATGGGGAAACGAGTGGGTGTGCTCGTCTGGGCTCCTCTGCACGGACACAGCCCAGCTCCCAGAGACACAGCGGGCAGGCGGCGAGGGAGGCTGGGCCTTAGGAGGAAGATGTTCTGCAGATACATTTTAAACATGCAAATCAGAAAGGGAGGGACTCCGGAGACTGCCAAAGACCCACTCCCAGGGCACAGGAGAGCAGAGGAGGGGGCTGGCGAGACAGGCAGAGGACGAGCCCGAGGGGGGCGGGGGGCCAGGGGCCTTGTGCCAACCTGGCACCCTCCTGGCCACTCCTCCGCCCCAGGAGCCACCTCTCTGTACAGCTAGCCGGGTGACTGTCCCTCCCACCCCCCAGAGAAGTGTGGGCCAACTGGGGCACCTCAAAACCATGTTTCCAAGCAAGTATCTACTCTGTCACGAGCCTTCCCACATCTCATCTGGATTTCTGGCTGTACCTTCAAAGTGGGTCTGATCCTACAGGTGGAGAAACCGCAGTTCAGGAAGTTAAGGGGCCCAGGCCAGGCGTTCAGGTGCCTAAGTAATCAGCAGTGTAGCAACAGCAAATGCCAGAGCGGCTCTGACGGCCACCTGGCTGACCCCATGCCGAGCCTTTGGCGTGTGCCATCACGTCTAATCCTCAGTCCTGTCTGATGCTCTAAGAAGCTTCATCGGCCCCATTTATAGACAGGGAAACTGAGGCTCTCAGAGAAGTAACTTGGCCAAAGTCATCCTGCCAATAAGAAACAAGCTGATATCTGAACTCTTTGTCTGAACCCGGAGACCTTACTCTCAAGATCCACCGTGGTGAAGAAAACATCTCCAGGTATCAGAAAATTCCCAGCTCAGGGCAAGAGTTGGAAGTCACAGGACACAGGGAACTGATGGGAAGGACGAGAGCTGGAGGAAGGCTTCCTCCGGGATCCAAATTCAAGCCACAACTTCCTGGGCCCCTGTGTTCCCAACCTCCGGGTGTAGGGAGGAGTCCAGGGAGTCTCCACCGCAGGTAGGCAAGTCCCGTTCTGCAGAACCATCAGTTCCCAGACAACATTCTCTGCATTGTGCCTGGGCCAGCTTTCGAAAAAGCATTTTTTTTACATTAATTTCATTTATTTACTTTTGTCTGTGCTGGGTCTTCATTGCTGTGCAGGCTGTCTCTAGCTGCGGTGTGCGGGCTTCTCCCTGCGGAGCTTCTCTAGGTGTGAAGCACGGGCTCCGGAGCACAGGCTCAGCAGCCGCGGCTCGCAGGCTCGCAGGCTCAGCAGTCGCGGCTCGCAGGCTCGCAGGCTCAGTAGCCGCGGCTCGCAGGCTCGCAGGCTCAGCAGTCGCGGCTCGCAGGCTCAGTAGCCGCGGCTTGCAGGCTCGCAGGCTCAGTTGCTCTGCAGCCTGTGGAGTCTTCCTGGACCGGGGATCAAACCCTCGTCGCCTGCCTTGGCAGGTGGATCCTTAACTAACTTTAAAGGGCAACTCAGCTCAGGGCCGGCCTGCTTAACCCTCTCTGTGGCTTCCCGGTTGTTCTGAGAATAAAACCCCAAGTGCTCGCCATGGCCTGCCAGTCCCGGCTCTGACCTCCAGCCACCATCCTGACAGCCCCGGCTCGCTCCCTCCTGGTCCCCAGGCCTCCGCCCCAGGGGTGTCCCCTGGAGACACCCTCCCCGCCTGTCGCGGCCCCTGTCCCACTCTTCCTGGTGCGCCCCTTGGTCTGAACGGGTCTCACTGACACTGCTCCTCCTTTCCCGTCTCTCATGGAGCTTGGCTCTCGTGAGCGCAGGGGCCACGTCTACCCTCTGCGTCTCTGGCATCTGGAACCACCTGAGGCACACAGCAGGTCTCAGGAAACGCAGGCGGGATGAATGGGGGTGGGCAGCGCCCAGCGAGGCTTCTTGCACCAGGCAGGGCCAGCACGTGGGGAAACCGAGGCTCCCAGCAGCCGACTCCTGACTCCTCGCTGCGGGCAGAGGCTGCACTTGCCCCAGAGCCAGGGATTTTCCACTGCCCCAAGCTGCTTCCTTTGACAACAGGAGTCCATGACCTCTTTCCCTTATCCCATCCTTGACCTTGAATCTGCCCCCTGGTCCCATCCCAGGCTCGGCGCCTGACACTCACCAGCATCGCAGCCCGTCAGCCAGGCCTGCCTGGAGCAGAAGCGGTTTAGTGACGAGTCTCAGGTCTGGACTTTTGCTCAATCTCAGCTCTGCCAGCCCCCCCAGTTTGACCACAGTCAAGTTTCTCTACCTCTCTGATCCTCGGTTTCCTCTGTAAAAGGGGGACATTAGGTGGATATTGACGGTTGGATGGCATCACCGACTCAATGGACAGGAGTTTGAGCAAACTCCGGGAGCTGGTGATGAACAGGAGAGCCTGGTGTGCTGCAGTTCATGGGGTCGCAAAGAGTCAGACTCACTGAGCAACTGAACAAGAAGGATGTTAGGTGAGAGTGCGTGTGTGAAGGGCCCTGAGTCAGCGTGTATGAACGTGGCCCCTTAGTACCCGTAATTCCGAGCACACAATGGGATTATGTGACATTATTACGGTTTCAGCACCGCCTCGTCCTAACTCGAGGACCCCCGGGTCACTCCTTGCCAGGCCAGGGTCTCTGGCGCCAACAAAGAGGTTACTTCGTCTTTGCAGCCCATCTGTCCATAGCCTCGCTATCCCTCAGACAACTTACTTCCTTCTGCTCCTCATCGGTCAGCCCAGCCCAGCGATTGCTTGGAGTTCGTGATTCCCCGCCAAGCACACGCACAGCACCAAACACAGCCGTACGGGCAGCCACACACACACACACCTCCCCACACACAGCTAAAGGGTCGTGCCCAAAAGGACAGGGTGACGAGAGCTCACACACACACACACCCACTCACACGTGTGCACCAGTCCCCACATGCTGTCCCTCTCGTGTGTGCGTGTACAGACACACCCGCTTGCACTCTCGCTGACCACAGGAACCCACCCAAGCATCCCCTTCCGCAAGCCTCCTCTCTCACACCCCCGCCCGGCAGGACGCCCGCCACGCACGCTCCACGGAAGTGCACGCGTGATCAGTGAAAACAGCCCCGGGACTTGGCACCAGGCAGGCAGAGGAGATCCAGCCAGGCCACCCCAAAGGAAAGCAACCCTGATTATTCACTGGAAGGACTGACGCTGAAGCTGAAGCTCCAATACTTTGGCCACCTGATGCGAAGAACTGACTCATTTGAATAGACCCTGATGCTGGGAAAGATTGAAGGCAGGAGGAGAAGGGGACGACAGAGGATGAGATGGTTGGATGGCATCACCGACTCAACGGACATGAGTTTGAGCAGGCTCCGGGAGTTGGTGATGGACAGAGAGGCCCGGTGTGGTGCGGTCCATGGGGTCACAGAGTCGGACACGACTGAGCGCCTGAACAACGACAGGGGAACAGCCTCTGTGTGTCCTGTGCGTGAGTCTGCCCTTCCCCAAGGAAAGTGATGGGCGATGGAAAGTGAGCCGGAGAGTCTGGCCTCCCCGGAGAGGGGACCCCAGGCGCCTGCAGCCCTGCAGGCCCTGGAGCTGGGAGCCCAGGAGACGCCCGGCCTTCAGCTTGCCCAGGAACGGGGTCAACAGCACCATCTGCTGCCAGCTTCTGGAACTGCCCTTCAGAGAGCGAGCCTGGCCCTCAGCGGACGTTCTGGAAGGAACCGAGGTCCGAGAACAAGCTGAGGCTGCAGGGACCCCTCCGTCCCACGGCCTAGAACGGGGCCCCTGGTCAGAACCTTCTGGGAAGCTCGGTACCCAAGCTGGGGCCCCGAGGCAGAGAATTATGAGATCCACTGGTCGCCCTGGGAAGAGGGGCACGGCCGTCTCACAGAGGGAGACGACCCATCTTCTCAGTGATGGGAGACATGCTGGGTCCTTTCCAGGACGGGCAAGCCCATTGTACAGATCACATCATCTCCCACATGGATGGGCACACCCGACACCCCGAGAAAGGGGCCGCAGCGTTGGGGGGGTAGGGGGGGGGCCCAGGCAAGAAGCCGCAAAGGAATGAGAGCTGGAGGGAGGCCACGGGTGGACGGGAGGGGGGCCTGGCTGGCCCTGGCACCACGCTCCGCTCCTGCTGTGCGGCTCCTGCTGAATGTGGGAGAGAAGCAGCCTTAGAGTGGAGATGGGTGGTCCGCCATTGTACAGATGGGAAGACTGAGGCCCCAGGGAGAAGGGATCCCCAAGGCCTCAGGAAGCAGCAGCCAGCTAGGAACTGGTCTTCGGTGCCCCGCCCAGCACTCTTGCCTCCCCTGTGGTGGCCCCCTCACCCTCTTGGGTCCAGAATTACCCTTTCTACGGTGGAGGCTCTTTTCACGTCCCTGGAGAATAGAGCTGAGTTAGGCCCTGAAAGGGTCTGGCAGGCCCCCTTCCTGGGTTTCTATGATGGCTCAAATGGGAAAGAATCCACCTGCAATGCAGGAGACACAGGAGATGGGGTTTGATCCCTGGGTCAGAAAGATCCCCTGGAGGAGGAAATGGCAATCCACTCCAGTATAATTGCCTGAGAAATCCCGTGGACAGAGGAGCCTGGTGGGCTACCGTCCATGGGGTCGCAGAGTCAGACACGACTGAGCATTCAAACTCACATATACACACAGGCCTCCTTCCTAGAGTGGAGGCTGCTGAAAGAGGATGTGGGAGGCCTGGGCACAAGGCAGGTTCTACCAGGTTCCTGAGCCTGCTCCTAGGCCGACCCCTACCCCTGCCTCCCTCCTTTTAAGTCACGGATGTCATAGCTCTTAAAGGGCTGAGGGATTTTAATAGTAATGATCAGATGCTAGGAGCCAATGTTTATTAACAGGTTTTTTTGGGGAGGTGGGGCGGGGGTTGTTTGCTTTTCAGCCACGTCACCTGGCACATGAGATCTTAGTTCCCCGACTAGGGATCGAACCTGCAGCCCCTGCAGTGGAAGCACCGAGACTTAACCAGCGGACCACCGGGGAAACCAGGGAAGCCCCTGTGACGCTGAACCAGTCCTTTCCCCCTTGGCTCTGGACCTTCCTGTTGACTGAGCCTGGAGAGAGTGAAAGTGAAGTTGCTCCATCTTGTCCGACTCTTTGCGACCCCATGGTCTGTAGCCCGCCAGGCTCCTCTGTCCATGGAATTCTCCAGGTCAGAATAGTGGAGTGGGTAGCCATTCCCTTCTCCAGGGGATCTTCCCGACCCAGGGATCAAACCCAGGTCTCCTGCACTGCAGGTGGATTTTTTACCATCTGAGCCACCAGGGAGGCCCCCATTACCAGTTTATTAAGGAACTTGGGGCCATCCTCCTACAGAATGGATCCTTCTTCTCCGATCAACAGATGAGGAAAGTAGGCTCAGCTTGGGTGCACTGACCTGCCCAACGTCACATCAGGCCCAAGTGACTGGTCTCATCCTCGAGACAGCAGCCCCCAGCTCAAGCCCCTCTCCTCCGCCCCCACTGCCGCATACGGGTCGGAATAGCGTTTGCATCTCGAATCCATTCAGCAGTGCTGGGGTCCCACTGCAACACGGATGTGAAAACACCCAGAATCTCATCAGCAAGTGTTTCTCGAGCACTTACTATATGCCAAGCACCACCCCAAGCATTGAAGGTACAGCAGAGAGTGAAACAAGTTAAAAAAAACTCCCTTCTCCTGGGGAGACAGATAAATTAGGTAAGTCAGCAAAGACACATCCTGCCAGATTTTGATCCAGGCTGTGGGGGAGAAACAGCAGAGTCAAGACAAGGAGCCCGGGTGTACGGGGCGGAGGGTGTGGCTGGGACAGGAGGAGGCTCCGGGGGTGTGACTGAGAAGGCGGCATTTGAGCAGAGACCTAAAGGAGGCAAGGGAACAAGCCACGTGGGTGTGTCTTCCAGGCCGAGTGAGAAGCCTGTGCAAAGGCATTGAGGTGGGCCGTAGGGTCGCTGTGTTGGAGCAGCAGGCGGCCGGTGTGACTGGGGTAGGACCAGCAGAGAGGAGCAGAGGAATGAGTCAGGGAGGCCGGGCAGGGCCCTGTGGGCCCCCGCAGAACTCTGGGTTTCCCTCTGATGGATGGGAGCTGTTTCAAGCAAGGAAGTGGCAAGACCTGATGCGGGCTTTGAAGGGCACTTTGGACACTGTGTAGTTAATAAACTATAGAAGTGGCCTGGGCAGAAGGCGGGAGACCCAAGAGGTGCCTCCCAGGAGCCCAGGGATGTGTCAGGCTGGACGGGTCTTCTTTGTGATCCATTTTGAAGATAAACACACCCACGCAGCTGTGAGTGAACCCACCCTCGGCTGTAGAGGAACCAGCTCCACGAAACCCTTCACTCTGGCTCCTCTGACCCCCCACGTGTTTGCACCACACACAGGGTGGAGAGTCACCCAGGCCTGCCCGGGTGGGTCACTAAGGCAGCCCCGTGCGGATGGCCTGCTTCCCCGCGGCCCCAGAGGCAGTCCTGGTGCCTCCGGAAGAAACAGCTGAAACCCTCAGCTCCTGCCCAACCCTTCATTATACAAGAGGGGAAACTGAGACTCAGAGCAGCAAAGGGGCGTGTTGCAGTGACAGCTAAAGAGACAGCTGAGACCCTCAGTTCCTGCCCAAACCCTCATTATAAGAGAGGGGAAACTGAGGCTCAGAAGCAAAGGGGCTTGTTGTAGTGACTCAGAAGTTGGAACGGGGACCCGGTTTTCTGACTCCCTGTCCAGGGCTCTCTCTGCTCTGTGTCACCCGCCCAAGGCCTGGCCCCGAACGACTGTGGTGACAGAGGGCCTAGGGCCTGGTCAAACCCACCCGCCCTTCTCTGGAGAAGGGCGTGGATGATGCAGGACTGAGAGAAACACAGCTTTGTCCGCCAGACTCCATCCCCATCCGACTCCCTCCTGGACCGATCCAGTCTAGTCAGAATCTGAAAGGACCCAGATCTGACAGAGAGAGAGGCCGACATACTGCTGGTGTAAGAAAGGACCACTGACCTTGGCTTCGGGCCTCTAAATCAGAGACTTAACGAAGACATTCCACTCGGAAGGGAAGGACTGGCATTAACATCCTCACCACCATCACCACCACCATGACCATCACCACCACCACCACCACCACGGCAACCAACACCATCAACACCAGCTTCAGCAGTTCAATCAATACCGTCACCGTCATCACCACCACCACCATCACCATCATCACCACTGCAGCCAACACCATCACTACCACCATCACAGCACTGACACCATCGCCACCAAGAGCACCACTGCAACACAGACACTGTCCCCACTGGCACTGCCACCACCTCACCACCGTCAGGACCGTCCACACCTGGCCAACCTTTCCACCATCACCACTCAGCCGGATCTAGGTTGGGTTACCTGGGAGAGCAAACGGGACCCCCTGCAAACGACACTGAACTCAGGAATCTAGCTGGAGAGAGTGAGACTGAGTCTCGTGCCCCAGGGAGGGCCACAGGCTCAGTTAATCATCAGGGAATAGAGCTGGGAGGCCGGGATGGACCGAGAGTTGGGATGAGCGATGCAGTAGAAGCAGTAGCTGAGACCCCACGCAGAGCAGGGTAATTCTCAAGGCTGACTAGAAGAAAGAGGGACCAGCGAGTCTGAGGAGCACGGAAATGGACTGACCATCGACCACATGGGACATCAGGGAAGGGAAGAGAGGAGCCCTTAGAGGAGCCCACTCATGAGATGAAGGCCAGGAGGGAGTGTCTTCTTCTTCTTCTCAGAGTTGGGGTCCAGCAGGCAGGAATCCTATCCTGGGCAAAAAACAACAACATTGTAACATCATGGCTTCCCACTCTCTATCATAGCGACTGCCATCACCATGGCAACCAGTCTCATGAATGACACCTTCATCACAGCTATGGGCACTCTCACAGCCCCACAATTAGCTCTGCCATGATCCCAGTGTTCCTGCCCAGTAGGCCCAGTAGGCCTTCCCCGCTACTTCCCTTGCAACAGAGCTCCCAAGTGTATTTGATGGATGTGGGCTGGGTTTTCCCAGAAGCAGACCCTGAGATAAGTGGGCAGGTTTACTGGGGAGAGCCCTCAGCGTGGACACCTGTGGACAGGATGCAAAAGTGCGATTGAGCAGAGGAAGAAGCTGGATACAGAGCCAGCTCAACAAAGGCCTTGGCTGACCCCACAAGGACCTCTGAAGAGGGGATGGTTCTCTACACTTGTCCTGCACCATACCTAAAGAGGCCCGCCTTGACATTCCTCGAGATTCCCACAGCTTCCAATCATTGCTTGCAAGCTCCCCACTGGAAGGGGGTGTGACCTTAGGCAAGACAGTTCTCTTCAGCCAGGAGCTGTCTAGGGAGGACTGAGGACTATTGGCAAGACTGAAGGGGGGTCTGGGTGATGCCTTACATATCCACCACAGAGTCCACTAAATTCCACATTCCCACCCTCCCTTGTAGCAAGGTGTGGCCAGATGGCTACATTCTGGCCAACTTCATGTAGGAGAAAATTACGTTTGCCCCCTTCAGGTTGTTCCTGAAAAAGAGTGAGCATATAATCTTCCCACTTACCTTTTCACTGCTGGGTTGCAGATGTGATGATGGGAGCTGGAGCAGCCACTTTGGGCCCTGCGTTGGAGCCGCATGTAGAGTGTGGCAGAGTAGCCCACTACTTCTCAACTGCACACCCCCAGATTGTTACCTGGCAGAGGAACAGCTTCTGCCGTGCGTAAGCATCTGGGTGTCTCTGTTGTCGCCTGCTCTCGTTGACTGTAGCTGAGGAGCCGTCACTTACATCACTATCCTGACAACAGTGTGACCGCTGTGTTCATCACCAGCAACGCCAAGTGCGGCTCCAGCTTCAGCCCCGGGTCCGCTGCCCACTGGCTCTAAGACCCTGGACAAGTCACTACCCCTTTCTGAAAATACATAGTTTCCTCTTCAGAAAATGCATAGTTTGTAATAGATAATTTTTTGTGCGTTGCAAGGGTGTCATAAGGATGAAACGTATGCTGTACGTGGCAGGAGCCACGTGTGTTTATATGGAAGGTTTGCCCGCTTCCACATCTCCCCACCAGCTCTGAATCTAGAGCTGACTCCTCGGTGGCAACTATTGTTTGTACTGCACAGCATTAGTACAAAGGTCACACGATGTTATCCCTACCCTAACCACCAGAAGCACCACTTCCACTTTTGTTTTAGAGTCAGAAGACCGGGATTCGAATACCAACTCCATGTATTACCAGATGAGTGACTCAAGACTCCCCTGAGCCTCAATCCTCCCATCTGTAAAACGGGAATAATAACAACCCCCATGCAGAGACTATGAGAGTGAAACAGGAAGATGAGTGTAAAATGCTACACACAGCACCTGGGTCCCAGGTGACACTCATGAATGGCGCCTGTTGTCACTGTCACGGCTGCTGCTTACCTCCATCAAACACCTCCAGCTCACCAACACAAGAAAGCCATGAAGCAGATCCTCCCTGGGTCTGGAAATGTGCTGGGTGGGATGGGAGACCCCTCCCCTTGTGGGGGCTCATGATTCGTGTTCAAGGAAACGGCCCTGGCACTACAGCGGGCCACAACTCCAGGGCTGGGGGCAGGGACCAGGCAGAGCTCGCACAATCCAGAGTCCACAGGTGCGCAAGGCTGCCCGCCCTGAGACTGCAGGTCACAGGCAGAGGCGCTCCTGAACGCACAGGCACATTTCAGAGATCCCGACCAAAGGGAGGTCTTGCGGTCTCTGATCAAGACAGTCCGGGTAATGGTTCAAAGCAAAATCGTGGGCATTAACCTTCCACCAGGCCTCACCCTCGCTGACGGCTCAGCTCTGCGCTAAGGCACCAGGTGTGACCAAGCCCCACTGATCCTCTGCAGACCTGGGGGCTTCCCTGGCACTCAAGTGGCTGAGACTCCGAGCTCCCAATGCAGAGGGCCTGGGTTCGATCCCTGACCAGGGAACTAGATCCTGCGTGTTCCAACTAGGGTTCACATGCTGCAACTAAAATCCCGCACACCACAACTTTAAAAAACCAAAAACCCCACGAGCCATGGGGAGACCCCACGTGCCACAACTGAGACCCAGCGCAGCCAAATAAATAAAGAAGTATTTTTTAAAAAAATCAATCCTCTTCAGGAAGTACAGACCTGTACTTCCACCCACGTGCTAGGAAGCCTCCTTGGCAAAACTACCTTCTCATTTCAGTTCAGTTCACTCGCTCAGTTGTGTCCGACTCTTTGCGACCCCATGAATCGCAGCACGCCAGGCCTCCCTGTCCATCACCAACTCCCGGAGTTCACTCAGACTCACGTCCATCGAGTCGGTGATGCCATCCAGCCATCTCATCCTCTGTTGTCCCCTTCTCCTTCTGCCCCCAATCCCTCCCAGCATCAGGGTCTTTTCCAAAGAGTCAACTCTTCACATGAGGTGGCCAAAGTACTGGAGTTTCAGCTTTAGCATCATTCCTTCCAAAGAACACCCAGGACTGATCTCCTTTAGAATGGACTGGTTGGATCTCCTTGCAGTCCAAGAGACTCTCAAGAGTCTTCTCCAACACCACACTTCAAAAGCATCAATTCTTCAGGGCTCAGCTTTCTTCACAGTCCAACTCTCACATCCATACATGACCACTGGAAAAACCATAGCCTTGACTAGACGGACCTTAGCTGGCAAAGTAATGTCTTTGCTTTTCAATATGCTATCTAGGTTGGTCATAACTTTTCTTCCAAGGAGTAATATCTTTTAATTTCATGGCTACAATCACCATCTTGAGTGATTTTGGAGCCCCCAAAAATAAAGTCTGACACTGTTTCCACTGTTTCCGCATCTATTTGCCATGAAGTGATGGGACCAGATGCCATGATCTTCGTTTTCTGAATGTTGAGCTTTAAGCCAACTTTTTCACTCTCCTCTTTCACTTTCATCAAGAGACTTTTTAGTTCCTCTTCACTTTCTGCCATAAGGGTGGTGTTATCTGCATATCTGAGGTTATTGATATTTCTCCTGGCAATCTTGATTCCAGCTTGTGCTTCCTGTAGCCCAGCATTTCACATGATGTACTCTGCATGTAAGTTAAATAAGCAGGGTGACAATATACAGCCTTGACGTACTCCTTTCCCGATTTGGAACCAGTCTGTTGTTCCATGTCCAGTTCTAATTGTTGCCTCCTGACCTGCATATAGGTTTCTCAAGAGGCAGGTCAGATGGTCTGGTATTCCCATCTCTTGGAGAATTTTCCACAGTTGATTGTGATCCACACAGTCAAAGGCTTTGGCATAGTCAACAAAGCAGAAATAGATGTTTTTCTGGAACTCTCTTGCTTTTTCCATGATCCAGTGGATGTTGGCAATTTGATCTCTGATTCCTCTGCCTTTTCTAAAACCAGCTTGGACATCTGGAAGTTCACAGTTCACATATTGGTGAAGCCTGGCTTGGAGAATTTTGAGCATTACTTTACTAGCATGTGAGATGAGTGCAATTGTGCGGTAGTTTGAGCATTCTTTGGCATTGCCTTTCTTTGGGATTGGAATGAAAACTGACCTTTTCCAGACCTGTGGCCACTGCTGAGTTTTCCAAATTTGCTGGCATATTGAATGCAGCACTTTCACAGCATCATCTTTCAGGATTTGAAATAGCTCAACTGGAATTCCATCCCCTCCACTAGCTTTGTTCGTAGTGATGCTTTCTAAGGCCCACTGGACTTCACATTCCAGGATGTCTGGCTCTAGGTGAGTGATCACACCATCGTGATTATCTGGGATGTGAAGATCTTTTTTATACAGTTCTTCTGTGTATTCTTGGCACCTCTTCTTAATATCTTCTGCTTCTGTTAGGTCCATACCATTTCTGTCCTTTATCGAGCCCATCTTTGCATGAAATGTTCCCTTAGTATCTCTAATTTTCTTGAAGAGATCTCTAGTCTTTCCCATTCTGTTGTTTTCCTCTATTTCTTTGCACTGAAAACTGAGGAAGGCTTTCTTATCTCTTCTTGCTATTCTTTGGAACTCTGCATTCAGATGCTTATATCTTTCCTTTTCTCCTTTGCTTTTCACTTCTCTTCTTTTCACAGCTATTTGTAAGGCCTCCCCAGACAGCCATTTTTCTTTTTGCATTTCTTTTCCATGGGGATGGTCTTGATCCCTGTCTCCTGTACAATGTCATGAACCTCCGTCCATAGTTCATCAGGCACTTTGTCTATCAGATCTAGTCCCTTAAATCTATTTCTCAATTTCACTGTACAATCATAAGGGATTTGATTTAGGTCATACCTGAATGGTCTAGTGGTTTTCCCTACTTTCTTCAATTTAAGTCTGAATTTGGCAATAAGGAGCTCATGATCTGAGCCACAGTCAGCTCCTGGTCTTGTTTTTGCTGACTGTATAGAGCTTCTCCATCTTTGGCTGCAAAGAATATAATCAATCTGATTTCTGGCTGGCACCTAATTCCACCAGGTGCAGTGTGCCACCCATTACCCTCAGTGCTCCTTTCAGACAAAGAGTGACTTTTGCCTCTTATGAATTTATTCTGTGAGGTTTTCCCTACAGCAGGGTGGGTCAGGAGGGATCTGACAGATGATGAGGGTACCAAAAGGGGAAGGGAGCATACTAATGACAGTTTGAAAAGCTCACCGTTTTGCCACAATCTGAAAACAAACTGAGACAAGACATCTGGGTAATGACCAACCTAGACAGCATATTAGAAAGCAGAGACATTACTTTGCCAAGAAAGGTCCATCTAGTCAAGGCTATGGTTTTTCCAGTAGTAATGTATGGATGTGAGAGTTGGACTACAAAGAAAGCTAAACGCCGAAGAATTTATGCTTATGAACTGTGGTGTTGGAGAAGACTCTTGAGAGCCCCTTGGACTGCAAGGAGATCCAACGAGTCCATCGTAAAGGAAATCAGTCCTGAATATTCATTGGAAGGACTGATGCTGAAGCTCCAAAGCTTTGGCAACCTGATGCAAAGAGCTGACTCATCTGAAAAGACCCTGATGCTGGAAAAGATTGAAGGCGGGAGGAGAAGGGGAAGACAGAGGATGAGATGGTTGGACGGCATCACCGACTCAATGGACATGAGTTTGAGCAAACTCTGGGAGTTGGTGATGGATAGGGAGGCCTGGCGTGCTGCAGTCCGTGGGGTCATAAAGAGTCGGACGCGACTGAGTGACTGATGAACTGAACGACAGTTTCCGCCTCCACATCTCCTTGCCCGTCCATTGGCCATAATCATGGCCGTTATGTGATCCGTCAGTGTCAGGCCGGGTCATGTGACTTCCTCTGGCCAATGAAATGTGGCCACTGCAAACAGAGGCAGGCTGTGCCTTCTGCCTCCGCTGCTCCCTCTGCCGTGAGAGTTGCCTTTTTCAAAGCAGGCTTGCTCCTTCAGCCTGGATCCTGAAAATAAGATACCCGGAGAAGAGCTGAGACCAGCCCGCAGCTCCCTCGTAATGCGAGAAGGAAAGAAATCTTTGCTTTTGTAAACCATTTTGTAAATCTTTACAAATCACTTTGTAAATCTTGGCTTCTGTAAATCCAGAGAATGCTTGTCACGTAGCATAATCCAGCAAACACTGACTAATACAACAGCTAGCCTTTCTACAGCAATTACCATGGGTGAGGCACGGTCTGCATACATAAACTGTGTTATCTCATTTGACGCCCACAGCAACCTTGATAAGATGGTTCCTATTATTGTGTTGGCCAAAAAGTTCATTCATGTGGCTTTTTCCATCATGTCTTACAGAAAACCCAAATGAATGTTGTGGCCAACCCAGTGTATTAGCCTTGTCTCACAGATGAGGGTGGTAAAGCTCTGACACATTAAGTGTCACATCCAGGTTCGTAATGGGCAAAGCTGGGATCCAAACGGAATCCATCCACCTTGAATGACACAGGATGGCTTTTCTCCCATTTTACAGATGGTGAAGCTGAGGCTCTGAGGGGAGACCACACCTGCCCAAAGTCACATGACTGGAGCCAGTCCCTTTACATCATGGGGCCCACTGCAGCTCAGGCAGGGGGTGAGGACCAAGGTCTCCCCTCTTTGAGTCCGTAGCCTCCCACCGGGTGCCTTGCCAGGGCAGGACCGCTGGCTCTCGGATACCCCCAGTCACAGTGATGCTGGGATGCCACCCTCCATGAGCCCTTCCCTCCCCGTGAAGCCCACGCTGACGTTTCAGGAGCCCAGGCGCCCCTCCTGCGCACAGCGGCTGCGAACAGCGCATCTGCCCAGGCTCTTCAAAGCCTTTTGACACTTGCTAATATCCTGCCGCTTCTGTGCACCGCAGGTCTGGTTTGCATTAGCACCTCAGGCCCCGCGGTGGTCAACACAGGCCCTGGGCTCCATCCAGAAAGTGTCAGACCCTGCTGGGGCTCTTCTGACTACTTATCTGACGTGGAACATCGAATGGTTTGATCTGCCAATTAGGCACCCCCGGAGCTGCTAACTGGAAGCAGATGGGCCCGTGTATTACCATGTGGAAAACTCCGCACGCCTGTCTTCCCGGCAGAAGGGGCGTGTGGGGCCCGGCACTCCTCTCTGGCCCACCCCACAGCCCTCGACGGCGGCAGGCTGTGTGGCCTCCTGGGGGAGTCCCAGGGTGTGTGCCGGGAGTGTGAGCTTCAGGGAGAGTCAGTCTCATCCCCCGCTCCCAGAGAACCGGAGAGAGTCCGCTTCTGGTTACATGTGGAGCCAAGGGGTGGCCCACCCCAGTGCTCTCAACCCCAGAGCATCACAAGCCTCTGCCAGTGCCCTCCAGCAGTGCCCAGGAGACCTGCATGCAGCGGGTCAGCGCCGGGCACCGGGCTGGGCCCCGAGCCTGCCCAGAGCAAGCAGGGATATGAATGCCTTCTGGGGCCCCTTCTGACCCTTAGGTGGCCTGGACCCACCCACCCACAGCTTTCCCAGCCTGTGGCCGCCTGAACCAGGAGCCCCTCATGCCCCCGGGGCCAGGCCAGCCCCTAAAACCGGGAGCCCCTCATCCCCCCGGGCCAGGCCGGCCCCCAGGAGCCCTCGGACGGCCCCACGTCCCCGGCCGCCTCGGGCTCAGCCGCGTCTACGCTCACCAGGACACGCTTCTCGAAGGGCCTCCCTGCCTCCTCTCTCAGAGCATGGGGCCCGCTCCCTCCCTTCAGAAGCCCAGCAAGCCCCGCTCTTCGGTCCAAGCCCAGGTACCCTACACCCACTGGGCTCTGCCAGGCGTCCTGCTGAGAGCTCCATAGCACAGCACGCGTCACCCTCATGCGGCTCCAGGACCGGCCCCCCAGTCACAGGAGAGGACTGACCTGGGGCTCACTGCGGGGCAGGCTGCCTGCTCTGCCTCTCTAGGCCTGAGTCTCTGTCTCTCTCCCACCCCCTCCCCCTCCTCCCTCCTGTCTTCTGTCTTCTCAGTCTCTCTCTTCTCTCCCTGCCCTCAGCCCCTTCCCCCCCACCCCACAGCTCACCTCCCACTCTCAAGCCCGGCTCATCTCCCCTATCCCCATTTCGGGCCTGCCCGCCCTCCAAGCCTGCCTTGCCTGGCCGGCCGCAGAGAAAACTTGGCCCCTGGAGATGAAATTGGACAGGTGAGCAGGGTCCGGACTTTGAGGGGTCTGATTGGCACACAAAGCGGGTGGAGCATGACTGTACGTCACTCAGTCGGCCAGAGTGTGGATTTAGGGGAGGATTACAGGGGCCTCGGGCTTCCCTTGTAGCTCAATCAGTAAAGGATCTGCCTGCAGTGCAGGAGACCTGGGTTTGATCGCTGGGTTGGGAAGATCCCTGGAGAAGGAAATGGCAACCCACTCCAGTATCCTTGCCTGGAAAATCTCCTCCTGGGACAGAGGAGCCTGGTGGGCTGCAGTCCATGGGGTCGCAAAGAGTTGGACACGACTGAGTGACTAACACTGCAGGGGCCTCGGAGAGGGAAGTTGAAGAGGTCCTCACAGAGAGAGGGTCATGGGTCAGAGAGTAAGGAGGGGACCCAAGGAGAGGTCCGCTCGGTGGTCACAAGCAGGTCCTACGAGCCATCGGGAACCTTTGCCTATTTATCTGTTTCTCTTCATTCATTCGTTCATTCTTGGCTGTGACGGGTCTTCGTTGCCGCGTGCGGGCTCGCTCTGGTTGCAGCAAGCACGGACTCCTCTCCTTTGAGGTGTGTGTGCTTCTCACAGTGGGGCTTCTCTAGTCGGCGAGCACAGGCTCTAGGGTACTTGGGCTTCAGCGGTCACAGTGCATGGACTTAGCTACCCTGTGGCACGTGAGGTCTTCCTGGACCAGGGATTGAACCCATGTTCACAGCATCGGCAGGCAGATTCTTAACCACTGGACCCAGGGAAGTTCTAGTTAAGAAATTTTAGACCAAAAAAAAAAGAAAAAGAGACAATCCAGGGAGGACACAAGAGTTGTACCCCCTCAATTACTCCTTGAACCCAAACCCTAGCTCCCACACTTACGAGCTGGTGACCCTGAGCAATTTAAAACTCAACATCTCTGAGCTTCAGTTTCCTCTTCAGGAGGGTAAGGATGCTTTGGGTTACAAGGGGCAGAAACCCAACTCAGACCATCTTGAACAATAATGGACTTAAATGGACTCGTGAAATGGGAGATCTCAGAGGCAAGGCTGCCTGTAGGCAAGATCCACCATCTCAACAGTTTCCAAGGACCCAGTTTTTGCATCCTTCCACTTGGCCTCTAAGGCTGACTTGCCTTGCAGTCCTGCAAGAAATTCCCCCAGCTCCCAGGTCGACAGCCTTGCTGGCTCCTAAAGAAAGACTCTGTCCCAGCAAATGTCCTGAGGGTCATTCTGATTGGACCAACCCAGGTCACGCGTCCACCCCAGAGCCAATCCCTGCAGCCAAGGGAAGGGTGTGTGTGGATTGGTTGGCCTGAGTCACCCGCTCCGTCCTCCAGAGCCAGGACACAGAGTCAGCTTCCCTAGAACCACACAGAGCTCCCTTGGGAGTCCAGGGGCTGCCAGGGAGGGAGAGGGGGAGGGATGCTGGGAGGTATCCGAGGTGGCCAGTGAGGGTCACTGGTACCCATCAGGCAGGGTCATCATGGGGATTAGAGATAACACGTATGAAGCACATAACGCCCAGGAGGTGCTCCTTCAGAGGCCATTCTTTTTGCTATTATATACGAAAGACCTTCATGAGAAAAAAGAATGAGTCTAATGTGTGGTCCCAAAGGATAAAACTAGCAACCATTGATGTTTTGAAATCCCAGAGAGCTGGGTTTTCATTCACTCTAAGAAGAATTTTCTAACAACTAGCGTTGTCCTCAATGGGCCTCCCATCACTGGAGGGGAACAAGCAGGGATTAAGATCTCAGCTTGGGGTAGCTACAGAAGGCGGTGAGCAGCAGATGCCTCTGAGGTTGGGGTGATTCCAGGATTCTCTCTCTAATGGTGGTCTAGAAGGCAGAACCAGGAAAAATGAGGTCATTATCTCTTAGAAGAAGTGTTTAAAGCAAAGCGTCAGAAGCTTGTGAGAAAAGAGAATTAAGAGCTTAAAACTCCCTGAGCCCCTGACAAGCTGGTCCCCAGGGCGAGGAGGCCAAGACTTAGACACATCCGTGAACAGACTGTGCAGAGCTGCTCCCTGGAAGCTCAGGGCCCTAAGTGGGCTCAGCCGAGATGCTGGGCTCCCACTGGAGGCAAGTGGAGGGGACAGAGAAGGGATGGTCACGCTGACGGTCCATCCCTGGGTCTTCTCCCCACAGTCTCCAGCCCTCAAGCTGAGCCCCAGGAATGTGGGCAGAGAAGGCCGGTCACAGAGGTGAGGGGCAGCCCCAGGCAGCCTGAGGAGAGGGGAAGCCAGCCCACGCAGGGGACACAGCAGTGGCCAGCGGGGAAGACGAGGTCAGGGTCCCCCACACCTAGCCCCTTCCACACCTGGTCCTGACAACCAGCCACCTGTTCCCTTCACCCATCCTTCGCTCTGCAGCCTGCCCACCTCCCCCCCGATTCCTCCCCACCCCAACTCAAACTTCCTGCCTTCCCAAGCTTCTCTGTCCTTCAAAGCTCTTTTCAAATGTCAGCTTCCCCCAAGGTCTTCCCTGGTAACTACATTCACAAGCCATCTCCCTAAACTTTGAAGCCCCCACCCTCCAGCACACCAATGTGCCCCCCGACCCCAGCCTACATGATAAGGTTCCCCTCCACCAGCGTTCCAGGCAGGGCGCCCTGGGTCTCACTGCACAGAAGGTCACATTCCAGGGGTGAGCTGTGTGGGGTTGGGGACATTTCATAGTCTCTTTGAGTCTCCTTTTTTCCCATCTGGGACCCATCCCAACCCGCGGATCAAACTCCAGTCTCTTACATCCCTGCACTGGTAGTTGGGTTCTTTACCACTCGTGCCCCCTGGGAAGCCCGTACACCATGGGCACCAGGGTATAAAAAGGGAGCACAGCTTTATTTTGTCCCTGACGGTTCTGGTGACGTGGATTTGCAATGCTTGGCATTTACTGTGTGCCTAATATATGCATTGGGGCTTCCCAGGTGGCTTAGTGGTTAAGAATCTGCCTGCCAATGCAGAAGCCGCAGGAGATGCAGGTTCAATCTCTGGGTCGGGAAGATTCCCTGGAGGAGGGCATGGCAACCCACTCCAGTATTCTTGCCTGGAGAACCCCCATGGACAGAGGGGCCTGGTGGGCTAGCGACCATGGGGTCACAAAGAGTCAAACGAGACTGAAGCGACTTAGCACACACGCACACACCCACAGTAGCAACGCTGGGACTGAAACCAAGATCTCCGATTCCACGTCTCTGTTCTCAGGGGACCTCTGGAAAACAAGGAGGAAACTCATTTGTTTCACCCAAGTAAGGTTTATTCACAAGCATTTATGTGCTCAGCTGTACTCAGAGATAACAGAAAGGCTGGGCACTCAAGCTCCGGGAGAATCTGGGGGATGAGACTCGGACACACGGACAGCAAGTGAGCGAGGCCGGGTGGCATTTTCTGAGCTCCCATCCGCCCCTCGCTAACCCCAGCCCAGCCCACCAGCAGGCATCCCCTTCACCAGGAGTCAGCAGCCGGAACCTGCAGGAGCCCACCGTGACCACCAGATGGCGGCTGCAGGCTGCCAAGCTGGACTCCGTCCTTGGAAGCTGGTAGGTCACCTTGGGTGGTTTTCTAGGATGGAGTACAGCACCTGGCAAGCTAAACAGCTCGAGGGAAAGCAACAAAGGGTAATTGTATCCGGGCATCCATCACTGGGTGGGCAAAGATGGCCAGGACACACAGAAGCCTGGAGGGACGGCCCATCAGAGACCAGGCCCAGGCAGCAACAGGCGAGGGTGGCTCCCCTGCCACCACCTGGCTCCATCTGGAGTTGAGTGAGCCCCCTGGCCTCCGCCTCCTGACGCTGAGCCCCACGTCCCAGAGGGCAGACAGTGGAGCCCTAGTCCTTCCGCATGGTGTAACCCTGAATCACGCTGTTGAAGTAAGCCGGCGTGTTGCGCTCCGGGTAGAAGAGAATCATGTAACACTTGGGGCCGAAGTAGCCCAGGCTGATGCCCAGGAGGTTCAGCACGGTGACCAGGAGGTCTAGGATGGTGACCAGCACGCCATTGTAGACGGCCATGAAGGTGCAGAGGAAGACGGAGGAGGAGAAGTAGAAGGTCATGCAGAAGGTGATGAACTTGGCCTCGTTGTAGTTGGTGGGCAGCTCCTTGCCGGTGTAGGCGAAGCCGAAGCCCAGCACGGACAGGAGCAGGTCCAGGCTGGTGTTGACCAGCAGCCCCCGGTGGTAGTTGGGGTTGCAGGACAAGATCATGATCCTGGGGTCATCAGGGTCCACGCGAGTGGTGGGCATGGTGGTCGTGGCCAGGACGCTGCTGGCCACGATGACCAACTTGAGCATCACGACGCACGCCACGAAGACATAGGGCCCGTGGTAGCGGCCCCAGCAGCCGTAGGCGCGCGGGAGGCGCCGGGCCATCTTGAAGACGCAGACGATCTGGAAGGAGCGCACGGTGATGCAGGAGATGCAGATCGTGAAGCAGAGCGTGAAGAAGGCCTGGCGGAAGATGCAGGACCACACCGTGGGCGGCCCCACGTACACGGGCACCGCCATGTACGCCATCAGCAGCGGCGCCAGCATCAGGAAGCACATGGGCCCGCCCGCCGAGCGGACCACGGGCGTCCGAACGTGCCTCCAGAAGATGATCACGATGGCCAGGGTGCTGAGGAAGCCCAGGGCGGCCAGCATGACCACGACGATGGTGGGGGCCTCGTCCCATTCGAGGAAGGCCAGCTGCCGCTTGAAGCAGGAGGTGTCTTTCCTGTGGGACCACTCGGAGCTTGGGCAGGGCTGGCAATCAAATTCATCTGCAAGAGCCCAGGGCAGCTCCTGTCAGCTAAACACGCCTTCTCAGCGTGCACCTTCCCCAGGGCTGCACCAGGCCTGGTCCCCATCGGAGGGAGACAGAGCTACGGGCCACCAATGCTCACTGAGTCCCTGACACCCCCTGGCTCATCAACCCCTCACAGCAACCCCATTTCACAGATGAGGAAACTGAGGGTCAGCCAGTTAAAGTCACAAAGCCAGGAGAGTTACAGAGGCAGGATTTGAACTAAGGTCTCCTTGACTCACTCAGTTGGTAAAGAATCTGCCTGCAGTGCAGGAGACCCCAGTTCAATTTCTGGGTCGGGAAGATCTGCTGAAGAAGGGATAGGCTACCCACTCCAGTATTCTTGGGCTTCCCTGTTGGCTCAGCTGGTAAAGAATCTGCCGGCAATGCGGGAGACCCGGGTTCAATCCCTGGGTTGGGAAGATCCCCTGGAGAAGGGACAGGCCACCCACTCCAGTATTCTGGCCTGGAGAGTTCCATGGACTGTACAGTCCATGGGGTCGCAAGGAGTCGAACACGACTAGCGACTTTCACTGACTCCTGGACTCAGCCTAACAACTGTAATCTTTCTTTCCAAGATCTCATCCTCTGGTGGGAGATATACAGTCCTCAGTCCTTGGACACCTGTGTCCCCGGGGAGACTGCCAAGACTCTGCAAAGGGGAAAGGCCTGAGGGAGACCCCCTCAGGGCAGGGCAGGTGCAGGGCCCGTGTGTGGACCCTGGAGTCATACCTAAGGTTTGGTTGAGGAAGGTGCCCGGGAGGCAGTCAATACACTCGAAGCAGCAGGGGTGCAGGCCCACCGGCTTTTTCTTCTGCCCAGGTTGGCAGCTTCTGGAGCACATAGACACAGGGATCTGGGGGGCGGAGGGCAGAAGACCCTGAGTCCTCCTTCCCGCTCTCTGGGGGCCCCTCCTCTCCCATCTCATCCCCAGAAGGATGCTCCCAGGAGGGAAACTGGGCCCTGTTGAGGAGGGGCAGGTGCCAGGACTGCGGCTGGAACTGGACCATCATAGAGATGCTCTTAGCTTTGCCCAGCAAAGACCTAATCTACCTTCTTCAGGACACAGCACTCAGCTGCTGAGATGGAGACCTTCTGAGGTTGCTGAGTAAACAGTGTGTGACTCTGGAGCTCCTAGAAGTCCTCTTATTTCTGGGAGGGTGGTGGGGGGAGGTGGAGAACTTGCCTGAGGAAGGATCTGGGAGATGGAGAGAATGAGACCCTGGATCCAGCCTTGCCTGAAGCCTCACGGTCAACCCTGGAGTCTTCCATGATGCAAGGCAATAAGTTAACTTTTTATTTATATCACTTTCTGTCACTTGCCACCAGGAGTCCTACTTAATGCAGCTTTATGGAGGGGCAGGGTTGTCTGGAGAACAAGAGCCAGCAGGCAGTGGCCACGTCTATAGGTTTTACTGCTGTATTCCTTAGAACAGAGGAGGCCGCCAATGACTGTTCGTTAAGTGAATGAATTACAAGTAGAGGAAACAGTAAGAGCAAGGGGGTGGACGAGAGGCAGGGGTTGGCATTTTCAGAAAGAGGGTGTGTCTAAGCCTGGCTGAAGCCAGGATGCTCTGGGAGAGGGTGGGGAGAGTGGGAGGTTGGACTAAGACACTAAAAATGTAGGGTCAAGGGGCCTCAGCCATGCATGCTTCTTGAGTGGGGAGTGGCCTGATTAGATTCGGGTTGTATAAAAATTATCCTGGCTGCGCGGCACTGGAGCGGCAAGCGGCCAAGAGGAGCTACCCCATGTCCAAGGTCAGTTGCAGTGGCTGCGCTTTGCTGGAGCAGCCGTGGAGAGATACCCCACCTCCAAGGTAAGACAAACTCCAGTAAGACAGTAGGCACTGAGAGAGGGCATCAGAGGGGCAGACAGACTGAAACCACAATCACAGAAAACTAGCCAATCTGACCACATGGACCACAGCCTTGTCTAACTCAATGAAACTCAGCCAGGCCATGTGGGGCCACCCAAGATGGACGGGTCATGGTGGAGAGGTCAGACAGAATGTGGTCCACTGGAGAAGAGAATGGCAAACCACTTCAGTATTCTTGCCTTGAGAACCCCATGAACAGTATGAAAAGGCAAAATGATAGGACACTGAAAGAGGAACTCCCCAGGTCAGTAGGTGCCCAATATGCTACTGGAGATCAGTGGAGAAATAACTCCAGAAAGAATGAAGGGATGGAGCCAAAGCAAAAACAATACCCAGTTGTGGATGGGACTGGTGATAGAAGCAAGGTCCGATGCTGTAAAGAGCAATATTGCATAGGAACCTGGAATGTTAGGTCCATGAATCAAGGCAAACTGGAAGTGGTCAAACAGGAGATGGCAAGAGTGAACGTCAACATTCTAGGAATCAGCGAACTAAAATGGACTGGAATGGGTGAATTTAACTCAGATGACCATTATATCTACTATTGTGGGCAGGAGCCCTTAGAAGAAATGGAGTAGCCATCATAGACTACAAAAGAGTCCAAAATGCAGTACTTGGATGCAATCTCAAAAACGACAGAATGATCTCTGTTTGTTTCCAAGGCAAACCATTCAATATCACAGTAATCCAAGTCTATGCGCCAATCAGTAACGCTGAAGAAGTTGAAGCTGAATGGTTCTATGAAGACCTACAAGACCTTTTAGAACTAACACCCAAAAAAGACATCTTTTTCATTATAGGGGACTGGAATGCAAAAGTAGGAAGTCAAGAAATACCTGGAGTAACAGGCAATGGCCTTGGAGTACAGAATGAAGCAGGGCAAAGGCTAATAGAGTTTTGCCAAGAGAATGCACTGGTCACAGCAAACACCCTCTTCCAACAACACAAGAGAAGACTCTACACATGGACATCACCAGGTGGCCAACACTGAAATCAGATTGATTATATTCTTTGCAGCCAAAGATGGAGAAGCTCTATACAGTCAGCAAAAACAAGACCGGGAGCTGACTGTGGCTCAGATCATGAACTCCTTATTGCCAAATTCAGACTTAAATTGAAGAAAGTAGGGTAGACCACTAGACTATTCAGGTATGACCTAAATCAAATCCCTTATGATTATACAGTGGAAGTGAGAAATAGATTTAAGGGACTAGATCTGATAGACAGAGTGCCTGATGAACTATGGAATGAGGTTCGTGACATTGTACAGGAGACAGGGAGCAAGACCATCCCCAAGAAAAAGAAATGCATAAAAGCAAAATGGCTGTCTGAGGAGGCCTTACAAATAGCTGTGAAAAGAAGAGAAGCAAAAAGCAAAGGAGAAAAGGAAAGATATGAGCATCTGAATGCAGAGTTCCAAAGAATAGCAAGAAGAGATAAGAAAGCCTTCCTCAGTTTTCAGTGCAAAGAAATAGAGGAAAATAATAGAATAGGAAAGACTGGATATCTCTTCAAGAAAATTAGAGATACCAAGGGAACATTTCATGCAAAGATGGGCAGAATAAAAGACAGAAATTGTATGGACCTAACAGAAGCAGAAGATATTAAGAAGAGGTGGCAAGAATACACAGAAGAACTATACAGAAAAGATCATGATCCAGATAATCATGATGGTGTGATCACTGACCTAGAGCCAGACATCCGGGAATGTGAAGTCAAGTGGGCCTTAGAAAGCATCACTACAAACAAAGCTAGTGGAGGTGATTGAATTTCAACTGAGCTATTTCAAATCCTAAACGATGATGCTGTGAAAGTACTTCACTCAATATGTCAGCAAATTTGGAAAACTCAGCAGTAGCCACAGGACTGGAAAAGGTCCGTTTTCATTCCAATCCCAAAGAAAGGCAATGCCAAAGAATGCTCAAACTACCGCACAATTGCACTCATCTAACATGCTAGCAAAGTAATGCTCAAAATTCTCCAAGCTAGGCTTCAACAGTACGTGAACCGTGAACTTCCAGATGTTCAAGCCAGATTTAGAAAAGGCAGAGGAACCAGAGATCAAATTGCCAACATCCACTGGATCATCGAAAAAGCAAGAAAGTTCCAGAAAAACATCTATTTCTACTTTGTTGACTATGCACTAACCCTTTGACTGTGTGGATCACAATAAACTGTGGAAAATTCTCCAACAGATGGGAATACCAGACCACCTGACCTGCCTCTTGAGAAATCTGTATGCAGGTCTGGAAGCAACAGTTAGAACTGGACATGGAACAACAGACTGGTTCCAAATAGGAAAAGGAGTACGTCAAGGCTGTATATTGTCACCCTGCTTATTTAACTTATATGCAGAGTACATCATGAGAAACGCTGGGGCTGGAAGAAGCACAAGCTGGAATCAAGATTGCCATGAGAAATATCAATAACCTCATATGCAGATGACATCACTCTTATGGCAGAAAGTGAAGAAGAACTAAAGCATCTCTTGATGAAAGTGAAAGAGGAGAGTGAAAAAGTTGGCTTAAAGCTCAACATTCAGAAACCTAAGGTCATGGCATCTGGTCCCATCACCTCATGGCAAATAGATGGGGAAATAGTGGCTGACTTTATTTTGGGGGGCTCCAAAATCACTGCAGATAGTGATTGCAGCCATGAAATTAAAAGACGCTTACTCATTGGAAGGAAATTTATGACCAACCTAGACAGTATATTAAAAAGCAGAGACATTACTTTGCCAACAAAGGTCCATCTAGTCAAAGCAATGGTTTTTCTAGTAGTCGTGGATGTGAGAGTTGGACTATAAAGAAAGCTGAGTGCCGAAGAACTGATGCTTTTGAACTGTGGTGTCGGAGAAGACTCTTGAGAGTCCCTTGGACTGCAAGGAGATCCAACCAGTCCATCCTAAAGGAGATCAGTCCTGGGTGTTCATTGGAAGGACTGATGTTGAAGCTGAAACTCCAATACTTTGGCCACCTGATGCGAAGAGCTGACTCATTTGAAAAGACCCTGATGCTGGGAAAGATTGAGGGCAGGAGGAGAAGGGGACAGCAGAGGATGAGATGTTTGGATGGCATCACTGACGCAACTGACGTGAGTTTGAGTAAACTCCGGGAGTTGGTGATGGACAGGGAGGCCTGGCGTGCTGCAGTCCATGGGGTCACGAAGAGTCGGGCATGACTGAGCGATTAAGCAACAACAGCATCTATTTTCCAGGATTAGCATGAGAGTTGAAGTCTTCAATCCACGCATGTCCTGAGCCCCTTGGCCCTGAGGAGCCAGAAAGCCCTGAACGTGGGCAGTTCTCCGTCAGGGAAGAAGGCCAGGACCCCAGACGATACACCCACTCATAGAGACGCCCCCACTTATCAATAATGAACCCGGGTCAAAGGGCCCTCCCACCCCAGCTCCAGCCCTGGGGCCCCGCCCCAGGCCCCGCCCCCAGGCCCCAGGCCCCTCACACCCCAGCTCCAGCCCTGGGGCCCCGCCCCAGGCCCCCTGAGGCTGACCGTGTTGTTGGGGGTGTTCCAGGAGATGTCATGGATGTGCTTCAGCTGCCGCTTGGATGGCTGGTAGGAGGCGACGCTCTGAAAAGGGTTCTGGCTCAGGTCCCATTGCCACTGGATGATCTCCAGGTGCAGGGACAGGTCCCCTTTCTTGTTGAAGAAGATTTGGTGGCCCAGGAGGGTGAAGTTGACCTTCCTGATCTCCAGAAGCAGCTAGAGGGGCCCGAGGGAAGGGAAGTAGAGCTGGCATCAGAGGTCAGGCCAGACCCCGGAAAAACTCTACCAGCCCATGGGCCTTGATTTCCATGTCTATAAAACGGGGCTGATAAAACTGCAAAAACGTGGCGGTCTGGAGGCAGTGGCTGAGAGATCTGACTTAGAGCCAGATACGCCGGGGTTTTCGCAGCCCATCTACCTCCTGCTGTGAGGCCCTGGACCTGTCACTTAACCTCTATAAACCCGATTCCTCTTCGGCAAAGCGGGAGTCAAAAAAGCCTGATCTTCTGGGCTCTGAAGCAATCAGTGAGTGAATCTCCACTAGAGGCTCAGAACAGTGCCTGGAAAATAGTCAGCACTCACCTCCTAGGAGACGCCAATATGATTCCTTTTCCCTGCAAGTCATTTTGGTCATCCCTCTGTGACCCAATACCTGGGGTTTAGAGTCCATTGCCTCTTCCACCTGCCTCGATCTTCCCTGCCCCCCTGGGTCCTGCCTGCCACCCCACACTTTGGAGCTAACTCTCGTTAGGAGAGGATAAAGATGGGGGTGGGAGGTGGCTGAGCAACAGAGTGGGCAGAGTTTCCAAACTGTGAGAAAGCCAGTGAACTGTTTAAGCAGAGATGTCTGACAGTGGGCAGAAAGTGTACATCTCTGGTCTGCATCTCCTCTGCCCGGCTAGGTCCTCAGTGAACCCTTCTCTGCTTTCCGAAGGCGCATGGCAGAATGCGCCTATGCACACGCGTAAACCAGGAACGCACAGCTTTCAATTCCAGGTCTGAATCAAGGCGAGGTAGAACTGGAACAAGACGATCAATAAACCTGAGAGCTGACGGGACGCTACAAGCCCAGCCTCAGCGCCTTCACCCTGGTGAGGCTGTGTGGGGAACTGGGGCTCCCACTGCCTGCGGAGATTCCTGCTAGAGAATGTCACCCAAATCTTGGTCCCAGAACAGATTCTCGTGGATGGGGATGATTAATTTTTAACAAAGGTATTCTGTTTTGTCACCACGAAGGACTCCTACGTGCCTGGAGGCAGGGCGTGCGCCCTGGTCTCTTCCACTCACTTGCCCAGAACCTCACCAGAAGGTGAGGCCGGAGCTGAGCGCTCGGTGGTCTCCATGACAACCACGGACTCTGCGCCTGCTCCCTGAGGCCCCTGGTACCCAGCGGCGGACCTCACCTGCCAAGGGTAGACCACATCCCTGCGGCAGCCGCTCTGGTTGCAGCCCAGGAGACTGTGCAGCGCGTGCGCCACGGCGTAGACGGAGGAGTACACGCTGTAGACCACGCGCTCGCCGGAGAGCGTGAGGATGCTGTTGAAGGACTCGGTGGTGTTCAGACAGGTGTCGCACTCCTGGTTGCAGTTGGCACTGCTCCTGTTGAGCGCGGGCCGGCCCACCTGGGAGCGGCGCACGCGGAACTCGCTGAAGCCCGGGATGGGCACGCTTTGGGTGGTGATACCCAGGAAGGTGCCGGCGCGCTGCAGCTCGGTGAGGTTGTGCAGCACCGGGTCGATGGCCCAGGACTCGGAGGCGATCCACACGGCGCCCGTTAAGTTCTGGCGCAGCACCTCGCGGAAGAAGTTGTGCAGGGCAAGCTCTGGCGAAAACACCACCACGACGCGCGCCGTGCTCTGCTGCAGCTTGCCCACAATGGCCTCCAGACGCTCCTGGTCCTGCGGCGTCATGGTCTGGTTGGGCTGCGGCGTAGGCAGCGTCTCCTGGAAGGCGATGCAGATGTCACCGTGCGCCAGGCGCTGGCTGAGCAGGTGGCTGTTCTCGCGGCCGTAGTCGTCGCCGCTGGCCAGCACGACAATCCAATTCCAGCGGAAGTGCAGCAGCATCTGCACTATGGCCTCCGTCTGGTGATCCGCGCCCGGCACGGTGCGTAGCACCGCGGGGAACCTGCCCTTGTTGCCCAGCTCGTCGTTGATGGCGCTGTACGTGATCTGCAGAGCGGAGGGTCCTCGGGCATTAGCAGGGGCTTCCTCCTTCACCTCCCTTAAGCCTCCATCCAGGTTCCCCCTCCCCCCGCTTCACCTGCCACCCCCACCCCCGCCCCCGCAACGTGGCCCACCTCCCTTAACTTTGACTTGACTTTCCCTGAAGTCCCTGGTGGCTCAGATAGTAAAGCGTCTCCCTACAATGCGGGAGACCCGGGTATCTCTGGGTCGGGAAGATCCCCTGGAGAAGGAAATGCAACCCACTCCAGGACTCTTGCCTGGAGAATCCCATGGGATGGAGGAGCCTGGTAGGCTACATACAGTCCATGGTTTGCAAAGAGCCGGACTCGACTGAGCGACTTCACTTTCCTTTTCCTTTTTCCCTTTCCTCCACTGCTCACTTCCTGTCACCCTGTATCACATCCTGATTTGCACTGGTCCCTCCGTCTGTCCCCCCAGAAGGTCAGCTCTATGAGGACAGACTTCTGTGCCTCCACAGCTCATCACCAACACCTGCAATGGTGCCTGGCTCGGCACGTGCTCAATACACACTCATTACATGAATGAAAGAGTGAGTTCAGTCCTGACTGGATGTTTCAGGTAAGACTGTCAACATTTATTGAGCACCTACAATGAGTCAGAACCTTGGTGCTTGATGTCATAAAAACAACAGTAACAATTACAGTATTTGTAACTGCCCACTGTTGGCCGAGTCCTGTGCTAGTGGCTCTTTAACAAGCAGATATTTTATGCCATTTATGCCTTTCTGATCATGATGAGGAAACTAGAATAGCAGCAGTAGTTGTGGCCACCAACTCCGCTCCTCTTGCTTGGAAAAGCTCATGGACAGAGGAGCCTGGTGAGCTACAGTCCATGGGGTCGCAAAGAGTCGGACACGACTGAGCGACTAACACACACACACACAGTAATTCTACAGCATTTTTGTGAGGACCTGCCATGGGCAGACTCCATGCTAGGAAGCTATGCAGAGTGGTACAGGACGCTTTCTGAGCTTTCATTCTCGTGCAAGATGCTTTACATAACAAGGGCAACATTACTGACTACCTACTGTGTGCTAGAAATTCTTAGCTAGGGTGAATGCTTTAATCTGCAGACAGTCCAAAGATAGGACTCTTATCTCTCCACTTTAGAGATGCAGAAACTGAGGCTTGGGAGAGTTGAGAGATTGGCTCGAGGTCTCACAACGGCCAAGATTCAGAGGCAAGGTGCACACCAGGTCTGTCTGCCTCCAGAGCCTGAACTCTCAACCAACAGGCTGGCTGCCTGCCAGGGCTGGGGGGGATGTCCTGACCTTGCTTCTGCTCCCCCAGGCATCCCCTGTAGGTACTGGTCAGGGTGGTAAGCCCTCTGGACAAGCCCTCCTCCGCAGCCCCAGGGCCTCACCTGTGGAAGGAGGAAGAGGGAGAGGAAGTTGGCCACAGTCTTGGTGGACTCGGAGTTGTCGGGACCTATGATGGCCACCACGCGGGGCACATAGTGGCTGTAGTCCTCCTGGATGGGCAGGAAGTAGTCATCCTGTGACAGGAAGTAGAGCGCGGGCTGGACGTTGTTGGACATGTAGCAGGAGTCCACCATCTCGTAGCCCAGCAGCACGTCGGGCAGCAGGCTGCTGTCATTGTTGATCTCCTCCACCGCGAAGCGCATGGCCTGCATGAGGTTGTAGCCCAGCACCTTCATCTCATACCTGGAAGGGCCGCCGTGGGCGGGGTGGGCAACAGGTCCAGGGTGGGAAGGGGAGGGGAGGGGGGGCGGGTGAGCCAGCCTGTCCCTCATGCCTGCAGTAGAAAAACCAAGGCATCGCCCAAGAGGGAACCACTCCAAAGGGTGCTGGCGTCATTATATCATTTTCACCACCCCACAGCTCTGGGACCACCATCGTCCCTGTGACCACCTCTGACACCAGGACCTCTGTGGCCATCAGTCACTTACCACTTCTACCAGCACCAACATCCCTATGGCCTATATCATCACTCAATCAACGTCCATCAATGTGACCATCATCCTACCATGGCCTCCACCATCACCATCACCACCATGACCATCATCACCTGTTATTTCTATTGTGGATATCATCACCATTGCCATCATGGGCACCATGTCTGAAACCATGATTATCAATACCACTATCATCACCACCACCATCATCACCATCATGACCACCACCATCACCACCACCACCATCACCACCACTACCACCACCATCACCACCACCACCATTATCACCATCATGACCACCACCTTCACCACCACCACCATCACCACCGCCACCATCACCACCACCATCATCACCATCATGACCACCACCACCACCACCACCAATACCATCATCACCATCACCACCACCATCACCATCACCACCATGACCATCATCACCTGCTATTTCTGTTGTGGATATCATCACCATTGCCATCATGGGCACCATGTCCGAAACCATCATTATCAATACCACCATCATCACCACCACCATCACCACCACCACCACCACCACCATCACCACCACCATCCCCACCACCACCATCACCACCACCACCACCACCATCCCCACCACCACCACCATCACCACCACCATCCCCACCACCACCACCATCACCACCACCACCACCACCATCCCCACCACCATCCCCACCACCATCACCACCACCACCACCACCACCACCATCACCACCATCACCATCACCACCACCATCCCCACCACCACCATCCCCATCACCACCATAATAATCACCACCATCACCATCACCACCACCATCACCATCACCACCACCACCACCACCACCACCAACACCATCATCACCTGCTATTTCTATTGTGGATATCATCACCATTGCCATCATGGGCACCATGTCCAAAACCATCATTATCAATACCACCATCATCACCACCACCATCACCACCACCACCACCACCACCACCATCACCACCACCATCCCCACCACCACCACCACCACCATCCCCACCACCACCACCATCACCACCACCATCCCCACCACCCCCACCACCACCATCCCCACCACCATCCCCACCACCACCACCATCACCACCACCATCACCACCATCACCACCACCACCATCCCCACCACCATCCCCACCACCACCACCATCCCCATCACCACCATAATAATCACCACCATCACCATCACCACCACCACCACCATCACCACCACCACCACCACCAACACCATCATCACCTGCTATTTCTATTGTGGATATCATCACCATTGCCATCATGGGCACCATGTCCGAAACCATCATTATCAATACCACTATCATCACCACCACCATCACCACCACCACCACCTCCATCATCACCATCATGATCACCACCAGGACCACCACCACCACCATCACAACCATCACCATCGTCACTACTACCACCACCTCTACAATCACCATCACCACCACCACCACCACCACCACCATCCCCACCACCACCATCACCACCACCATAACCACCACCACCACCACCACATCATCACCATCACCACCACCACCACATCATCACCATCACCACCACCACCATCACCACCACCATCCCCACCACCACATCATCACCATCACCACCACCATCATCACCACCACCACCATCACCACCACCATCCCCACCACCACCACCATCACCACCATCACCACCACCACCACCACCATCCCCACCACCATCACCACCACCACCATCACCACCACCACCATCACCACCACCACCACCACCACCACATCATCACCATCACCATCACCACCATGACCATCATCACCTGTTATTTCTATTGTGGATATCATCACCATTGCCATCATGGGCACCATGTCCGAAACCATCATTATCAATACCACCATCATCACCACCACCACCACCACCCTCACCACCACCACCATTGTCACTACCACCACCACCTCTACAATCACCATCACCACCATCACCACCACTTCCATCATCACCATCATGATCACCACCAGGACCACCACCACCACCATCACAACCATCACATCATCACCACCACCACCATCACTATCATCACCATCAGCACCATCACCACCTCTATAATCACCATCAGCACCTCCTCCTCCATTACCACCACCACATCACCACCGCCCACCATCACCACCCTGCCACCACCGCTTCCGGCCTTATCCTGGAGACTCACTCCTTGCACTTGGGCACCTTCAGGTAGTTGAGGTGGACAATGCCCTTCACATTGGCATGGAGGGTGAAGAGGCCACCGAGGAGGTAATCACCAGGCAGGAAGAACTCTGAATTCTCCGCTGGCTCAGCCAGGGTTTGCAGCAGGAAGAGCAGGGAGCAGGCTGCCCTGCCCTGGGGTCCCATGGCTGGGAAATGGAGGTCTCAGAGGTGGCTCTGCCTCCTGGAGAGCTGACAGCCTGACCCAGGGGATTTGCACAGACATTTACATACTGCTCCTGTTGCTGTCCACGGGGCAGGAAAGCACCTGGGACAGGTAGAGAGGTTAGTGGGCTCTGGGGAAAGAGGAGGCTGGGATTAGGATGAGCCTTCTGTCACTTGGATGAGATCACATCTTCCTAATGTTTCAAACATTTGGGAGCAAAGGACAATCAGTTCAGTTCATTCGCTCAGTCATGCCCGACTCTTTGTGACCCCATGGACTGCAGCACGCCAGGCCTCCCTGTCCATCACCAACTCCCGGAGTCTACCCAAACTCATGTCCATTGAGTCGGTGATGCCATCCAGCCATCTCATCCTCTGTCATCCCCTTCTCCTCCCCGCTTCAATCTTTCCCAGCATCAGGGTCTTTTCTAATGAGTCAGCCCTTCGCATTGGGTGGCCAAAGTATTGGAGTTTCAGCTTAAGCATCAGTTCTTCCAATGAATATTCAAGACTGATTTCCTTTAGGATGGACTGGTCGGATCTTGCAAGTTGCAAGGGACTCTGAAGAGTCTTCTCCAACACCACAGTTCCACAGCTGTGAAGGACATAGATGCTCCCGTTAGGAGACAGAGTAGGGGACAAATGGAGCCCGCACTTGAGCCTGGCCCAGCTGGGGCTGGCACGCGGTCCTGTGTCCCACGCCTGGCCCATCGTAGTTGTTCTAAAACAGCAGCCCCAATACTAAGAGTCAGGCATCAGCCTGAGAGCTTGTCATCCACCTCTCGTTCACTGCTCACAATAACTGGGACTGTTGCCAACCCCATTTCACAGATGAGGAGACTGAGGCAGAGAAGCTAAGAAACTCACTGTCAGTTGTACAACCAAGAGAGCTGGGGTTCAAAACCTCAAGGCCTGGCTCTTAACCTCCATGCCATGTTACATCGAAAGGGCCTTGCTTTAAATATATATATATGTATATATATTCATTTATTTGGTTGCGTTGGGTCTTGGTTGCAGCAGGCAGGACCGTCACTGAGCCAGGTGGGAGCTTTGGATCTTTCCTTGCAGCGCCAGACTCTCTGGTTGCGGTGCGGGGGCCCAGTTATGGCACTCCAGATTAGCTGCTCTGTGGCATGTGGGATCTGAGATCTGCAACTAGGAATCAAACCCACATCCCCTGCACTGCAAGGTGGATTCTTAACCACTGACCACCAGGGAAGTCCTGAGGGCCTGGCTTTTGATAAAAGCAGCACAACAGCAGGCAAGAGATTGGGAGGTTGGGGGCAGG
Organism: Bos javanicus; assembly: GCF_032452875.1. Lineage (NCBI taxonomy): Eukaryota > Metazoa > Chordata > Mammalia > Artiodactyla > Bovidae > Bos > Bos javanicus. The sequence continues at coordinate 133,805,860 of NC_083869.1, read as the reverse complement.
GACCGAGGGGCGGGCCTCTGTCATCCCGACAGTCCATCGGTCAGCTCTGCAGAGGGACGCTGCTGGGTGTCCCGTCGATCCAGCACCCAGGGGCAGGCGTTGTGGCAGAAAGGAAAGTTAAAAATTCCTAACGTTGATGGTGATTCCCCCCAAGGAATAAGATGGAGGGAGACGGCTCCAGCAAACCAGGAACCTGCCTGGATCAGAGATCCTTGTCCACAGAGTGCTGCTTTGGTCCTTTCTGGTCCCAACAACACACACGTTCCTTAAGGGCCTGCTCTGTAATGCCCAGACGGGACGGGTCTGTCACAGGCCCGAGCCCTGCTCGTGGGGCCCAGGGTCGTGGGGGGAGGAGGCTCTAAGGGACACAGAGGGGATTGGAAACCCAGCACTGTCCCCCTGCGCACCCTGCCGAGTCCTGCCGCTCCTTCCACAGTCCGCTGGAGCCTCGCCTCCTCCTAGAAGCCTCGTGTGGCCCCAGTTCACAGACACTGCTTCGGCTCTGCCCTGCAGTGCCCCTCCTGTCCGGACCAGCGCTGGGCCCCCGGGAGCAGACCTATGTCCTTGACCGGCTCCTGCTGAAGCATGAGTCTACACTCCGGGAACCTCGGGGTAATCTGACTCCAGCCGGCCTGGACGGGACATCTGCTCTGTGCGCTGTGCGACTGTGGGCAGGTTACTCAACCTCTCTGAGCCTCTTTTTCCTACCGAAACAGGCCTGATAACTCCAGCCTCATGAGATCAGTGTGGGAATCAGGTAAAACAGCGTATGTGACCTGCAGGGCGCACAGCAAACCCTGGGGAAAGGTGAACTGGCCAGAAGTGCGAGATTGTCCTTTCTTGTGATGAAGTGAGTGGGCACTGAGCCCAGCTGAAGGAGCCCGAAGCGTCCCGAAGTTACCCTGAAAGGTGCTGGCTGTGCCTGTAGCAGTTCCAGAGGGACCACCCCCTCCTGCACCCCTGAACACCCCTGGGCTAGAGTCAACCACAGACACTGAAAACAAAAGGAAGAGGCCCCTGGTGCTGTGGAAAGATGCGGGATTTGCTGTGTGACTCAGGAGGCTGTCCGTCACCCTCTCCGGTAAACCAGTGGGCGGAGGGGGAGACCTGACCCACAGGATGAAAGGAAGAGTCTGGAGGCGTGGGCTCTGGGCCTGGCGCTGCCCCCCTTCTGGCCTCAGTGTCCTCATCTGTACAATGTGGAGGCCCTCTTTGGAGAGCCCACACCCACCCTGCGTGTCAGCAGTCAAAGCCCAGCACTCACGCACCTGTATCCTGCTGGCTCTCTCCAGGCCCCTCCCCTTTTGCCTCATCCCAAACTCACAGCCTCACCACCTCCTGTCCGGACCTCTCCGTCTGCCTCACCCTGACACTTTCAGCCCCTGCAGGACAGCTCTGAGTCTCTCCTTCCTCGGCTCCAGCAGCCCCGGGACTCCGTCCTGATGCAGGACTATGGCTGAGCCCCTGGCCTTGGCGTCCAGGGCCTCCCCAGCCCGGCCCCAGCTCAGCTGCTCTTCCCCCTGCTCGCCTCTGTTCCACGCACCTCAAACCACACTGGCCTCCTTGGAATAGGGTCCGTGGTGGCCTTCTAGGAGCCACCGAGACCACGGCCCCTTGCCCTGCCAGACTCTTGGGAAATCAGGAGGATTATAACTAAATAGCACCCTTCCCGGGGTGTGTACGCCAGGCATGGTGCCAAGCACTTCATAGGTTCGGTATCATTTAGTTTGTGCAACTCCCAGCCAAGTAGTCATTTCACTCCCATTTTTTAAATGAGGAAACTGAGCTGAACAGTTAAGCACTTGCCAAAAATCACACATCTAATAAGTGCTGACGCTAGAAGTCATTCGCTGTGCTGCACAACTTGTGGGATCTTGGTTCCCCAACCGGGGACTCAACCCAGATCCACAGCAGTGAAAGCGCAGAGTCGTAACCACCGGCCGCTAGAAATCAGTCCCAGGCTGCCAAGCCTTCAGCTCTCTTGCTACCTGGTTTTTTGTGCTCTGCCCACAGGAGCTGTCACTGCCATGCCCACCATGAGGCTGGGGGGAGCTGGTGCCAACCTCCCCCAGTGCAGGTCGCACCTCAAGGCCGAGGTGTTGGGAAGGACACGTCCAGGCACAGCGAGTGTGTGCGTCAGTTTGAAGAGGGGAAGTAAACGAGCTGGTTGCTGGGTGGCCCTCGAATGTTCCAGAGTCTCCCAACCAAGTCAGGTTATTTAGCAAAGCTTGGGGGTAAGGGGATGGTAGGGTAAGAGAGTATCAAAGTTAACTGGAGCCCTCCAGATGTGGGGTTGTGGCAGACAAGAGTGGCTGAGAAAGCCGTTCGTCCAGAGGTCACTAGCTGAGCCCCCTACGTGGCAGGGCTGGGTAGGGTACAAGGGCCATAGTTGGGACACACAGAGGACATGACTCCTGGTCTGCAGACAGAAATCAGGCCCCTTGTGAGGGCAGCACTCATTGGTAGGTGCCAGGGGTACCAGGGCCACCCATAGCGTGGCGTATGGTGTCAGAGCTAAGAGGGCTTGCAGAGCTCCAAAACCTACCCATTATACAGATGCAGAAACTGAGGCCTGGAGCGGGCCAGTTGCCAAAGGGCCAGAAAAGCAAGTTGATTTCCCCTGGACTCCAATCAAGTCAAAAGCATGTCAGGACAGCTCTGCAATGCCTTACGCTGTGCCGGCCACCAAGATGGGGAAAGGAGAAGGGGCGGTGTGGGCCGGCCAAGCGCTCCGTGGGGGCAGCAGCCAGGGAGCCTGGGAGGAGGATGGCAAAACGAACCCAGGTTATTTCTGTGGTAAACACGCTTGGAGGGCTCGCCCCACCCCAGGGACAGTGTGGGCACCGCCATGCTGGAGGGCTCACCCCACCCCAGGGACAGTGTGGGCACCCACCACGCTGGAGGGCTCGCCCCACCCCAGGGACAGTGTGGGCACCCGCCATGCTGGAGGGCTCGCCCCACCCCAGGGACAGTGTGGGCACCGCCATGCTGCCGTTCTGTTTTACTCTCACCACCGTTCGAGGGGCTGCTGTGAGCTCTCCAGTTTTCAGAGGTGTCTGAGGTTTGGAGAGGAACAGTGACTGATTCAAAGCCACATGGCAACCATGCGGACTGGAGGAATCCAGGACCCTGACAGGGGCTCCCGGGAGGAAGGAGCAATGGGGTCCCCTTGCTTAGTGTGGTCAGTGCTGTGGTCCGTGCTGTCAGTCTGCACGGACGATCCTCTCTGAAGAGCGAAACCTGCAGAAGGAAGGAGCTCCGGACGGAGAGTCAGAAGTCCTGGCTCCGGGTTAGCTCTGCCCCCATCGGAAGGCTACCCTTGGACCGGTGGCTTCCACTCTCTGGACCTCAGCCTCCCCATCTGTAAAATGGACTCAGTGCGTCTTACAATTTCAGAGGCAAGGATCCTTTTGAGATCCTGACAGAGTCCTGGACACTAATGCATATACCCACAAATGCAGCCATGCACCCAGGTCCAGAATGTCACGTGGCTCAGGCCGTGACTCATGAGATGCCCTGGGCTAGATGATCTCCAAGGTCCCCTCTGATCTTGATGTCACCTAAGAGGGGCGAGTGGGTGAGGCTTGGGCACTGGCTGTCCCAAGGACAAATGCCAGGGGAACCCTGAGGCTGCGGCTCTCCTTCAGGACTGCACATACCGCCCATGCACACTGCGTGGGGACCCAGGCGACCCTCATGGGCCGGTCCGGGGCCTGAGTTCCCCATGCTCACACCTGTGTGGGCGCTGGTTGCCTAAGTGATGGAGAACCGTGACCGACTTATGCCAAGTCCATGGGGCAGGGGCCGGCCGTGGAAATGGGGGCCCAGAGAGGATGCCCATTTGCCTTGCATCTGCTTCCCAGGATGCTTGCGGAAAGGAACTGGCTGTGCTCGCTCTGGGCTGGAGGGGGCTTCCCTGAACCTCCCTCCTCCCCCATCATGGGGGTTGGAGAGGGGCTGGAGCATGGGGGGCCCACGAGGGGCCTGACCCCAGGGGCCTGGGGGGCCGCACCGGCTGCTCTCCCCGACCCCATTCTTGCATACCCTCTGCTGGCTTCCCTGCCCACCTCCCCTCCCTTTCCCTCTGTCTCTCTCCTATCAGTTCTACCTCCTCCAGGACCCAGTGGGGCAGCTGGAAGCCTGGCTCCAGTTCAGCTGCCCAGGCAGGGGTTGGCAGGCAGGGATTTCCCAAGGAGCCCCTGAGCATCTGTTTGGTTCAGAAACACCCTGGAACAGGGCACAGGGGGGCCTCAGAGCTGGTTCTCAAAGCAGCCAGCCTCGCCAGTCACGCCTCCGAGAGTTCAGATGTCGAAAGTGGAGTGGGCACGATGATCCCTAGAAGCTGGGCGCCAAGGAGTCAGCGAAGGCCTGAGGAAGGACTCTGCTTGGTGGGGACACCTTCTCGAGTACAGAGATCCACTCAAGCCCCCTTTCCGAACTTTGTTGGGTGACCTCAAGCAGGCTCGGTCTCATCCAGAAAACGATCTGAAGATCCCAAATGACCACAAGTCCAATGAGAGCCAGAAAGGTGATCGTCACTAAAGAGAGCGTGAAGGGCTGGGGTGGAAAAGAGCGCTGGTCTTGCTCTGTGGGCTCCGGAGTGCCCGGCCTGCGGCAGTGGCCAGTAACCACCCAGCAGGCTCTGACTCCACTCAGCTTCACCTGTGAAGTGGGCACAGCCGCCCTCATGGAGGCTGATTAAATGAGATGAATATGTGAAGCCCCTGCTTGATAAATGATAGTGAATATTACACTTGCAGCATCGATGGCTTTGCTCCTAGCATGGAACTGGCATTCTAGACATTCTCGATTCTAGGCCCGATGAAGGCCTGGGGTCTGTGACTCTGTAGGACTCTCCTTCCTGAGACTCAGATCTCACCGACCTGGGTTTCAGTCCTGGCTCTGCCACTCACTGGCAGTGTAACCTCTTCTGAGCATTTATCTCCCCACGACTCTCCTTCTGACGACGTCTGCCCGGGTGCATGTGAACCCCAGCAGAACATCAGCTCCCTCGCTTCACCCCAGCCTCTGTGCCCCAATGCTTGCGAGGCTGAGGGGTGCCTGCCGGCCACCTGGGGCCTGGAGAGAGGGCATAGCAGAGCTCCGGGAGAGAATGCTGAGGTGCCCCGGGCACCTGAGGGTCGTGTGGCATCTGCTCCACCACCCAGGGTGGCCGTCATCAACCTCGGAGAAGGGGCACAAGGCTGGCTGCCTGTCTCTGGAGCCACTGTCTGCCATGCCTCCTCCTACTCCCTGGCTGGATGGCTCCTGCCCAGAAGCCACTGGATTCCTGTGAGAGGCCAGGACAAGCAGGTGCTGGTATAGCCGGTGGGAACAAGTTCTGCTCTAGCCTCTGCCCCTGCCCCTTACTGAGCAGGTCTCCCTGAGCCTCAGTTTCCTCATCTGTGAAATGGGGCCAAAATAACACCTCCTTCCTCCCAGGCTGGTGTGGTCCAAGGTAATTAGCAGGAGCACCAGCCCATGGGATAAGGAAGCCCAGCTTCAACTTCTTTCTGACCGCAGGCACCCAGGCCGATGGTGTTGAGAGAGTGAGTGAGGGTACGTTCTCCTTCACTGAGCATCTCATCCTGCGCAGGTCATGGGGCCCGGCGTGCACGCAGGCTCAGTCGCTTCAGGCTGGTCTGACGCTGCGACCCCATGGACTGTAGCCCCCCAGGCGCCTCTGTCCATGGAATTCTCCAGGCAAGAATACTGGAGCAGGTTGCCATGCCTGCCTCCAGGGGATCTTCCCGACCCAGGGGTTGAACCCTCATCTCCTGTGTTTTCTGCATTACAGGCAGGTTCTTTACCTGCTGAGCCGTCGGGGAAGGCCATGGGACCTGGCACTTGGTTCTAAACTTGTCATTTGATCCTCAGGTCCTGGAGAAGCGTCAGATCTGCAGCTGGAGGGGCCACGGCACAGGCAGGGGGGCTGAGGTGGGCATTCGCACTGTGCTCGGTGGCCAGGCAGGCAGAGGTAGGGACAGAAACGCAGACGGCCGCCTCCTCCGGTGTGTTAGCTACCTCACCCATCCGTTCCTCAGTCCCCCATCTGTAAAACAGGCCCAACGGAACACACCTTCGGGGTCCCAGTGAGGATCTGAGGGTCTGACGTCTAGAGCACAACACCTGCGTTCAGTGATGGCGGCTCTCACTATTTCCTGCGCTGCCTCTAGACAGAGAACATACAGGAGCTGTGATGATGGGTGCGAGGGCGGGTGAACTGATAAAAATGAAGACGTGGCTCTGTGGAGAGGGTGGGTCTGCAGCCTGCTGCTTCCCCCCAGAGCCCCGCTCCCCGCAGGAGCTTCAGGTCTGCCCGGCAACTGGGGCACAGGTGGCCCCTAATTTCCTTAGCGTGCACGCCCCACTGGTAGCCCGTGGGCAGTGGTGTTTGGGACATCCGGCCTCAGTCAAATGGTTCACGCTCCAGCCCAGACCTGCGGCTGGGCTCCGGCCGCAGCAGGGAAATGAAGAGGCTCTTTGGGCCACTGTGGACACGGGGACTTAACTGTGGTGAGCATGCAAAGAGGCCTCGGGCACGTGGGTGGGCACTGGGCCCCAAGCCTGGGAGACAAGGAGAGTAGAGAAAATGGAGTGAGCAACGAGCCACCCCCTGCCCTCATCCGGTGGAGTCAGAGGCACTGGGCTGGGAGGAGACAGCACAAAACATCCTTACAGGCACAGCTGGGAGTCAGGGAGGGTGACGAGGGGATGGGTGTGGCATCCATAGCCTGGGTTCACACTCAGCCCTTGACCAACCCGCTGTGTGACCTCATTCAACGTGAGTGCCACGGGCCTTCCGTAAAATGTCGTTAACAGTTCCCTGGTGAGGTCAACATCAACGTCAAGGCTCTACTGAGGCTAGAGGGGGAAGCACATGGCCAGCGGTCAGCCAGCTGTCTCAGTGCGCCCGTGAATAAGTCACTCCATTCGTTCAGAAACGATAACAGGGCCTCAGTATCCCTTTCTACAAAATACAGTTGCCTCCTTTCCCTGAGCTCCCACTATGTCCCTGACTGAAGTCTCCCCACTCTCTCCTGACCCCATCCCCCACTCTCTCCTAACCCCATCCCCCACTCTCTCCTGACCCCATCCTCCACTCTCTCCTGACCCCATCCCCCCAGTCCCTCCCTGACCCATCCCCCACTCTCCTGACCACATCCCCCCACTCCTGACCCCATCCCCCACTCTCTCCTGACTCCATCCCCCACTCTCTCCTGACCCCATCCTCCACTCTCTCCTGACTCCATCCCCCAACTCTCTCCCTGACCCCATCCCCCTCTCCTGACTCCATCCCCCACTCTCCTGACTCCATCCCCCACTCTCCTGACTCCATCCCCCACACTCTCCTGACTCCATCCCCCACACTCTCCTGACTCCATCCCCCACTCTCTCCTGACTCCATCCTCCACTCTCTCCTGACTCCATCCCCCAACTCTCTCCCTGACCCCATCCCCCTCTCTCCTGACACCATCCCCAACTCTATCCCAGACTCCATCCCCCTAGTCTCTCCTGACCCCATCCCCCAACTCTATCCCTGACTCCATCCTACTTTCCCTGACCCGATCCACCCCCCACCACGTCTCTCCCTGACTCCATCCCCCCATTCTCTCTCTGATCCAGCTCCCCTGGCACACGTCAGTGGCAGCCCTGAGTGAGCCCGGGTGGGGGCTTTGCCCAGGGTAGAGTCCCTTCCCCTCCCTCCAGGTCTAAGATCCTCACCTCGGACAGGGGTGGGAGATGTCTATGAGGTTCAGGAATACCTCCTTTTACACTACTAGGGGTGAAGGCAGGCCAGGACGCACCTGTCCTCCCCTGCAAGTCAGCTGGCTCAGGTGGAGTTTGGACCTGTGGATTCTGGGCTCAAGCTAACTGACCATGGTCGCACCCCGTCACATCACCTGGCCAGCAGGCAGATTCTTTACCTGCTGAGCCATCCGGGAAGCCCATGGGACCTGGCACTTGGTTCTAAAACTTGTCCTTTGATCCTCAGCTCCTGCAGAAGCCTCAGACCTGAGGCTGGAGAGGCCACGGCACAGGTAGGGGGTCGAAGTGGGACGTTAGCGCCGTGCTCGGGGCGCCTGCAGCCTTGTGTGGACATCTGGGTGGAGGAGAGAGGGTGGGTTTTGGAATCAGACAGAGCTGGGTTTCCAGCCTGGCAATGCCACACCTTGCCAAGTCCCTTCACTCAGCACCTGTGTTCTCATCTGCAAAATGCGGGCAAGGCAACACTCCTCCATAAGACGGCTGTGCATTAAAGAAAATAGATGCAAAGTCTTCGGCACATGTATGAGTCAGGGTTCTGAAGAAAAGCAGAACCTCTAGGAAGGCACTAGAGACAGACGCGGAGAAAGCTTGATCCTAAGGAAGGAGCCCGTATGATCATGGAGGCTGCAAAGTCCACAGCGCAGAGTGCTGAAATGCGGGCCAGAAATGCAGGGAGGAGCCGCTGAGTCCAAGGCAGCCACTGGCAGAGGTCCTTCCTGCTCAGGGGAACACATGCCCGGGAGGGGGCGGCGGGGCGGGGCGGGGGGGGCGGTGGTCAGTCTTTGTTCTCTTCAGGCCTTCAACTAATTGGATACGGCCCACTCACTTACGGACAGTAATCTGCTTTCCTCAAAGTCCACAGATTTAAATGTTGTGTGTGTGTGCTGAGTTGCCTCAGTCGTGTCTGACTGTGTGACCCCGTGGACTGTAGCCCGCCAGGCTCTTCTGTCCATGGTATTCTCCAGGCAAGAATACTGGAGTGGGTTACCATGCTCTCCTCCAGAGGATCTTCCTGACCCAGGGATAGAACCCATGCCTCTTATGTCTCCTGCTGCTGCTGCTAAGTCGCTTCAGTTGTGTCTGACTGTGTGACCCCATGGACTGTAGCCCGCCAGGCTCTTCTGTCCATGGGATTATCCAGGCAAGAATACTGGAGTGGGTCACCATGCTCTCCTCCAGGGGATCTTCCTGACCCAGGGATAAAACCCATGCCTCTTATGTCTCCAGCTGCTGCTGCTAAGTCGCTTCAGTCATGTCTGACTCTGTGCGACCCCATAGACAGCAGCCCACCAGGCTCCCCCGTCCCTGGGATTCTCCAGGCAAGAACACTGGAGCGGGTTGCCATTTCCTTCTCCAATGCATGAAAGTAAGAAGTGAAAGTGTCCGACTCCTAGCAACCTCATGGACTGCAGCCCACCAGGCTCCTCTGTCCGTGGGGTTTTCCAGGCAAGAGCACTGGAGTGGGGTGCCATCACCATCTCCAATGTCTCCTGCTAATCTCATCCAAAAAACACCTCCATGGAAACATCCAGAATAATGCTTAAGTAGACCCCTGGGCATCATAACCCAGCCAAGCTGACCCACGAACTTAACTATCACAGCACTTAATGGTGGTTGTTTTAACAATGGGTAAACAGGTTAACATTGTTGAATCATTAATTCCATATCTGGCATTGCTCTGAGCACTTATGTGAATTAACTCATTGAATTCTCAAGACTCTGTGTGTGTGTGTGTGTGTGTACCCAGGCCCTCAGGCTCTAGAGTTCCTGCCACTCACATAGGACTTTCTGCCATCAGGGCTCACCCTTCCTTCCATCACATCACGGGCACTGTGCCCCTGACACCCGTGACATGTTGGCAATCTCACCGGACTTAGAAGGTGACCAGCCCCCACCGCTCCCACCAGAAAGACCACCAGTTTGGTTAAGGAAGAGGCATTTTATTAGGTGGCATCAGGGCAAATCCCACGGCCGCCTCACAGTGCAGAACTAGCAGAGCCAGGACCGCCTCCGGCCTGCCCGCCGCCCATCCTGGCCCCCATGAGAAACAAGCCTGTTGGCACCAGGCCCGGCCCAGACTGCGGGCCACGGCGTGACCGTGCACTGGGGGAACAGCCACTCCAGCCCCACGGGGGCCCCACGCCAGCCCTCGGAGGTGCCTGGAGGGCCCCCTAAAAACTCTCCTCAGAGTCGCCTCTTACCTGACCACCCAGAACCCACCCAGGATGCATCTGAGTGTCCCCCGATCAGCTGCATCGAGGAACAGGCCTCCGAGGGGCCAGTCCACACACAGAGCCACGAACATGCCAAGGAGGAACGATTCTACAGGTGAGCCTCAGCCAGGCCAGATGGGGACCCGAGGTGAGGTCTTGGGGCACTGGGGAAGGTAGGGGCAACATCTACCTGGGCCAGTGGGCACTGAGCTCCTGCAGGAAGCCCCAGGCCACAGGAGGCTCTCGAGGCAGAACCCAAGAGCTAAGGAAGTGGCAGGAAGGGCCCCCAAGGTCTGCCAACCTCACAGGCCCAACAGGAAGGACTGGCACCTTGGCAGGTGGACTGCAGAAGCCCCCCAGCCCCATCGCCTGGAGACCGCCAGCAATCTGAGGGCCTCCGAGAGCTCCGGCACTCGGGAGCAAGGCACACTCGGTCTAAGGCGTTTGGTTGGGCGCAGGTACCTGCTGGCACAGGCGGGTACCTGCTGGCACAGGTGCGTCTGGGCAAAGAGCTAGTGAGCAGCACGAACCAAACAGGGCAAGGCCAGCTGGTGCCCCCACGACCTGTGACCACAACGTGGCAGCCTGCAGGCCTCCCTGGTCACCCCTAACCCTGGAGACCCGGAGAAGCCAGGGGCCTCGGTGGGTGCGGCGTGCCAGGGCGCCCAGAGCTGCCTCCTCCTCCTGCAGATCCACGCGCTTCTCCACTGCCACGCCCCAGGCCCCTGAGACCCTGGACACAGCAGAGAGGAGCAAGAAGGGGACTGATGGAGAACCAGTTAGGCGCCAAGGTCACACTCACCAGGCGGAATTTCTAGGATACTCTTTGGGGGCAGGGGTGGCAGCCCTACACCTCCCCACAGCGTGATCTCAACCCAGAGCCCACAGCTGACTCTAAGGGGTGGTACAGGCCAGGACGCAGGCCGATGCGGGGCAGGGGGCAGGACTTGGGCCTAGAAAGTCGCCCCATGGGGGCAGGGTGGAAGCACGGGGCGTGGTCAGTGCACTGAGGTCAGTCGTCTGGACGGACGGACGGCGGAGGCGCCAAGCGGGCTCACTGCATGTACGGGTAGCGCCAGTCCCCCAGAGGCCCGTGCGTCTCCTTGATGACCTGGGGCGACGTCCACCGCAGGACATAGTGGGGGCCGCCTGGCTTGTCATTGGTTCCTGTGGAAAGACAGCTCTGTTTGTCCCCCGACAGATACAGCAGCTCTGGGGAGAAGGGAGAAGGGGCGGGGACGAGCAGACAGAAGGAACGGGCAGCAGACAACTAAGCCAACCCTGACACGGTGGCCAGGGCTCCTCGAGTGCCTCTGGGCAGAGGGCACGCAGCCGGCGGTCGGGGGGCAGGCGCCGGCGAGCAGACAGGACGCCCAGGCTCCCCAGGTCCCCGCACCCCACCTGCACAGCGTGTCCGAGAGGCAGGAAAGCACAGTGGAGGGCGCTGGACAGGGAGCGGGGAGGCCCAGGTTCTGGCCCCGGCTCTGCCACCAGGCACCGTGACCTCTGGCAAGTCCCTGCCCCTCGCCAAGCCTCAGTTTCCCCATTTGTAGACAGGAGGGGGTTGGACTGCAATGGCCTGGAAGACGGTAAGTTGTGTTTACTTGCTAAGTCGTGTCCGACTCTTTCTGACCCCATGGACTAGGAGCCAGGCTCCTCTGTCTATGGGATTTCCCAGGCAAGAACACTGAAGAGTTGCCGTTTCCGCCTCCAGGGGACCTTCCTGGCCCAGGGATCAAACCCGCATCTCCTGCGCTGGCAGGTGGGTTCTTTACCACTGAGCCACCTGGGAAGCCGAGATGCGGGTGCTGGACCCAAATCCTGGCTCCACCACTTCTTAGCCACGCGCCCCCCTGGCCTCAGTTCTCCCCTCTGTAAAATGGGAAGAGCACGGGCAGCACAACAGGGGGCTGTCGGGAGGACTCAGTTCGCACAGGGCCTGGCCCTCCGTGCTCAGCCGCCGGAGCTCCTCCTGTGCCTCTTAACACCCTCGAGATGAAGCAGCAAGGGTCTCCCCCAGGACCTCACCCCCTGCTAGAAAGGAGGACCCGCTCACCCGAGGCTCGGGCGCCCCCAAAGGGCTGCTGGCCCACCACTGAGCCGGTGGACTTGTCGTTGATGTAGAAGTTGCCCGCGGCGTTCCTCAGCAGCTCTGTGGCCTCCCGGAGAACGTCCCTACAAGGCAGGGCGGCGCTAAGAGGGCGGTTGCCAGCGCTGGGCCCCTGCCCTCGGCAGCTCGGGAACCCCCCAAGCCCCAGCCTGCCCCCACAGGTTCCAACCCCGCCTTCCCCTCTTAGAGGCAGACGCAGGGAGGCAACCAGTGCCACGGAGAGAAGACGGGGCGAAGCCTCAGCCCAGCATCACGGTGCCCAGGGGGCCCTCCACCAGGACCTCCACCAGACGAGGGCAACGCCTGGGCCCAAGCCCCGCCTTCCGCCCTGAGCCCCGCCAGACCGGGCGGCGCGCCACAGGCACTGACTGCCCGGCCCCGGCCCTAGAGGGGCCCTAGAGGGCAGCAGCCAACAGTGCGGCCCCAGCACCAACGCTTTACCAAGGAGCCTGCGGCCTCTGTCTACCTGCCGGCCGGGGCGGAGTGAGGGGCATGGAGAGCAGCAAGGGCACGTTGCTGCTGGGATCTGCGTCCGGGGTGGGCTGTCTCCGGGGACAGGAGGACGTCAGGACTGGCGCCGAGGGGCCGCGGCCACTCACTTATCCTGGGCGAACACTGCCCCCGTGAGGCCGTAGCTGGTGGTGCTGTCGACCAGCCGCAGCGTCTCCTTGTATTCCTCGTCCGGGTAGACGTACACGGCCAGCACGGGACCGAAGATCTCCTGGAGAGAAGCCCCAGGGTCGGGCCCCGCCTGGACCCGTCCCCGAGGCTTCCGCCGCATCCCCCTGCCCCCGATCCCCTTCTCAGCCCAGCAGCCTGGGCCAGGCCTTGCCTCCTGGAGGGTTCTCTCCAGGACGGCTCCTACCCTGCCCACCCCACCCAGCCTGGCAGAAGATCCAGAGACCCTCTGTCCTCCCTGCCAGCCAGACCCACCCCCAGAGCCAAGAGTCCAGGCCCTTGGGAGGGGGACACTTCTGGCAACAGGCGGCCAGGGGACTGCCCTGTGATGTCACCTGGGGGCTGGGGACACTGTCATCCTGAGCAACTGCCTAACTTCTCAGAAGCTCAGTTTCTCATCTGTAAAATGGGAACAACACACCAATTTCCTGGCCCACACTGACGACTCCACAGATGTTAGAAGCTGAGACAGCTGTAGGGGCCTCTGGGGCAGCAGGCAGTCGGTGCTGTGACCTCAGCCCGGCCAGCAGCGTCAGGGATCTGGGGTCAGGAGGCCTGAGCCCAGGGCCTGGCTCTGCTCTCCCCGGGGGTGAGGCAGGCCCCTGGCAGGGCCGTGCCACGCTCAGCTGTGAGACGGGACGACGCCCAGAGACGCTGCCCTCCCAGCCCCTCCCTCCCCGTCACCTCCTTCATGATGGGGTCCTGGGGGTCCTTGGTCTCGACAATGCACGGCTCCACAAAGTAGCCCACGGAGTCGTCACACTGGCCCCCAGCCAGGATGGTGAGGCTGGGCGAGGAGCGGGCGTGCTCCAGCCACTTCCGGATGCGGCCGAAGGACTGCGGGATCGGGGCAGGGCGTATCAAGGGCCGGCTGGAGGCCGCTCCCAGCAGGAGCCCCCAACACATCGGCCCGATTCTGAAGGGGGCGAAGGCAGGGTGCGGGGGTGGCCGCGGGCAAACAGGGCCTGGCTAAGCAGGGCAGAAACAGGACTGGACGCGCAGGCTCGTGTGCATGTGTGTGTTAGAACACGTACAGAAAGAAAAAGAAAGAGTCCGGCTCTGCGGCCCCGTGGACTGTGTCCACCCGGCTCCTCCAGCCACGGGGTTTTCCAGGCAAGAGTATGGGAGTGGGTTGCCATTTCCTTCTCCAGGGGATCTTCCCGACCCAGGGATTGAACTCTGGTCTCCCACATTGTAGGCAGATGCTTTACCGTCTGAGCCACCAGGGAAGTCCAAGAACATGTACACTTACATATAAACATCATGCAAACATACATACATACAAATGAGTCTTTAGGTTTAGGTGTGCAGGCACACGTACGCCGGCATCATGTTTCTGCAATGCAGACCACACACGTGCCTATCCACGTGTCCACACGCGTTGCCGGATTCGTCTGTGTGTGGAGACGTGTGTGCGTGCAGCTGTGCATGTGTTTACACGGGTGGACCTACGTGCGTGACCCCACACAGAGGTCTACGTGACTGTGTTCACGGCTGTGCGTGTACCTGTGTTCACGGGTGTGCGTGCAGGTGTGCAGGCGAACACGGGCACTTTAAGGGGGCCTGGAGGCAGGGTGTGCAGGAGGCGAGCTCCTCTCTGGGCAGGGATGCCTCTATTCCTTCCAGGGCTGGCGGGGGCGGCAGGGGCTGTGTGCATGGATCTCAGGCTACCCTGCTCTAAGCAGCAGATCTGGGTCACTCTTCCCGCCCCCCACCCAGCACAGGCCTGGCACCCCCCCTGTACCTTGGCATCAATCACGGCAGAGAAGAAGGTCCCAAAATCCTCTGCAGGCTGGAGGCAAGGGAGACACGGATGGAGAGGAGGTGGCCGTCGGCGTGAGACAAGAGGAGTGCCCCCCTCGCACACGGCGCCCCCCCAGCGGCCAATCCCATCAGCCCCCCGCTGGGCCGCGGCAGGAGGCTGAGCCACTCACATTGCCCACTTTGATCCCACCGAGCTCCTCCAGCAGCCGCCCTTTGATCTGCGGCCACAGCGAGCGGGGCGCGTAGAGGCGGGAGCACGCTGAGCACTTCTGGCCGCCGTACTCAAAGGCCGAGCGCAGGGTCCCACTCACCACGCTGTCCACGTCGGCCGAGCGGTGCACAAAGTGGAAGTTCTTGCCCCCGCACTCTAGGGGGCGGGAAGGGAGGGGCGCGCGTGGGGCAGTGGGCCTTGGGGCCGGCCCCGGGGCCCAACATGCTGCCTGCTCCTGTGCACAGGGGCCCGCGAGCAGCCCCCAGGACGGGCGGAGGAGACCGTGAGAAGCCATACGCCCTGGACACTGACCAGCCAGGCCTGTCCTCCCACCCTACAGACGGGAAGATGGAGGCCCAGGCACGGGCGAAGGGCACCAGGAGGCGTCGGGACCAGCTTTCCCATTTCACAGACGAGAAAGCTGAGCCTGGGGATGGGAATGCTGCCCAACACAGATAAGGCAGAGGAAGGGCCAGAACCCAGGGCTCCCGGCAGCAGGCACAGCTTCCTTTGAGCCTTCGCCTGATCCCCAGCCGGGTCCACGGCCAGGGCTGGCTCCTCTCCCCTCCGCGTGGCGGGGACACCCCTCCCTGGTCCCCTTGGTGTGAGAGAGCCCAGGGAATCACGCTACCATCCGGGCCTTACTACTTTCTTCCTTCAGTTAAACATCAGCCGACAGCAGCTGGTGTTGCAAAGCACTCACTACCCGCCAGACTCAGTTTCAAAGCACTCTGCGCCCCTTTCACTGAAGCCTCGCAGCAACCTCCCGTCATCATCCCATTTTAAAGACAAGAAAACTGAGGCACAGAGAGACCAAGTCGTGTACTCATGGTTGGGAAGTGGTGGAGTGAGCAGCTGTCTTTCTCCTTCAGGGAGATGGTGGGAAGGAGACTGAACTGAAAACCATGCACAGCTGACCCAAGGGACTCACAGTTTTCCGGCTTACGAAGGTTGGACGGGGGTGTGCTGAGAGGCTGGAAGTTAGAGATGCTACCGCTGGCCCTGAGCAGAGTCACCTGCCCTGACACCCCTAACAAAGCCCCACCAGCTTAAGAGGCAAACGATTACATACAGGATGGATGAGCAGCAAGGCCCCTAGCACAGGGAAGTATACTCAATGTCCTGTAATAAGCCATGATGGAAAAGAACACGACAAAGAATATACAGATGCATAACTGAACCGTTCTGCTGTACAGCTGAAACTAACCCGATACTGTGAATCATCCCAATTTGTAAATACCGCAGCCTAAGACTAAATCAACCATACTTCACCAAAACTTCTTTTAAAAGCTCCCACCAGCTCAGGAGTGGGGTCCAGTCTCCCTGTGGGTCCCACTTCACTTCCAGGAGCAAGAAGACTAGACCGGCAGCCCCAGCTCTGCCCTTACGGCACTGTGACCCACTGGGGCCCCTGTCAAAACAGGGTTCTGTACCCCAAAGAGCTTCAGAGACACTACACACCAACCCTGGCTCTTGCACATTAGCGAGTTAAAGGCTCTGAGAAGTCCTGCAGGTAAGGAATCCGTTTCGCTTTAAACACAGTGCATGCCAAATGTCCTTGGCCACAAAGCTGTGGGAACATTATTACTTCAACAAGACCCATCCCTGCCGAGCTCTCAGCCCCGTCTCCTGCCCCACCCCACCCCCTCTCCCAGCTACACTGGCCACGTCTCTTCACACACAAGCTCATTCCCACCTCGTGGTCTCTCCACTACCTGTTTCCTTGGCCTAGATCTGGGTGATGCAACCTAATGCAACATGGGAGTCCCAAGCCCCGTGCGGCCATTTAAATTCAAACTGATTAAAACTGAACGTAACTTTCACTTCCTCAGTCACACGAGTCCCGTTTCCAGAGCGCTGCGGCCACACGCGGTGAGCGGCTACCCTACAGGACCGCACGGTGAAGCCCATGTCCATCGTTGCAGGAAGGTCCACTGGACGGCGGTCCAGCGTCCGCACCCGTGACGGTCTGCTCTCCAGACCTCGGCGAGGCTCTTTTCTCTTCACTGTTCAGGTTTCCGCTCAAATGCTCCCTCCTTGAAGAGGCTCCCCACCCTGGAGTCACAGCCGCCTGCCACACCCAGCCTCCAGGCGGCTCTGCCTGTCACCTCTTTGCTCTCCTTTAATGAGCCCTTCTCACGGCAGCTGTTTACTGCCGCCTCCCACGGCTGGAACAGAAGCTGGTGACGGCTGGGTCTCTGGCTCTCATCACCCTTGCATCCCCACCTCCAAAAAGCACCCCTGCACAAACAGCAATTCCCTTGCTGCATGAGGAATGGACGAGAAGTGCGCGCTCTGAGCCAGAAGTTCTCGGAACAACCCCCGGGCCTGCCAGGGTGGGGGCTCCAGGCTGGAGTGCTCCGCCCCTGCAGAGCCCCCCAGCTCCTCCTCTCCCACGACAGCCGCGGCTGGGGAGGGGGCCCTTACCTCCAGCCAGGCGGGGGAAGGTTCGGAACCGGTCCAGGTTCTGGGCCACCTGCTTCCACAGGTGTTTGAAGGTGCTGAAATCAGAGGACAGAGTGGGGATCAGGGCGCCGGGCTCAGGCACCTGCGCAGGTGAGGGGCCTGCTCCCCGCCCGCCTGACCAGAGGGCGGGGTACAGGGTCAGCAGCCCGCTGGAGGCTGGCGGAGGTGACAGCTGGCCATGGGCTGCGTGCAGGGCCTACGAGGAGGCAGCAAGGGGAAGCTTGGCAGCAAGGCAGGGCAGAGAGGGGCCCCGCCCCCAGGCCAAGGGGCTCCTGTCCCGACCCGGGCGCACACAGCTGTGTGATCTTGTGCCCAACACTTCACTTCTCTGGGCCTCAAGTTCATGCCACATCTGGAATCGGACAAGAACAATTTCGCTTGGCGGGGCCGTTTTGGGATGGCTCTGATGTGAGTCAAGTGCTGAGGACAGTGCCGGGCATGCCGCGGGTGCCTGACGGGGCACACACACCACCAGGGTCTGCGAGGAGCACCTCGAGCTCACACCCGGGTCCGGGGACCAGGGAGCATCCTGGGAGAGGCGGCTCAGGCCCCCGCCTCCTCCCGGGGCTCCAAGTGTGACCAACCTCAGCACCACAAAACAATAAAAATGCTAATCACCAGGGAGCTGGCGACACAGTAGCTGATACTAATTTATGACTTTCCCACCTTGGAGCCCGCTGCTCACCAGAGCATGGCAAATGGGGGCCAGGCCCGCTCCGCCCGCTAATAGGCAGGGACCCGTGGGGCCCGTGGCTGGCGGAGAGGGCCTTTTGGAAAACCGCCCTCCTCAGCAATTCTAACGCGGCCGTCGCCACCCGGCAAACCTTGGACGGGGCGGGTGGGACCCTGAGGTCAGCAGAGAGGGCGAGAAGCCACTGCGGCGAACCCAGGATACCTGGGAGACCCAGAGCAGAGGCCCCGACCTCTCCGCCCACACGACCCGTGGGGACCTCAAACTCACGGTGACCAGCTTCTGGTCCATCTCCTTCCCGAGGCTCCCGGGTGCCCAGCCGTCTGGGGAGCCCACCTTGGTGAACAGTGCCCCCTCCAGCCTCGAGCCTGGATGTCCCAACTGACCCCCGACCCCATAGACAGGCGATCGAGTCTCCCTGCCACCTCCTCAGCCCATCTCTCCCGGCTCCCACCTCTCTACCCGGGTTCAGGTGTCGCTCTCCCTCTCCAGATCCTCCTAACCTGTCTCCTGCTCCCAGCTGTGAGAGACGTGTGCTCAGGGCAGCCAGAGCCATCATCTAGGTCAGAGGCTGCACACGCAGGCCCCAGAGGGGCTGAGGTTGTCCAGGCATGCGGAGACGCAGGGCCTGTCGGGATGGCGGGGAACCAGAGACCACCCACCCGTCTCCAGCCCGTGGTGCCACACGGAAATGCAGGCCCCGGGGGACCGGGTTCGTAAGTGAAGCCCCATTTGGATTTTCACATGAAAGTATCCCGGGGGTACACGGCTGTCCACCTCCATTAGGAGTCAAAGAACACAGAGCCACTGGCCAGGTCCACCTGGAGAGCGAGCACTGTACTCGCTTAAGTCTGACTGATTCAGCCAGTCCCTCTAAAGAATCTGCTTGCAATGTGGGAGGCCTGGGTTCCATCCCTGGGTCAGGAAGATCCCCTGGAGAAGGACATGGCAGCCCGCCCCAGCACTCTTGCCTGGAGAGTCCCATGGACAAGGAGCCTGGGGGGCCACAGTCCAAGGGGTCGCAAAGAGGCAGGCACGACTGAGCGACTGACACGGTCGCGCTCCCTGTCCTGCAGGTAACCTTCCACGGCTCCTACCATCTTCAGGATAAAGTCCAAACACCTTCACGGGTCCTGCAGTCACAAGTCTAATCCCTCCAGAGGCATTTCCCTGATGGTCCGTGGTTGAGACTCCACACTCCCAATGCAGGGGGCCCGGGCTTGATCCCTGGCCAGGGGGACTAGATCCCACATGCCTCAGCTAAGACCCAGTGAGTCACAACAAAACAAAAACAAGCCCCAGAGGCAGGACCTGACCCTCCCCGCGCTCACTGCCCAGCTTTGGCGTCAGCAGAGCCCAGCAAGCACAGGGCTCAGTGAACATCAGCTGAGTGCACGAAAACACGGCTGTGACCAAACCACGTGCCGCCCCCACCCTCTGACCCTCAACCCCAAGCTGCCCACTCCAGCCTCACGGGACTGCGTCCACCTCCCAGAGCACAAGAGCCTCAGCCTTACGCCTCTGCACGTGCTTCTCCCGCCTAGACTGCTCTCCTCCACCTCTGCCTGGCCCACTCCTCTGCTTAGACGCCACCTTCTCCAAGAAGCCTTCCTGACTTCTCCTCCAATTCATTCCAAGCTCCCCTTTGTCCTTTCTAGGGTCAGAGGTGGCATCAAAATCCGTGTCGCCAAATACCTGTAGGCTGCTCCTGGCCTGTTGGCCTGTAACCCTCTTTCCTGTCCACTGAACAGTCTGACCCTCACAACGACTCTGCAAGGTAGGAGTCAGCACATATGCAGGCTCAGAGAGGTGAAGGGGCTTACCCAAGGCCACCGAGCGAGCAGGCGGGGCACAGTCAGTGCCTGGCCCCTGAGTCACAGCCCCGGTTCTCAGACAGAGGTTGGGAGGCCTGGGGAGCATCCCCAGGCTACCCTGCCCAGCCCTCCTCGGGGACTTACGGCACACTGCCTGTGAAGTTGATGCCACACAGGTGCTCTGAGCTGGTGACAGTGTCCCCGAAGGTGGGCCCATCGGCTGGCACAAACTGGATGATGTTGGGGGGCAGCCCGGCCTCCCTGAGGATGCGGTAGACGGCATAGCTGGCCAGCATGGCAGTGTCGCTGGGCTTCCACAGGACCACGTTGCCCTGCCCGGGAGGCAAGTGATGACTCACAAGGCCAAGGGCGGCCAGCAGCCCCGACCCCCACCCTACCCCAAGGTACAGCCATCCCTCAGCTGCAGCCACCAGGTAGGTCCCAGTGCAGGCCAGGATGTCCCCAACCCAGCCCCAATCCCCCAGGTGCTGGGCACTGGGCCCTCAAAGTCCTTGCGAATGAGCTGACGCCCTGCCCTGCCTGCTCCCACGCTCTGGCCAAGGCTCCCTTCCTCTAGAAGTTTGCGCCAACTGATCCTGCCAGCACCCTTCAGGCAGGTCTGTTCTGGGTGTTTCCAAGTTGCCGGGCGCCCACGGGGTGAGGTTGGGACAGCACGCACAGGCCTCTGTCTGCACGTGTTCTGGAGGAGGGCACGTGGGTGCTGGGTGTGTGCACGTTTGTCTGAGCACAGACGCATGAAGACGGGCCCGTGCATGAGCACCTCCCAGATCACCCGCCGCCCCGACTGCTCAGCCCTCCTGCTGCTCCCTGGGTGACCCAGGCCCCCCCAAGGTGGTGAGAGAGCTCCCCCACCAACTCAAGGGAGCTCACAGCCACCTTCATCCTGACCACGGCAGTGGAGCCCTCTGACTTCAAGACCACTGAGACAAACCAAGCCCAAACCTCTACCTGTTTCATCATCTATTAGCCGTGCAACCCTGACGAATAAGTCCCCGGGCACAGAGCAAGCATTCAGAGGTGAGCTGTAATTATCGTTAGCAGCCCCTGCGTAACACTAATCCTGCACTGGGCCAGACCTGCCTGCTGTTAAGACGAGTCAAAACACAGTCTCACTTGCTCTTCCCAACCCTGTAACGTAAGCTTTTCTGTTATTTCTATCTTGCAGATGAGGAAACGGCCTCAGAGGAGGGCAGGGGCTGGCCTGGGGCCACCCAGGGAGAGTGGGGCAATGGGGACCCAGATCAGCCTCCGACCCTAGAAGCCTCTCCAGGCGGCCAGCTGCCTCCACGTTTTGTGCCTCTCCCCACAAGGGCGGGGCCCCAGGGCTTCGACGTGGCCTCCTGACTGTTGAGGGGGAAGCGATGACTCGGTCCTGCCACCCCCCAGTCCGCTGTCCACATCTCACCATCAAGGCCGGAGCCCCTGCCAGGTTGCCGCCGATCGCAGTGAAGTTGAAGGGGGAGATGGCCGCCACGAAGCCCTGGGGAAGAAGAGGCGGTGAGGCCAGGCCCAGGGCTTCCGGCGGCTCCCCGCCCACGCCACCCCCGGGCGGTACCTCCAGCCCCCGGTACAGCATGCTGTTGGTGCTGGGCGGCACGCTGAGGGGCTGCTCGCCTTCCAGCTCCATGGCGAACTTGGCATTGAAGCGGAAGAAGTCGATGAGTTCAGCCGCAGCGTCGATCTCCGCCTGGATCACCGTCTTCCCCTGCCAGGCGGGAGGGCCCCAGGGTCAGCAGTGCAGGACCTGCCTCTGGAGAGCCCTCTCCCGACCCTGGACCCTGTGCCCGCAGTCACTTGATGCGCATGTGTGTTTGGGAGAAAGAACCAGGGGACCTGAGGACTGCAAACATCAGGCCTCTGGGCGGCCGGAGTCGGGCTCTCCAGGATCTGGCACACCCTCGCTGCACACGCGGTCGCTGGTGGCTGCTTGCCCTGCCCCGGACGCCCCGCCGGGGAAGGGAAACTGCTCCTGTCTGCCTCTCTGCGCCTGCCCACTTTCCGCGCGGCCACCGTACTTCCTACGAGCTGCTGAGTCTTAGGTCAAATAAACAGGCATCTTCCTTTGGTCCTGGAGTGTGTGTGCCTCTTCCTGCCCAGGCATGGCTCACCTGGGACCCTCTGGAGACCCAACGTCCACCCGAGGGGGCTCGGCTCTATCGGGAGACACTGGGCTGGTGGTGGGGGTGTTGTAGCAGCTCTGTGCAGCAGAGGGCGCTCTCGCTACAGGCTGGCGACCTGGCAGGGCTGTGGGCGCAGCCTGAGCCGTGGGCGGAGCCAAGATCCTTACTGTGAAATGAACCCTCTCCCTCTGCTCCTTCCCCGCACTCTGTGCTCCAAGTGCTACCTGCCAGCTCAATAAGCACTCACTACAAAAGCGCTTATCAGGAGCTTCCGTGACTCCACGCAGACACAGAGCAAGACCCAGAAAGAAAGACAGAAAACACTAACGTGATTGCTAAGCCCAAAAAAGCTTGTAAAGACGCAGCAAACACATATGAGGTCATCATCACACCCCGATGCGGCCTGAGCTGTAACCAAGGAAGGAGCAGCATGTCGCGAGGGGCACAAAGGTGGAACCCAGTCCTTGTGGACTGGTGAGGTCCTAGAAGTCTCACAGAGGGGGTGTTCCTGGGCTAGACCTTGACAGTTAAAGAGTTCACAAAGTAGGGGAGTATTCCTTGGCGGCTCAGTGGTAAAGAATCCGCCTGCCAATGCAGGAGACACGGGTTCGAGCCCTGGTCCCGGAAGATCCCACATGCCTCGGAGCAACTAAGCCCGTGAGCCACGATGACTGAGCCTGTGCTCTGGAGCCCAGGCGCCCCAACTACTGAGCCCATGGCCCCGAGCCTGTGCAGAACAAGAGAAGCCACTGCAATGGGAAGCCTGCATCCCACAATGAGAGAGTAGCCCCTGATCGCTGCAACTGGAGAAAAAGCCCGTGCGGCAACAAGACCCAGCACAGCCAACTAAAAAAAAAAGTTCACAGGGCAGAGAGGACAGGGAGCATTCTAGCCGGGGGACCTAGGCCAGAGACTGGGGTCGGGATGTCTGTGGTGTCCAGGAGCCTGGCTAGGTCCAGACTGGTGATGTCGTGGGTGGGATGGTCTGGCAGGAAAGGGCACAGCAGCTAGCCAGCTGGACAGAGGTGGGGATGGAAGGGCCGTGGGGGCCGGGCTCGGGACTTGGGACATGACTTGCAGCCAGACAGCGAGAGCTCGGTGGTTCATATGCCTGGAGTGACCTGCGGGGGGTGTCACAGAGACCGCTGTGAGGCCTGCAGGGGCCTGAGAGAGCCTGGAGGGCTGTGTGGGGCCACTGTCAGTCCAGGCAAAGCACGAGGGCCTGGCCCAGGGCAGGGACAGATGGACACGAGGGGCTGCTTACAGAGGAGGGCATGCAAGCGTAGTCCAAGTCACCTGGCCTGTAATATATATGGGTCTGTCAAGGCTATGGCTTTTCCAGTGGTCATGTATGGATGTGAGAGTTGGACCATAAAGAAAGCTGAGCACTGAAGAATTGATGCCTTTGAACTGTGGTGTTGGAGAAGACTCTTGAGTCCCTTGGACTGCAAGGAGATCCAAGCAGTCCATCCCAAAGGAGATCAGTCCTGGGTGTTCATTGGAAGGACTGATGCTGAAGCTGAAACTCCAATACTCTGGACACCTGATGCAAAGAACTGACTCACTGGAAAAGACCCTGATGCTGGGAAAGATTGAAGGCAGGAAAAGGGGACGACAGAGGATGAGATGGTTGGATGGCATCACTGACTCAATGGACATGAGTTCTGAGCAAGCTCCAGGAGTTGGTGATGGACAGGGAGGCCTGGCGTGCTGCAGTCCACGGGGTCGCAAAGAGTTGGACACGACTGAGCACCTGAACTAAACTGAACTGTCCTCTTTCCTAGGCCTGGTGGGTCCTGGTGACCCATGCAGCGATGTCTGCCGAACTGGACAAGGTGCGACCCCCACAGCCCCCACAGCCCCGCGGGTGCCTCACCTGCCCCACCATGGTCTTGGCCAGGACCTCGGCCCTGCGTGGCCCGCTCAGCAGGTCGGCTGCCTTCAGGAAGACTTGCGCCCGGTCCGCCACAGGCTTCAGGTCCCACTCCTTCCTGGCAGCCAAGGCGGCCCCGATGGCTCTGTGGAGCAGGGCCTGATGAAGAGGGAGAGGTTGGGGGCTTCCTCCCACGGCAGCAAGGGAGCAAGAGGAGCGATCCGGAGAGATCACTATCCACCCAGGGAGGACCCCTATCTCCCTCCCCCTGACAGTGGCATATGCTGGGTCCCACAGCCAGCTGGGCTGCCCCAGGCTCGGAGCCTGCCCCCCTCCAGTCAGGAGGAGCCCAAGGCGCCTACCAGTGGGTCCCATGCCAAGGACTCGCTCCATTTCCCCTCGTGGCCTCCCCCAGCTCCCGGAGCCTGGTACTCCCACACCCGCGGTTCGGGGCCTGCAGCCCATGAGGTCAGGACCTGACCTTGTCCTTGTCGGGCCAGAGCTGCAGCCAGAGACAGGCCCCTGCTGGCATCCCAGCTGCCAACCGCCTCATCGGCATGTGATGCCAGTGCCTCGACCCCGCGCCCTCGCTGGCCTTCCCTGATGCCAGGTCTCTGCCCCTTTCTCTCCGCGATGCCTCCCGTTTCCCAGGCTCAGCCTTCCAGAATCCCCTCCCCCAATCAGGGCATGCCCCAGCCCTGGCCCAGGCAGCTCTCATTAGGCCCACGTGAGCCCTGGCACACCTGGCCTGGCCAAAGACACCTGCCCAGGGACACCCTCAGTGCCAGCCCTCCTACCCCAACCATGGCCCGAGAGGGAGGCTGTAACTGACCTCCACCCCCACGGCAGCAGAGGTCAACTCACCAGGCAGGCCGCCAGGGACTCACCTTGTCTGCGTAGCAAAACTTGGCCACCTTGTGTCCATGGTTGAAGGGCTGCAAGGAGAGAGCAGGGTGAGGCTGCTGTCCACGAGGGAGGAGCCCTCCCCAGGCGGGTGGGGACGGAGCCGGGCTCAGAGCTTGCTGCCAGGCCAGAGTCCTCCACACGCTCGCTCTCCCCGCTCCAATCCCCAGGAGTTGCGTGGGGGCAAATGAGGAGCTCTTAGATTTAGGCAGACCACCCCCACACACACGCCCCTCGGATGCCCACTGAGCCTCGTGTGGAATCCTCAGGGCTTTGTTCCAAGTGTTCCCGTGGGGTCCTACACAAGACCTTCCCTGGCCTCCCTGGACACCCACCTGCTGCAGACTCCTCATCATAGCCCCCTACCCACCTTCCCATCCCAGCTCCCCAGCTGCCTATGGGCACCTGGCCCTCCAAACATCTCTGTCTGAACTCACTTCTGCCAAGCCCACACTCTTAACCCCTCCACCAGCCTAAAATCAGGAAGCATTCTAATGAGCCATGGGCTTTTTCTCACCCTCCTTCACCCTCTCCAATGGTTCGTTCCCCAGGCTCTTGGAAGAGGCTCTGAACCACAGCCAACAAGAATTGCACCGAATGCTCCGACCCCACCAGCTTCCTCCCTGCTCTGCAGCTCCCCCAGCCTCCTCCTGACTCTGCACCTGTGACCCCTCAGCTGGCAGTGAGTCCCCAGCCCATCTCATCCCTGCGGTTCAACTCAGATGCCACCTCAGAGGCCCGTGGACCGCCCCACCGTAAGTGGCCTTCACATCCCCAGCCCTCACCTGCGCTTTCCACAGCTCCTCTCACATCTGGAAATCTCTCGTTTGTCTCTCTGCTGACACGTACCCAACCTCACTCTCCCCAATGTCGGCTCCGTGAGCACAGAGCCATCTACTGTGTTCATCTGTGTCCCGGCAGCCAGCCCCCCTGGGTGTGGGCTGAGGGCACTTGGATGGATGAATGGGTTTTATTATCATGATTTATAAGTACCTCCTGACTCTTTGTGACCCCATGGACTGTAGCCCACCAGGCTCCTCTGTCCGTGGAGTTCTCCACCCAAGAATCCTGGAGTGGGCAGCTGTTCTCTTCCCCAGGGGATTTTCCCGACCTAGGGATCGAACCTGGGTCTCTTGCCCTGCAGGCAGATTCTTTACCTAATCTGAGCCATCAGGGAAGCCCCATAAGTACCCCCCTACCCCCGCTAGAAAGAGCTAAAGTCACCCTTTTGGAAATTGTCTTCCAACTTTAAACAGGTTTCTCGCTAATAATGCCAAGGAGTAAATTGCTTCATTTACGCACCGTGGCACTTACTTTGCAACTGGTTGCGCCGCACAAAGCTGGGAACCCCACGTACAGCCCTGACATCAGAACGCAGACACACGTGCGCTCACACAAACACACATTCCACTTCTGCGCGTAGCCAAGCTGGCTGTTTGCTCTAAGCCTTTCTGGGCTACAACTGTCCCTGCCGTGACAAGGGATAAAAAGACTGGAATGGGGCCTCTGCCTGCAGTTGAAGTCGACCCAGGGTTCACCCTTAGGTGGATGCAGACCTCCATTCAGCCGTGAATCCTGGGCAAGATCCCAGCTGCCACCAGGGTGTCACTCTCGCCCTTGAACAGACGGACAGCTGGGGGCACAAGTGCGGATGCTATTTCTTAACCATCAAGCCCAGGGACTTGTTAGGGAGAACAGGCTGTCTATCGCGGCCCCATTTCTAGCAAAATCCCCGCTGAGAGGAAGGCTGAAGGAGGGTGCTGGAGGGATATGCAGACGCGCTCCGGCTCCGGCTGGAGCTCCGAGAGGCCTGCACGGCCCAGAGAGGAGAGAGGGCTGAGCGCAGAGGGCTGGGGCTGTAGGGACCGGGGCGCTGGCGGCCGGACCCGCACAGGGGCTCACGGGGGGGCCGCTCGTGTGGCCACACCTTCCTTCTCCCAACAGAAGCTGGATGTTTGGATTTATACATGAAATGGCCCCGTCTTTAGGTTTCGGAGATGAAGCTCCCAGTGGCTGACTTGCAGCAGGAGCTCCAGATGGAAAGCCCAGCCCAGCAGTGGACGTGGGGCCTGCAGGGTGACCTGTGGGCATCCTCGGGCGATGGGCTTTGATATCGTACCCAGACGCCAGTGGGCGAGAAGCAGCCCCACGGAACATCTGTGTGGGAGATGAGGATGCTCGTGGGGATGCTGCTTATCACATCACTGCGTCCTTCTGACTCCTCCACAAGAACTTTCTCTCCAGGCCCAGCCCCAGGAATGGCTGCGTTCCTCCAACTACACAGGTGGGATGTATCTCAGGAACATTCTGGCTAGGGTCAGTGATGTGGTCTCCTCTCCCCTACAAACCAGGAGGCCTAAAAGTAAGTTTGTGGCCATCTCCAGCAAGGGCCCAAGGCTTCACAATGTTGTGGCCATCAGGTCAGAGCAAGAAGACTATCTTGCTGCCATATGTTAATTAGCACGCTGCTTCTAAAGCCCCTTTAGAAACAGTCAGGGTGTGAATGGATTCACATGAATCGAAATCAAGGGGTTCCGACGGCAGCCCACTGGATAAGACTCTGCGCTTCCACTGCAGGGGACATGGGCTCGATCCCTGGTCGGGGAAATAAGATCCTGCATGCTGTACAGGCATGGCCAAAGGTTTTTAATAAAAAGTGAGTCAAATCAAGGGACTATGGTTCCGGGGAACCTGGATCCCTCATCCCTGTTCCATGTCTAACTGTGCCACCCCAGGGGGGCCACTGGCGCCTCGGAGCCTTTCCCGATCTGTAAAATGGGCGGCTAACCTCCTGCTCTTCCAGCCTCCGGGGGAGTGGCAGGGACTGCAGAAGTTTGCGCAAAGGGGCCAGGGCCTCACAGCTGTGTCTGCGGATGGAGCCTGGGCTCCACCAGGAGGCCTTCCAGAAGGAAGCGCCACTTGCCACGCCCAGAGAGCTCACCTCTGCTGAGCTCATGGTCACTTAGACCACTGGTTCCCAAAACACAGCAGGGCTTTGGTGACTGCCTTTCTTTGGAAGAATATCTTCTCTTTTATTCAAGTATACTGTTTCAGGTGTGTAGCAAAGTGATTCAGTTAAATATATATGTATATGTAACTGAATATATATATACATTTTCAGATTATTTTCCATTACAGTTTATTACAAGATGCTGAATATTGTTCCGTGTGATACGGTGAATCCTTGTTGCTTACCTGTTGTGTATATAGTAGCGTATGCCTGTTGTAGAGAGTAGCATGTGCCTGTTGTGTAAAGAGCAGCGTGTCTGTTGTGTAGAGAGTGTGTTGTGTATAGAGCAGTGTGTGTCTGTTCTGTAGAGAGCAGTGTGTGTCTGTTGTGTAGAGAGTATATAGAGTAGTGTGTGTCTGTGAAGGGCAGGATCTGCTTTGACTCTGACTGTGCCCTTGCTTCCTGCTCTCTAGGTGGTTAGGGGGTCAGCTTTGTAAAGCGAAGGCGAAGCTGGGGGCACTTGCTGTTTCTAACCTCCCCATGGCAGGCGTGATGCCGGCACCTTTTATGAGTGTCCCCCAAGGTTGCCTTTGGAAGTTTTCCACCGGTCCTCGGAATTCAAAAGCCCGCGGTGGACTCGAAGCCCCTGTGGAGGCAGAACCCCCGAAGAGCGTGTTTATGTGCCCTGGGATTCCGGGGAGCGGCCAAGCCCCAAGGCCCGCTGGACTTACCGACGCCTGGTACCGCACATCCGAGGTCCAGACCTCCTCGTCCCCCACCACGCACGGGATGGCCTCCGTCCGGCCCTTCAGCTCCTTCAGGGCCTGGGGAGAGGACAAGAGGCCATGCGAGCCCTTCCTTCCCTCCTGCTGCCCACCAAAACCCCGAGGCAGGGTCTGCAAAGCAGCCCCGGAGAGAAGGGAGGGGGGTCAGGGGGCAGAGACACATCCTCCCGATCGGCCCCGCCCCGTTATCTCCTGGCCTGCGACAAGCCAAGGCCGGTGTTGCCAGCTTGTCCCATTAGAGAGGAGATTTTAAAAACTGGGTCTGAAATTTACGTGAAATCTCACAATTTTAAAACCCTGGTATTAAGGGGAGAAACTCTTTTGGCTGTGCCATGTGGCTGGTGGGATCTTACCCAACCAGGGACGGAACCCCACCTTCAGCAGTGAAAGCACGTCCTAACCACAGTCCAGGGGATTCCCCGGAGGATGTTTCCAAGCACAAACTATCTGCAGACTCATGACCCCTGACCTGGGACCCCAAAGAGGCCCAGGTGGCCACCCTGCCGCTCCCAGGTACCCCCGTCCCCAGCGCACGGCTCTGCCGATTCCCGGGTGCTCCCAGGGCTGGGGGCAGGGGCACGAGGGGGTGGGTGGCTGCGGGCGCAGACAGGTCTCGTGGGAGCTGCTGAAGGCTGTCTCCACCAAGCCCTCCAGGCACTACTGGGTGCCCCTCACTGTCCCCATTACCTTCTGCAGCGCATCTCGCTCAGGACTGCCCTGCATGAACGCCAGCACGGGCTCGTTGGCCACCTGGAGGGAGGAGACGCACCTCCGACACAGCCTGGCGGGGAACAGAGGCGCGCAGGTCAGCAGCGCCAGCCCCGACACCCCGTCACCTTCAGGGGGACCTGGGCTGCCCAGAACCTTGAAATGCAAACCCATTATAGAACTGGGGGATGAGAACCGGCCTTGGAGTCCAAAACCAAAGTTCAAGCCCAGGTCCTGCTACTGTGAGTCCTCAGACACCTGACCTGCCTCCTCCGAGCCTATGTCTCCATCTCCTAAATGAGAACCGCCACAGAGACTCACACGGTTGCTTGAAGTTGGAATTCACAGGTACAGAACCATGCCTGGGTGTTTTTCACATAAAGCAGGCTTAATCTGCACTTCCCCACAAGGTGGACTTTCTCCCAAACAGACCTAAGTTACTCCTTTCTCTAAGTAGCAAAGTCAGCACATACCACAGCTCAGTCTCATCCGGATGGGAACCAGCTGAGAGCTCCTTGGCACAAGGACGTGAGTTCCGGGTGGGCAAGAACGCCCAAGGGGAGGGCCGTGAACTCGGAGGGGTGCCCTGAGCTCGGCTCACAGCCGCAGGGAGGGCTGCTGTGGGCGTTCAGGGTCTGATTCCTGGGGACTGAATGCCAAGGACCCCTTGTTCTGGGGACCCTATTCACTCTTGACCCCATGGCCTCACTGATCGGTGACCACCAGTGGTGCCATCCCTAATGTGTTTGGGGGCCCCAGGGTGGGTCGGTCACCCCCTTCATGGACTGGGACAGGGGGCTGGGGGGGGGGCTGGGGGAGGGCTGAAGAGGGAGCCGGGTCAGCAGATGGAAGCTGCCACGTGTGCGTGCTCAGTCATCCAGTCGTGTCCGACTCTTTGTGACCCTGTGGACCGCAGCCCACCAGCCTCCTCTAGCCATGGAGTTTTCCAGACAAGAATACTGGAGTGGGGTGCCATTTCCTCCTCCAGGGGATCTTCCCCACCCAGGGATTGACCTAGCATCTCCTGCAGAGGCAGGAGGATTCTCTACCACTGAGCCACCAGGTAAGTCCAAGCTATTACCTACAGAATGGATAAACAAGGTCTTACTATGCAGCATGGGAAACTATATTTAGTAATCTCTGGTAAATCATAATGGAAGAGAATATTAAAAAATGGGTATATATAATCTTATATTGGTGAAAATGGTATATAAAAAATACCATTTTATATAACATACTTAGATGAAAAAAATATATATAAAATACATATACAAAACGTTATACAAAATAACACACACTTAAATGAAAACACTTGTTAATAAATGCAGCCTTAAAATTTTCCAAAAAGAGTCCGTCATTCCAGCGCTGGAGGAGCCTCAGCAGTAGGCCTTCCCCTCCAGGCCTCAGTTTCCCCAGCTGTAAACGAGGGCAAGAGCGATGACAAAGGCCCTGGAGGACACACAGGGAGCATCAGCTTTGGTAAAACCATGGTGGCGCCGGAAGGGCCTCACAGGCGGCCTGCGACAGAAATACGGTGATTTAGGTCCTAAATGGAAGGGGACTCGTTCAAGGCCAAGATCAAGAGAAACCTAGATTCAAGTCCAGAAAAGCCCAGCTCTGTCTCCCTCCGGTCAACGCCCCATGGGCAGAGCCTGGGAGGAACACGTCTGCAGGTGGACCAGTTGGTTCCCGGTCACGCACACCGCAGGGACCGCAGGCCTCCGGGGGTGGGGTGTGAGGGGGAGCCCGTTTCAGGACCGGGGTGACGGCAGCTGATTTGGGGAGGGATAAGGACGCGGGGGCTGGCTCTGGTCAGCAAGTGCGGCAATTCCACGGTGGGGTGAGAGGCAGCAGCTCCTCCCTGGGCAAGCGGGCGCTGCCTGGTATCGGGGGTGGGGGGCACAGAGACCTCTGCTGGGCAGTCTGAAGCAGCCTGGCCCGCCCACCTCATCACAGCCCCTGGGGAGGGCGTCTGAGGCTGAGGGCTTACGCACGAGAGAACCAAACAGTCTGGCTGTGAATGTCGGGCACTTTTTTACCTTTCTCACTGAGAAGGCCTCTGGGCTCAGACACCCGGCCTGGAGGCCTAAAGGAAGGACATCACACCAGGCTGTACGCGCAGATCGCCGCTGACCCAACCAGGATGCAAGGCAGCTTGCTCATCTGGAGGGACAGCAGTGACCAAGACAGTGACCCTGTGACTGCACGCAGCCGGCCTCCAGTGCGGGACCCAGGCAAGAAGGGAACACTCGGGCTTCCCTGGAGGCCCAGTGGCTAAGACTCTAAGCTCCCACGGCAGAGGGCGCGGCTTCAGTCCGGGCTTGGAGAACCAAGACTCCACGTGCCGCCTCGGGGTGCAGCCAAAGTAAGAATAAAAATTAAAAAAAAGAAGAAACACAACTGTGACTGAAAAAGCGAGTGTCGGTCGCTCAGTCACGTCCGACTCTTGTGACCCCGTGGACTGCAGCCCGCCAGGCTCCTCTGTCCACGGGATTCTCCAGGCAAGAATACTGGAGGGGGTCACCATGCCCTTCTCCAGGGGATCTTGATCCCCTGGGTGGGGATCAAACCCAGGTCTCCTGCGTGGTGGGCAGATTCTTTACAGTCTGAGCCACCAGGGAAGCCCGAGACTGAAAGGACAAGAACATAACTAAGGAGGGAGGAGGGCGGGGCTACTTCAGCTGGGGTGGCCAGGGAGGGCCTCACGGAGGAGGTGACCTCTGCCGGCCACCTGCAGGAGGTCTGAGAAGAGCTGGGAAGAGTGTTCCAGGCAGGGGGAAGAGCAAAGGCCCAGAGCAGGGAGGACAAGTCAGGAAGAGCAAGAGGAGGCCTGTGCAGTGGAGGTTGGGGGGGTGGGGGGAGGGCCGGTCTCCTAGGACCCCACCCCCACCCGCCCATGAGCTCTGGGGCTTTCTCCTCCCTCTCCTCCCCGTGAGCCCCAGCTGCACCCACCACACCCAAGGAAGCGAGCATTCCTCAGGCCCCACCCTGCCCCAACATAGGAAGAAACGCAACGCGGGGCCAGCTGGGCCTCTGGTGAGCTGTGCGGCCTGGTGCCCGCGTCCTCAGTGTCACAGGGGGACCTGCATCTCCTGGGGTCGCCCTACAGATCTGAAGAGAGACCGGTGCAGAGCTTCAGGTCTGCGCAACGAAGGAAAATCCACTGCTACGGTGGGGAAGACTGCAGAGGCCGGAAAACTCCAGCAGCCACAGGCCTCAACATCCTGGCAGGAAAGAGGAGGGCACTGTCTTCCCCCTTCCCCACCCTCCACCATCTGGAAGGTTCCAGATGCCTCTCTCTGGGCCTGAGTAGCAGTGTGTGTGTGTTAGTCTATCAGCTGTGTCTGACTCTTTGACCCCGTGGACTGTAGCCCACCAGGCTCCTCTGTCCATGGGATTCTCCAGGCCAGAATACTGGAGTGGGTAGCCTTTCCCTCCTCCAGGGGATCTTCCAACCCAGGAATGGAACCGGGGTCTCCTGCACTGCAGGCGGATTCTTCACCAGCTGAGCCACTGGGCACTCAGCAGTAGCAGTGACTCAGCCACCACCTTGTCCCCCTCAAGCCAGGAGAGCGCCGCCACACGCTGGACCGGGCCCCGGGAGGTGGGCAGCCCAAGCCCTCTCTGGAGCCCAGGGCCTGGCCGGTGCGAAAAGCACAGGCTCCACCGGAAGCAGACATCTTGGGCGAACCCCCACAACTGCTGGAGGCCTCACTGCATTCCCACACTGCACTGTAAAAATGCCGCAGGCCTCTGTTTCCTCATCTGAAGAACGGGGGACCCATGCTCCCTGCAGGGTCACTGTGAGGATGACAAGCCTTGCTCACTCGTCTTGCTCTTAGGTTTTCCTAAGAAACTGCAAAGGTCTTCCAGAATGCTTACTCCACCAGGCCAGGCTTTCTAAGGCAAACTGGTTCCCAGACCCTCCCAAGGCGTCCAGGGGCTCAGCAAACACTGCTGGAATAAATGTAGCCCTGGGTCCCACCCGGGGCTACTAGCATGGTTCCCTCCCCGCTCTCCCACCCCAGGCCACATCAGAAGCGGGGCAAGTCTTCCCCAGGGCAGACGGCCACTGTGACCTCAGGATCACATGCCTACGTGGCTGGCTGGCTGTTTGGAAAGTGTCCAGGCCCTGGCCCCACTGTCCACTGGACTGTCCATCTGTCTGAATGTAACAGAGGGACCAGACATTAGTTCAAAGATCAGCCTCAGAGCCTGAGTCAACTAAGAGCCAAAAATAATCTAGGAATGCCTGACAAGCCTTTTTTTTTTTCCCCTTGGCTCACGGGCCCTTAGGGATAACACGAGCACCCTTCCACTGGCTCAGGGGAAGGCAGAATGAAGCACTTGTAGGAGCCGGGGCTTTTATGAGGATCTGCAAGGCCCTTCCAGGCAAGACTGTGTTCCTCACTTACTCACTCATTCATGCCGTCAGCATACACCTTTCCCACAAGGCAAGAATGCAGAGATAGCTCAGATGAGGTCAAAGGTCTCACCCACCCACGTGTTCATCACACCTGGCAGGTGCCTGGCTCAGGGATGCAAAGGCGAGTCCATCCCGACCATCTTAGAGCAGCTCTCAGCCCTCCCGCTTCAGGAAAGAAACATAAGGCAGAGTCGGGATTTGACTCAGTTTCCCCTAACCACCTGGGGTGCCGCTTCTCACCTGGTGACTTCACCGCCTGAGTCTGAGACCCCAGCTACCCTGACCCACCCTCTGCATGGGATGACTCACCCATCCTTTTAGGATCTGAGCTAAAAAGGCTGCAAGACCAAAACATCTCCTGCAGCAGGGAATGCTGAGCTCTGAAGTGTACAAAGGGGAAAACTGACAGGAAGCGGAGGCGCCTGGGCTCCCAGGCCACCCCCAGGCCTCCACCCTGGCCACCCCAGGCCTCCACCCTGGCCACCCCAGGCCTCCACCCTGGTCACCCCAGGCCTCCACCCTGGTCACCCCAGGCCTCCACCCTGGCCACCCCAGGCCTCCACCCTGGCCACCCCAGGCCTCCACCCTGGTCCAAGGCACCACAGGCTCCCACCCGCACGACTGCAATAGCCACTCCAGCTGCACTGACTCCAAGCTCCTCTTGAAACCACTGGAACAAAGCCCCATGGCCCACCCAGAGCAGGAGCTCACAAGGTGAAAACGGCTGTGAAAGCCAAGGTTGCTCCGTGTGCCCGACTCTTTGCGACCCCAGGGACTACACAGCCCATAGTATTCTCCAGGCAAGAATACTGGAGTGCGTAGCCTTTCCCTTGTCCAAGGGATCTTCCCAACCCAGGGATCAAACCCAGGTCTCCTGCACTGCAGGCGGATTCTTTACCAGCTGAGCCACCACGGAAGCCCAACCAGCCCCTGTCCCACCCAGGGCAGGAGCTGAAAAGGTAGCAGCTACCAGTTTCCATAGTTTTAACATGAAAATCAGAGAAGGCAATGGCGCCCCACTCCAGTACTCCTGCCTGGAAAATCCCATGGGTGGAGGAGCCTGGAAGGCTGCAGTCCATGGGGTCGCTGAGGGTTGGATACGACTGAGCGACTTCACTTTCACTTCTCACTTTCATGCATTGGAGGAGGAAATGGCAACCCACTCCAGTGTTCTTGCCTGGAGAATCCCAGGGATCGGGGAGCCTAGCGGGCTGCCGTCTATGGGGTCACACAGAATCGGACACGACTGAAGCGACTTAGCAGCAGCAGCAACATGAAAACGTCATCAACACAGAGAGAGAAAGGGTAAGTAAGTGCTCAGCTCAAAACTACCCAGTGGCTTCTTGTTTCTTCTGCAATAAAGAATCCGAATCCCCACTGAGGCCTCCAGGCTCGTTTCCCATCCCCACCCCACCTCCCACCCTGTCAGCAGCAATCCTGACATTCTGGCCTTCCCGCCCCTTCCCTCACCCCCTCTGCAGGGGATACTAGCCTTGCTCAGCCTGGATGGGGCCCCTATCAGATCACCTCACAGACGACACCCCTCATCACACAACTCGGACTGTCTGTGTTCCTACACTGCAGCGAGCATCCAAGGAACACCCTGAAAACAGCACACAGCTGGACACCAGGCTCCCAGGACCGGGCTCCTGGAGGCAGGTCCCCAGGAGCTGGAGTGGGGGCAGCCAAGGCCAAGCAGAGGACTGGAAAGGAATTCGCCCTTCCTTCCTTCAGCTTCTGGGCTTTTCAGCTGTTATCTGAGACCTGATAAGACCAATCCTCCTAATCACTGAGATAAGGGGCTGGGGGTGGAGGAAAGCTGAGAGAAAGTGCAGAGCCGTGCCTGAAGCTCAGGATAAGCTGCCCTGGAAAACTTCAAGGAACTTTTCTGAAGCATTTATGGCATGCCTCGTGTGGTGCTAAGTGATCACCCTACAGATACGTCACCCTGCAAACTATTACTACATCCATTTGATGGACAGGGTTGGGGGAGGAAGCTGAGGTTCAGAGAGTAACGGCTCGTGGTCACAGCTCTCGGAGTGACAGGATGCGGCCTGGGAGATGCGCTCTGGCAGAAGCGCCTAGAGGGCTTCCCTGGTGGCTCAGTGGTAAAGAACCCTCCGCCTGCAATGCAGGTTTGATTCCTGGGTTGGGAAGATCACCCAATCCAGTACTCTTGGGCTTCCCTGGTGGCTCAGACGGTAAAGAATCTGCCTCAATGCGGGAGACCTGGGTTTGATCCCTGGGTTGGGAAGATCCCCTGGAGGAGGACATGGCAACCCACTCCATTATTCTGGCCTGGAGAATCCCATGGACTGAGGAGCCTGGCGGGCTGCAGTCCACGGGGTCACAAAAGAGTCAGACAGGACTGAGCGAGTAAACGACGACAACAAGGTGGAGACCCTCGGCCAGCTGATGGGACGGGTTCCTCCTCTCTTCTCCCTTCAGGAAAGAGGCCGCCCCGAGGTGGGAGTGACCTAAGGTGCCTACCAGCCCTGCCATCTCAGCTCTGTTTTCGGCTGTGCCATGCAGCATGTAGGATCTTAGTTCCCCAACCAGGAAGGTCCCAGTGCTGGCCACTCTTCAAAGTGGGTTTAGCACACGAATTCATTTACTCTCTAGGACAATTTTCAAGGTAGCTCCTATTAATCTTTCTTTTCTACATGAGGACAAGAGACAGCACAGAGAGGTCAAGGAACCCGCCCAGGGCCACACAGCAGCTAACAGGTGGAGCCAGGACCCACCCCGGCTGTCGCTGGGCCACTCCAACAGCAACTGTTGAGCACCAGCTGTGTGCCGAGCCAGCTGCAGGGCACCAGAAGCCGGGTCCCCCCAGGTCTGAGTGCCGGTGCTGACTGCGGCCTGAGTGGGGATCTTCACAAGTTTAGAACCAAGTATTCCAATCACTGGAGGTTCTACTTATTCCTTTACTCAATTTATTCACAGAAAACACACTGGGTCCCAGGCCCCCCGCAAGCCATCTGTCACTTCCTCTCTAATCCTTGGGCTTTCTTGTTGCTGCTCAATTGCTAAGTCACGTCCAACTCTTTGCGACCCCACGGGCTGCAGCACGCCAGACTTCCCTGTCCTTCACTGTCTTCCGGAGTTTGCTCAAGCTCACATCCTTTGAGCCTGGTGCGGCACGGCTGTGGATAGGATCACTCCCGTTCCACAGGCAGGGCACTGGGCCCAAGGACAGCAGGGCCACCAAGCGCTGAGTGAGCACAGGTTCACCGGAGGAGGACACTCAGGCAGGAAGCACCGACCTGGGCACTGCTTGAGAAACCAAAGGGCAGAGCATGGCCAGGGAACGAAGGGACGTACCAGGCTCCTGGCCGGCACAGCATCAGGCGGCTGGGACAAGCCGTAGGTGGTTTTGAAGTTAGGAAGACTAGGCAGGCGGAGAGGCTGATTGGCAGCCAAAGGCACCAGGATTCCTGCAGGCGAACTCCAGCCCACGAGCCCCCTAACGTCGGAGGGCCAGGCTCGAGTCATCGCTGGACCGCGGCACCCAGTGAGGTCTGATACGAGAGTATATAAGGGACGAGTATTGCCAGGAGCCAGCGTGAGGAGCTCCGCCCGTGGCAAAGGTCATGAGGAAGGAGGCTCGGCATACACAAAGGCGGATCGAGCCTCAGGAGTCCCCCTGGAAATTCTCGAGCATCTACCCCCCAAACCAGAGTCTGCCTACTTTCTGCTTTGTGCTCTCACGTACATCTCTGACTTTACGGGGGGCTGTCCCCCACCACCTCTCTCTGAAAAAAAGAGTTAACTTACAGCTCCAGTTAATAAAGTTCCTGGGCGTGACAAGGGTGCTTAAACTGTCTAAACACAGATTCCTTTGAGCAGTTAAAAGGTTGACTAGAAATTGTATTGGTGAAGGGTTTTCACTTGTTGGGCCAATGTTTGCTGCTAAGTTTCCATATCCCTTACCTGCTGTGTCCCTGGCAGTGTATTGATTAATATAATTGGTGTAAGTAGTAGCTTTAATGTTTGTAACCTTGGACCCTTGAGTTAATTCTTTTTCTTGTTATAGCCCACCACACCTTTGCCCTATAGGAATGCAACTTTATCTAATGCTTTTGGAGGGTGGCGCCTGACTAATCACCTTTAGAGAAAAATAAGTTTTCTGAAGAAAGGGTCTTAAAATGTTAACATGCCTCTGGGCCAGAAGATGATGCAAATTACCTAAACTTTTGCATATGATAAG
This sequence comes from Bos javanicus, assembly GCF_032452875.1. Taxonomy (NCBI): domain Eukaryota; kingdom Metazoa; phylum Chordata; class Mammalia; order Artiodactyla; family Bovidae; genus Bos; species Bos javanicus. The sequence continues at coordinate 133,768,147 of NC_083869.1, read as the reverse complement.
TCTGCAGGAAGAAAGCCTGGCTTACTGCATGACTCTACCCCTTCCCCCATTATCCTCTATGCATAACTTAAGGTATAAAAACTACTTTGGAAAATAAAGTGCGGGCCTTGTTCACCGAAACTTGGTCTCCCCATGTCGTTCTTTCTCTCATCTTCTGGCTGAATTATTCAGCCTCTTTTCTCCACTGAATTTCCTCACTGAGTTATCCTTATTTAACCACTCTTTATATCCTTAATTAACGCTTAATTAAGCAATTGTTTCCTGATCCTCGTCGACGCCGTCCCACTTCGCCGTCCCACTTCGCCGTCCCACTTCGAATTCCCTGGATCCACCGGGGCTGGACCCCAGCACTTACTCTAAGGTTCCTAGGTGCCCAGTTTAATTCTTTTATTTATCAAATGTATATACAAGTAGAAATATGTACCTTGGCTCTTTCCAAAGAGAATTTGCAAAGACTTCCCTAGTGGTCCAGTGGTTAAGAACTTGCCTTCTAATTCAGCAGACCTGGGTTCCATCCCTGGTCAGGGAACTAAGATCCCACATGGCAGAGGGCAACCAAGCCTGAGTACCACAACTAGGAAAGCCAGAGTCCCAAACGAACACCCAACACAGCCAAAACCAGAAACAAAACATTCAGAAAAAAAAACAAAAAACAAAGATGTTGCAGAGGACGCCCATGACAAAGCTAATGAAAGAGAGAAAGGCAGAGAGAAAGGCAGTCAGTTGGAGCGCTGGCGTTCACCAGCTTAACACCTTGGACAAGTTTTCCTTAACTGCACAGGCCTCAGTTGTTTAGTCTGTGAGATGGGGACAGTAACACGTACATCATGGGGCTTCCCTGGTGGCTCAGTCAGTAAAGAACCTGCCTGCCAATTCGGGAGACCTGGGTTCAATTCCTGGGTTGGGAAAATCCCCTGGTGGGGGTCATGGCAACCTACTGCAGTATTCTTGCCTGGAGCATCCCCACAGGCAGAGGAGCCTGGCGGGCTACAGTCCATGGGGCCACAAAGAGTTGGACGAAAGAGTTGGACACGACTGAGTGACGACGCCTAACACCTACATCACAGGTTGCTGAGGAGCTAAATGAAATCATCCGCATAAAAGGTAAATGGTAGCCCTGAGTGACCATCGCTGGCCCATCCGTAAAGGCCAGCTGTTCATTGTGATCGTCTCCCAGACTGGTTGTGATAAGTTTCTGTTGACAAGGAAGGAATCACCTGATCATTCTTTCATTCACCAAATGTTTGCTGAGGGCTGACCAGGTGCCAGTCACAGTTCTAGGGCCTGGGGACATATAAGGGAGGCAAGCTACAAAAAAGCATCTGCAGAGGAGCCCATTTTTATGTTGTTTTTCTAAAGCATATGTATTCCTGGGCCACGAAAAGGCTAGTCGTCAAAGTAACAGCGTGGTCGCCTCTGTGTGGCGAGCTGCCAGATTACCTTCATCAGCTTTTCTTGCTTTATCTGTACTTTGTACAGTGGACTCATACTAATTAAATAAAAGAAAACCCACAGTCAAGAGTGTGTTTAGGGACTTCCCTGGTGGTCCAGTGGTTAAGAATCTGCCTTGCAATCTACGGGTCAAAGGTTCAATGCCTGGTCAGGAAACTAAGACCCCACACGCCAAAGAGCAACTACGCCAGCACACGGCACCTAGAGAGTCCGTGAGCTGCGATGAAAGACCCCGCGCGACACAACTCAGACCTGACGCAGCCCGATAAATAAATATTGTAAAATAACGAGAATAACTGACCAACACTTCAGAAGTCCCTTGGACAGCAAGGAGATCAAACCAGTCCATCCTAAAGGAAATCAGTCCTGAATATTCATTGGAAGGACTGATGCTGAAGCTCAAGCTCCAGTACTTGGCTGCCTGATGTGAGGAGCTGACACACTGGAAAACACCCTGACACTGGGAAAGACTGAAGGCAGGAGGAGGTGGCAACAGAGGACAAGATGGTTGGATGGCGTCACCGACTCAATGCACGTGAATCTGATGTCCAGGAGACAGCAAAGGACAGGGAAGCCTGGCATGCTGCAGTCCATGGGGTTGCAAAGAGTCGGACATGACTAGGCGACGGAACAAATCACTTAAAAAAAAAAAGTATGTTTAACACTTTTGAGATTCCGGGCACTCCAGGCAAAAAGGGAAACACTACAGAACATCACCCACCCCAGGTTCCCAAGAGATGGTTTTTGTCAGCACTAGAATTTCACGTATAGGACACCGAGAGTTATCACTAAAAACGTTCTAAAACTGCTTCTCCATAAATGCAGACACAGCATGCCACAGGTATACGCTAAGAAAGAAAGAAAGCGAAGTCGCTCAGTCGTGTCCGACTCTGCGACCCCATGGGCTGTAGCCTACCAGGCTCCTCCGTCTGTGGGATTTTCCAGGCAACAGTCCTGGAGTGGACTGTCATTTCCTTTCTGTCAAATAATTAAACAAGTGGCCAAACACCAAAACTATTCTAGAACCGTGGTTCTCAACCAGGAGCGACTGTGCCCCTCAGGTGACACTTGGCGATGTCTAGAGACTTTTCTTGTTGTCATGACTGGGGGTGCTATGGCATCTAGGGAGTAGACGCCAGGGATTCTGCTAAACATTCTACAGCACACAGGCAGCCCCCACAACAAAGGATTATCAGACTCAAACGTTAATACTGCTGAGGTTGGAAACCCTGTCTTGGGGCATCAAGCCAGCTGCTATATCCAAAGAGGTAACCTGAGCCAGCAGATCTGGTTGCAAAATGCTTTTTCTCCACTCAGGAGGCATGAGCCTGGAGTCAGACAGAGGGTAATTTTATTGCTGTTGTTTAGTTGCCAAGTCATGTCCAACTCTTTGCGACCCCCATGGACTGTAAGCCCACCAGGCTCTTCCGTCCCTGGGATTTCCGGGGCAAGAACACTAGAGTGGGTTGCCATGTCCTCCTCCAGGGGATCTTCCCCACCAAGGGATGGAACCCACATCTCCTGTTTTGGCAGGCAGATTCTTTAACTGCTGAGCCACTAGGGTAGCCCTTAGTCTCAACATTTTTAACAGGCAGATAAGTTTCCCATCAGTAAAAACGGTAATAATACAGGGCTTATCTGCACAGGGCCAGGCCTATGGTACTTGATTGCTTGATAACTACTGCTGTTATGAGCTTTCCATCCAACCCGCCCACCCCGCCCCAGCCCCCATCTCCCCCAGAATAGAGGTGTTTTTATACCAGACATTAGAGGGCTTTTTAGTTTTTTTGTTTTTTTTTTTTATGTCTAAGGCTTTCTTCCATTAAACTGAAAACTCTTGGGAGGCTCCCATCCTGGGTGCCCCTTCCCTACAGCGTTTAGCACAGCACAGAGATACTCAGTAAACACGTGGACCTATGTGGCTTCCATCAGCGTCTGAGAGGGGTGGTCTCAGAATGCAGAGAAAGGCCTGCAGATGAGGCCGCGCTGAGGATGCAGCGAGCAGGGCCCCCAACCTCAGTTTGGAAAAAGAGTCCTCGTCCTTGTCCTCTTCCCTATTCCCCCAGCCACCACCACAGAGCACACACAGCTGCATTGAAACGCATCCGCGCCCAGGGCACCCCGTCCCGTTCCTCGGGACACTGATTAACTCGGGACAGGTACAGCTGAGCAGGGGAGACGTAACTGATCGGTCCTAGGGGTTAGGCAAACAAAGCCCAAACTGGGGCCAGAGCTGCCCACTCTGAGAGGGAGGTGGACACATGGGTCCGTAGAAGCGCAGCTCACCCAACCGTGAGCCCCTCTGGGGCAGGATCTGTGTCCAGCCCGCCTCCTCCACCAAGCCCAGGGGGTGCAAAAGAGGGCTCTGAGGACAGGTGTCACTGAGAGGGCGAAGGTCCAGGAATCCCACTCCACACTGGAGGGGTCTGCAAATCTGGGTTTGCAGGGCAGCTCCACTCGGACTACTACACCTCAGTTTCTTCGTCTGAATTTCGGAATACCAGCTATCCGCCAGTGAAGTTTAGAACCGGGTGATAGTGACGATCATGATCAACAGCAACAGGCACTGCCTCCATGCCAGGCACTCTCCAAAGCACTTCATGTGTCGTAACTTACAAATCGTCACAATAAGGCACGTAGGCCAAGTGTGCAACTCAGGCTTGGCATGTCACACGTACTCCACAAATATTACTCCACCTATCAGAAGAAAGGAGTCCAGTTTTCTGACCAACTGCTGCTGCTGCTGCTGCTAAGTCGCTTCAGTCCTGTCGGACTCTATGCGACCCCATAGCCAGCAGCCCACCAGGCCCCCCCCCCGTCCCTGGGATTCTCCAGGCAAAAATACTGGAGTGGGCTACCATTTCCTTCTCCAATGCATGAAAGTGAAAAGTGAAAGTGAAGTCGCTCAGTCGAGTCGGACTCCTAACGACCCCACGGACTGCAGCCTACAAGGCTCCTCCGTCCACAGGATTTTCCAGGCAAGAGTACCGGAGTGGGTTGCCATTGCCTTCTCCGACCAACACTAGACTTGAAAAAAGGGGAAGGAGAAAAGAGAGAAACAGAAATGCCAGTCCAGAGGAGAGAGGGAACCCCAGGGAGGGTCCTGAATGTGAAACCAAGGGTGGGGAGGAGAGAAACGAAATGTGCTTTTAAAAAAAGAAAAAAAGAGGTGCCCTCAGAGGAGGAGGCTGTACTCTGGCGGCGGGCAAATGTCTTTATCCACCGGAGAAAGACGAGGTGATCAAGTGGCTCCTTTCTCAGCGTGGGGGAGCCAAGAGGGCACCGAACCACCCCACCCCACCCGCCGGTGGGCAGGACCCCTTAGCTATAAAAGACCTTTGGGAGATGGACACATCGCAGGAGGTGGGTGTCGGGCGGCATCAGAGGAAGCGACCCCCGGCGGAGAGGAGCCTCTGGGAAACCGGAGGGGGTCCGGCCCGGAGGGAGCCCGGTTCGGGGGTCCGGCCCGGTGGGAGCCCGGTTCGGGGTCGGGGGTGGAGCCCTGTTCGGGGGTCCGGCGCGGAGGGAGCCCAGTTCGGGGGCGGGGGTGGAGCCCGGTTCGGGGGTCCGGCCCGGAGGGAGCCCGGTTCGGGGCCGGGGGTGGAGCCCGGTTCGGGGGTCCGGCCCGGAGGGAGCCCGGTTCGGGGCCGGGGGTGGAGCCCTGTTCGGGGGTCCGGCGCGGAGGGAGCCCAGTTCGGGGGCGGGGGTGGAGCCCGGTTCGGGGTCGGGGGCGGGGACGGGGGGCGCCCAGAGACTCCCGGGGCCCCGGGGCCAGCAGGCCCCCCTTGGCCTGCCCGGCGCTCACTCACCCGGCCGCCCTCCCCCGGCGGGCCAGTAGGGCGCGGCAGAGCGCGGCCGAACGCAGCAGCATCCCGGGATCCCCGCGCGGCCTCTCGCTGGACCGTCCCGGCTTGGAGCCACCAGAGGGCACCGCCTCGCCTGGAGCGCACCATCTCGGCGGGCTGCGGGGGGGGGTGCTGCCGCCTCGGCCGCCCTCCAAGTCGGGTCCGGCCTAAACGCCTCTGTTTGCCTCCTGCTAGTAGAAGAATTCTACCCCGAGGGCCTGACGAAGGACACTATCATGTGACGCAAGGCAAAGCAGCCCAAGAGCGAAGCCCCGAAGCGTACGCGTTTCCCCCTTTCTTCCTGTATGGTATGACCCAGTCGCCCTCCGTCGGGGGCCGGGGGCAGGAGGGCGTGAGCTCCATCCACCAATCACAGTGAGCCATGAGAGCTCCCAGACCAATCAGAGGAGCGGTCAAGTTGCAACCTGCTTAGGCCGGGATTAGAGGGGCAGAAGCAGCCAATGAGAGAGCGGGGATGGGGCACGTGTGAGGCGGGGCGGAAGGCCCGGGGTCTACGGGTCAGGTGTCGCTGGAGGCCCTACCCGGAGGCTCTCGCTGCCCTTGGCTGGGGGCTGCCAGACTCTTCCACCTTGCAGAGGGCCTCGTCGTGGCCGGCCCCCTGCCTCACCTCGGGGGCTGCAGCCTGGCTTTAGCCTCCTGGTAGGGACGCAGCCGCCCTCCACTCCCGACCTGGAGCGGAGCCACCCAGCTTCCTAAGGCAGAGCGCTTGGACAAATCGGTCTACTTCCTTGCAGATTACGATCAATGTAAGATAAAACCCGAGCCAGTCTGCGCTCGGACTTCCCTTCAAAAGCTCTGGACGCGGAATCCGTTTTATTCCTCTGCTTTAGTTTGGCGCCCCGGACCAAAATTTGAATTTTCTCTCCGGGAAGCTGTTTGCACGAACACATGAACCTTATTAACAACTCAGATTCTGAAGTTCTGAGGATGGAATCTTAGGGGCCCGTTCTATTCCTGAGGTACTGTTAACAACTTTCCCAACGCTCTCTTCTAATGTATCTGTATTTTCTCCAGCGGTGTGTACCGAGAACCTGCTTAGGAGTCAGAGTTCCGATGCTGATCGTGGTTTCTCCCTGTGACGTTGACGAAATATGTAACTTTCCTGGGCCTCAGTTCTGTGTCTGTAAAATGGGGGTAATAATACCCACCTTAGAACTTCCTCATTATTTCATCATTACTCCTCTTTATCTGGGAGGCCACACTCTTTAAGGCATTTTGGAGAATTTAAACAAAAGAGTGGGGAGTGGGAAAGCAAACTTCAGTCCTCCTCTGGTGGGAGATTGGTTCCCAGAGCCCCTGCAGATACCAAAATCCACGGATAATAGTCACTTAAATAAGATGGCACAAGTTAGCTTGCTCCATCGGAGAATGGAAAATTTGCAGATTCAGAGGGCAATATGATTAATAGGCCCTCAGTTCCAAACCAGGCTATGCTAGTTCTCTAGTCTGTGATCTCTCTGGCTCTCTTCCCCTTCTATGGAATCTGTATAATTCCTGCTTTAACTACGTCCAAAGATTTTATTGTGAGATGTGAGGTGATGTAAATTTTCCCTATTTGATTGCGGGGAGCCGGTGAGGCATTCCACTCATGACAAAGGTCATGAGGAAGGAGGCTCGGCATACGCAAAGGCGGGATCGAGCCTCAGAAGTCCCCCCGGATATTCTCGAGCATTTTCCCCCAAAAAACCAGAGTCTGCCTACTTTATTGCTTTGTGCTCTCACCTCTGACTTTACTGGGGGCTGTCCCCTACCACCATCTCGCTCTCTCTCTCTGTCAAAGAGTTAACTTACAGCTCCAATTAATAAAGTTCCTGGGCAATTAGGAGTGTTTAAATCCAAACCCCTCTGATGGCTCTTTAACTCGCCTGACAAGTTTACCCAGACTCCTGCAGCTATGCATACGATTGTTTACAGTCTCCCAGCCTCGAGAGGCATGGGAAGCTTAAGATATTCAAATAGCTTAGAGCCTCTCAGAGAGTTAAAAACTGTCAGAATAAACTAGTAAAGGATTTCATTGATGAGTCAATGCTTGTTGCCAAGTTTTCACATCCCCTGAATTGTATCCTTGAATATGTATCAATTAATAGTGGGTATGTAGAAAAAATAAGTAGTGGCCTTGGTGTTAGTAACTTTAGACCCTTATGGTAATAAATTCTTTCTTTGTTGTAAACCCATTACACATCCGCCCTATAGGAATGCAATTTTATCTTTGGAAGATGGTGCCAAACCTTGAAATAATTACTCTTAGAGAAAGTAAGTCTTTGTTGATAAGTCCTTGTCAAGAGAAGATGATGTAAATCACCTAAACCATTTGTATACGATACATTTGCAGGAAAGAAACCTTGGTTTTTGATAAGAATCAAAGACTGCTGACTTTGCATCCCCTATTATCCTCTATGTGTAACTTAGGGTATAAAAGCCCCTGTTAAAAATAAAGCTACGGGCCTTGCTCACCAACGCTTGGTCTCCCCATGTCATTCTTCCTTTTAACTTCCAGCTGAGTCTCCATCTGGAGCGCGGAACCCACCACGCTTACTAATCATGCCTGGGCTTCTAAGACCCACTCGAGAAGGTGTCTAGGGTGAGACACCTTCCGCTATTCGAGAGGGCGCCTGCGGCCTACGTAAGTGGTGCAAACTTCTTGTCTTGAAGTTTTATTGGTCTCCCGCGTAAACCAAGCTACTCAGCTTCTTTTCTCCACTGAATTTTCCTACTGAGCTATCCTCATTCTATTGTTCTCTATATCTCTAATTAGCATATAAATAGTCGCCGACGCCGTCTCCCCTTCGAATACCCTGGATCAGCCGGGGCTGGTCCTCGGAATTTGATCACTAATCAGCCAATGACTTTTAGTGTTTATGTGGCCCGTGTCCTCTTTGCCCCTCCCCCATCACTTTATCCTTAATTAAAAAAAAAAAAAAGGCATCAATTCTAAGACATTTCACTTTATTTAAAAGAAGCCAATATACAGGATATAAAGGGCATGATATTTACAACAATACAGTAAACAGGTTGGTTTCCGGTAGGGTCAGTAGTCTTTCAGTGAGTATAAACCCCCCCTTCCCCTTGACGCTAAACCCAGCTGGCAGACAAAGAGCAGCAGTGGGGTGGGATGGGACTTCAGGACAGAAAGTCCGCCCGGATGGGGCTAAAAATAATGTAGATGTGAAAATGTCCACGAAGGAGTCTATGGGCGGAGGGTGCCTTTTCCTCGTTGCTTTGATGGCTTGGCAGGAGGAATGGTGAGGGGTTTGCCCGAGACTAACACACAGCCCACCCCGAGCCTGGAAGTCTTCCACTCATTTCTCAGCTCTCTCCCAAATACAGCTGACTTGGCAATGGATCTTGGCAGACCAGAGTCGGAGCAACTAGTCGGAGCAACTAATCAGATCCCACCCTCTGAAGCAGACCTTGTCCCCCACCCAGCACCCCCTTTCCCTCCCACCACCCTACTCCGTTCTGAATTCCCCACTGCCCACCCACTACCACAAATGCCCATCCCCTGGCCTTCCAATGACCAAGGAGCTGGGGGATCAAGGGACAGAGAAATGGGGTGAGGGGTGACCTTTGCGCTGCTGAAGCCACCCATGGGTATGGATGAGCAGGTGGTGAGGATGAGGAGAAAAGGTGAGGGGTACTGATTATATTAAATCCAGCAGCAACATGCATCTCGTCCACAGAAAAATGCTGGGCTACCATAACTGCCTACCCTAGATTTTAAAAAAAACTTTCCTTTCATAAAAATAGATGAGAGTCTCTTGCTTTATAAATAGATTACATTTAGCTTAAGTTATACCTTATATGACCCCCTGCCCCACACCCTCTCCCCCATCCCAAGCCAAAGTGGTTTGATTCGCCAGGTCATCTGAGCTCCATCCATGGAGCTAAGTCCATGATGGACAGGCCAGTCAGAGACCTCTAGACATATTGCCACAAGAAAACAAAATGTGTTGACTTGTCAATCATTTTTTTCCCTGTTCAGAAGCTCAGAAATGTGTGTGTATGTGTGTGTGTGTGTGTGTGTGTTCCACAATCAGGGAGCCCAAAGGAAGCTACTCTCCCTGCCCCTCCCCAATCCTCTCTTTTTATAAAACCCCCCAAAATAGGAGAGCAAAAGAGGGCAGCACAGGAGAACCCATCTGAGAACAATTCTGAAATACCAATGTCAATATGACACTGGGCTAAGACATAGAAAACCAAAATAAAGTATTTACATCTTTACAAAGGACGGGCCAGTTGGTCCCAACTGGACCTGGTGCTGCCCCAGCGAGCGTTGGGGTCTTTCTTGGCAAGCTGTGAGCCCATGGCAAAGGGGGCAAGCGGGGCCCACTGGCAACGAACTCAAAAAAGAACTTGGTGGGGAGGGAGGCAGCCAGGCCAAAGCCCAGGACCACACCCGCGAGGCAGGTCACTAACACTCTTGCTGTCCCCACATCCACCAGCCCCAAATCCTTGCTCCCCAGGGAGAGCAGCGATTGAAAACCAGCAGGACGGATCTTTCTGGCCAGCATCTGACCCTGGCTCCTGCCACTTCCATACTTCCTAGATAAATTCAGAGTACCCTAGTCCCCAAAGACAAATATCCTATGTATACAAGGGGGGAAGGAAAAATAACACCACTGGACAGCGATCCCCACAGTAACCTTAGTTACCCCTAAATACTTCTATTGTTGCCTTACTGTCGTAACTCTAACCGTCACCCTCCCACCACCCCGAGGCAGGCTTCCATTCTGCCCACCTGCCCACAGCACTCCTCAATGCCTCCCTCACCCTGGGCAGAGGAGGCCCGGGGGCGGGGGGCCGGTTTCCCACCCTCCCAGAAACGGAAAATCTTTTCAGCAGCTGAGGTCCAAGCCCAACTGGGTCTGATAACCTTTGGTTAAAATAAAAATAAAACAACAATAACAATAACGACAATAATAATCTGTTTGAACCCTGTAACCTTTAGAACAAGGGTCAGTGAGAAGGAGAGGAAGTGGGTGATCTCTCCTCCGAAACCTCGTCCCTTCACGTACCTAACGAGGGACTATCTGGCTGAGAGATGCTGGGAATGGAAGACGTTCAGCCAGACTTTTACAGGGAACCAGCAGGGGGTTCCCCCACGAAAACAAAACAAAGCAAAAAAAAAAAAAAGAAAAAACTCACAATAAAGGCCACCAAGTTCTCATAAATAAAAATACACACCATCACTAACACTCTCCTCTCTCTCCATATATATATATATATATTTATATAATATGAATATTATATACAATGGTTTTAAGACTGCAAAACAGGTGGGGAAACGGAAGAGAGAGGAGGCCCTTACAGGTCACTGGTCCTCTGGGGAGGAAAGACGGGAGTCCTTATCTCAGAGCCCCTCCGCTGCCTGCAGACACAGGCCGTGGGGTAGTAAGGAGCTCTGGTCCTTGGGCACATTTTGCTCCTCTGACCTCCAGGGGGAGCTCCTGAGCCAACAAAACCAAAAATCCCCAATCATACAAGGGGATTGGTAGTAGTGAGTAGCGGGTCCAAAAAGATACTTAAAAAAAAAAAAAAGCCTGCTCTGCGGGCTCCCAGCTGAGATTTGAGGGTGGCCTCCACACAATGCCCTCTGACTCAGGTCCACTCAAGTCTGGAGAGATACTGGCTCAGATTAACTCTCCAACGGATCAATCAAGCAGTGAATTACGGTAGAGGTGAGCGTGTGTCCATGAGCGTGGCTCTCAGGTGAGCTCCCGCTCCGGCCACCTCCTCTCTGCCAGCAGTCCCTGCTGCCTCCCTCCGCTTCCCTTTCCAGTGCCCGCCGGTGGCCAAACAGTGGGCAGCTAGGGCACAGTGGAGAACCAAGATGCTGGCAGGCAGTACTGACCCAGCTCCCTGGAGGAGGCGGTGGCTACCAGGCCTGGCCCCCTCCAGACTTTCTCACAGAGAAATTTCAGATCTATAACCCCTTATTGTTGGCTGGGGAAAAAAAAAAAAACATCAGGGCAATAAAAGACATTCCCCACCCCCACCCCCGGCCTATCTCCCCAACCCACAGAAGTCCCAAGAAAGCAAGCAGTCAGGTGGCTGAGGTCCTCGGGACCCCCACCTCGCTATCAACCTTGACCAAACCCCCTCCCAAGTCAGTGCTCACCCGCAGAGGCTGCGAGAGAGAGAGATCACCCTAGCTTCCGCCTCCTTCCCAGCTCCAGGGGAAAACCAAGGAGCTAGTTGGGAGAGGGCCCGCCTCCCACAATGGTATAAGGCAAGCTGCTTTTTTTTGTTTTTTTGTGTTTTTTTGCATAGTAGTTTAAACACAGTGAGGCTCCACCTTCCCCCACAGTGCCTTCTCCCTCTGCTTTGCCACTCGATCCAAAACGAAAAGAAAAATTTGTCCTTCCCTCCCTCCTTCTAGCCTTCTCCCCACTTCAGTAAATGACGTGCCCTCGGGAAGTCCCCACCCAGGCCTGGAAAGGTGAAGGTAGACAGCGCCTTCCTGGGGGGCAGGTGGACCATCCCAAGTTCAACTCCAGCAGGGGCGGGAAGGCAGAGCTCATGGCCAATCAGAGGAGCAGGTGGGAGGGTAGAAAAAGGCATTGACCACACCCGGGGAGGCCCCCGGCCCTCACCTTAGAGTTTTGTATAAAAACACCTGCTAGGAATAATTCTTTGGAGCTCAAAGTGGCTCAGCTGAAGGGAAAAGGCACAGTTAGCGCTGCATCGTCGGACGGAAGTCGCACTTGTAACGTGGAGAACGATAGAAATCGACAGCACCATTCCTCGGGTGGGTGGGCGGAGGGGGCACTGGGTGGGTGGGGGGGCACTGGGTGGTGGTGGGCCGAGAAAGGAAGGAAGGAAGCAGCGGTCCCTGGGGGCCTCCAGAGAAGGGAGGGCGCAGGAAGTCTGCGTGGTCAGGGCTGGGAGCCCCACTTCCTGGCCCCGTGGGGAGAGGCGTGCAGAGGCCCCATTGCCAAGACCACCAGGCACGGGCTGGGGGGGTGGGGGGGCGTGCCTCAGTCATCAGCTGACCATGGGCTCCACGTCCGCCTCCCGCTCAAAGTCGTCCTGGATCTCGTCTGTACTTCCTGAGTCGCTGCTGGCCACGGAGCTTGGGGATGGTGAATTCCTGGAAGGGCACAACAGAACATGCGACCTCAGAGGGCAGCCTGGGGCAGACAGCAGGAAGGATGGAGCAGCCCCTCCTGGAAAACCTAGCCTCCACGGGGGATCCTTGCCGAGACCCACCCTCTCTGCTTCCCTTAGAATCTTCGAAGTTCAGGGCTTAAACAAGGCTCTTGAGACCTCGTGCGATGCCCCGGTGCTGAGCACTCCACGGGAGCAGGAACCATGGGTCCAGTTCAACTTCTACATTCCCATCATCTGGGCAATGAACTCAGAGCCCAAAGGGAGGCCACAGAGAAGAGCGGTTAACAGCGCTGGGTTCGGATTCTCAGCTTATCACTGCTGAGCTGGGGGACCTAGTGCAAGCTCTTTACCCTGCCTACACGCACACTCCTCGATCCAAACAACGGAAACACCAGAAGTGGGCTCTTGGAATCAGTGAGCTGAAGGTAACATGCGAACCCCCTCACACACACACACAAAGCTTCCCCCCGCTTCTCCGTCTCTTACGGCCCAAACAGTGCAAGAACACAGTCACAATGAGAGAAACAATTATAATTAACATATTTGTGCTTCAGGCCAAGCACTGTATTTGTCATTTTATCACTAACATGTCTGTCTCCCCTGAAAAGGGGCTCCCCAGGTGGTTCCGTGGTAAAGAACCCACCTGCCAATGCCAGAGATGCGGGTTTGATCCCTGGGTCAGGCAGATCCCCTAGAGAAGGAAATGGCAACCCACTCCAGGATTCTTGCTGGGAAAATTCCAGGGACAGGGGAGCCTGGTGGGCTATAGTCCGTGGAGTCACAAAGAGTCGGACACAAGAGCAACTGCACACACGCACACACACTCCCCCGAAAAGCTGCGTGTTCCCTAAGGGCAGGAGCTGTCCTGTGCTGGCAAGGAAAGAGGCCTGGTGCGTGCTGGTCTCCTGGGGACAGACTCATGTGCCAGTGGGTTAGAAGATGGGAGAGGAAGGAAAATTGCTTCCTCGGGACCCTGTAAGCCCCGCCCACCTCCCCCACCCACCAGCTCAGCAGGAAGTGGGCCTTGCACAGAGCAAGCCTTCTCAAAGTAGCCTTCCACAGTCCCACAACAATGGGAACAGGGTGGTTGTGCGAGTCACGTGAGAGTAGATGTGTAAGGCACACAGTAGGTGGCTAACGGTCATTGGACGCACAGACAGATGGGCTGGCAGATGGAATCTCCAGGCTGCAAGCTGCAGCCCAACACCCCCCCCACCCACGCCAGGACACCAGCCCTGCGTCAGCAGGGAAGACGAGCGCGGGGCGGCACCTGTCCGCGGAGCCTTTGATGAGCCGGCGGCAGGTCTCCATCTGCACGTCCAGGCCCCGCTTCATGCTGCACATCTCCATGTACTCGTGCAGGTGGCGGTTCATGTCGCTCTTGGCTGTGGCCAGCTCCAGCTGAGAAGAGCCAACAGGGGAGAGAGGGCAGGCCCCGTCACCCTCACAGCAAGCCTCGTGGCGACCTCATACCCTCGGCGCCGGTGGCACTGGGGCCATCGCAGGGCACCACACCCTCCGCTGGGGTAGCCCTAGCAACTCTGGCCTTGGCACTCCTTCATGCGGACTGCGTTAGAAAAGGGTGCTCACGTTTCTGACCCTTCTCCTCAACCGAGGGCTCCATCCCTTGGGGAGGAGCCGGACTTCCCTTTCTCCCGCCTGACAATGACTGACTCTCACAGACAGGTGTGCCAGGCACACACACATAGGCTCTGGAGCAGGGAGAACCGGGCTTGCAGGCCACTTCCTGGCTGGGGGTCTCAGGCAAGTCACTTGGTCTCTTTGACCTCATCCCCTCCTCTGTAAAATGGGCACACAGTGCCCACTGCACAGGGTGGAGGCACCCAGGCCCCCTCGGGTACACACACAGGGTATGAGAATGCCGACGGAGGCGTATTTTTAAAGGGCTCGGGGCCCAGTGTCACTTGATATCATTCAAATGTCAGTTCCCATTATTTTGAGATCACCATGTCAGTCAAATAACTTAAGAAAAAACCTCTCTGGGGCAGACAGGTATCACCACCCTCATTTTACAGATTAGGAAACTGAGGCCCTACCCAAGAGAGGGGTGACCTGCCCAGCACCAGGCCAGGAAAATCAGTGGGTGTCCTGACTCCCAATCCTGGTGCCTGCGTTGCTATCCCAGCCCCTGTTCACACGGGCACTTGATCACTGGGGGCCTTGGGCTCACGACTGGGGGACATGAGCGAGTGGGCGCCTCACCTCAATCTGGCCGATGGTCTCCTGGTACTCCTTGTCCCTCGTCTTGAAGAAGGACTCGGTCTCGTGGATCAGATTGCCCAGGTTTTCCTCTTGCTGGGGAAACGGAACAGAGCGGACAGCTTAACCGGGTGGTGGGGGCTGCCGGGAAAGAGCGAGGGACGGGGGGGCAGGGAGCGAGGCGCCCGGGCCGCCTGCCGGCTCACCTCGCCCTGTAGGTCGAGGCTCGGGTTGCAGTTGGTGAAGTCCTCCCAGAGCAGCAGCGTGTCTTCGTTCTCTTCCCACGTCAGGCTGTCACAGTCATCGTCGAAGTCAAAGGTCTCCCGCCTGTGGGGGGCACGGGTGGGCATGAGTGAACAGGCAGGCTCCAGGGGCCCAGGCGGGGGGGGGGGGAGCACGGGGCACGGGGAGGGGCCTGCCAGGTGGCTGTCCAAAAACATGGGAGCAGTAGCCAGAGGGGCACGCGCCTTCTCCATGGAGCGCAGCTCTTCAAATGCAGAATGTATTTATGTATTATGGATACAAGTTAAAATGCATATTCCTAACAACGCCAGTCTTTCATTAATGAAGACTAAAGATAGCATCTTGTGAATGGTTTCCATTCATTTAACAACTCATTTCTGGAGCCCCTACTATACCTGAGATGATTCATATAATCTTCTCTGCAACTTAGAAAGGTGGGTATTATTATTCCCATTTTACAGATGAGGAAACTGCAGCTCAGAAAGAATAAACTAGGGCTGAAAGCCAGATCTTTCTGTTTTCTATGGCTTTTTACTCTCCATCAAAACACAACCACAGGACGGATGACTAGGCATATATTAAAGTGTGATTCATTCCATCCTCACAACAGTCCTAAGAGGTCAGTATGATTGCTAGTCCCATTTCACAGGTAAGGAAATTGAGGCTCAGAGGGATTAGGTGGAAACTTCTAGAATAACACATGCTGGAAATCGGATTTGAATGCAAATGCTGAGTGATTTCTGGGTTTCCCTATTCACTAGAACTGGCAATAGGGTGACGGACCATGCAGGTGCATCTGGGACCGAGGGAGTTCTGCAGATGTACTGGTTACCCCAACTGCAGGGGAGTTCCGCCCAATACACCCATTATTCAGATGGGAAGGCTGAGGTCTGCAGGACTAAGTCACTTGACCCAGTGAATCAGCTGGAGAGGCAGACGTGGGTCCCAAGTCCTGATTCCCATCCCAGGGCTCTCCCCGCTGCCCACACTCACTCCTTCAACAACTTTCTGGATCCTATAGTGCACCGTTCCCAACCTGCTGGGGCCACTGGGCAGGGCCCAAGAACCTCAGGAAAAGCGCTGTCCAGAGCGCCCCCTCGAGCCCAGCTCCCCACCAAAAAGCAGTTCCTGTGGGAGCCTGTAGGTGGCTCCTGGCGTCCGGCGACCAGAGCTGGGACCCGGCTGCCCTGGGAGGCATTGCCCGCCCCTTGGCCAGACAGCTCCGGGCAGGCCCCTGGGTCAAGGGTCGACCCATCACCACATCGCATACTGGACTGCTGATTTCACTTCCTTCCCGGCGGCTGGGACCAGAGGACAACCCTGGCTGAGTAATGGAGAAGGAGAAAGGACAGGAAGCTGGACAAGAGGAAGGACTCAGAAGAGGCGCCTCCATCCCCCCAGATGTGGGGGGCGGGACGAGGAAGAGGCGTGGCCATGGTGCAGAGAAAGGAGCAGATTCCTCCCCTTCTTCTGGATCTGAAGCCCAAGCAATTGATTTTGACTGAAACAAAACAGCCCTGACTCGGGCGCAGCTATTCAAAGACTTCAGAGGAACTGGCCGGTGGCAGCTTCTGGCTGGGTCTCAGCCCAGAGCCAGCAGAGAGGTCGGTGGGAGGGGGCCAGGGCCCCGCCCAGGGTGCGGTGTGATGGCTTTGGCGAGAACTGCCAGGGTGGAGGGGTGATCAGAGAATTTTGTTTTGCTTTAACTTAGGCAGCTTGACCACCAGATCAATTTAACTGATAGGTTTAATACTAAACCCAGTTCAGACCTGTCAACACTCAGGTGCCCGTTTTTGCAGCATGGCAAAGAGCACACGTGGACCCAGGAGCACAGCCTTTTAGCTCACTCCACTTGCTCCCCTACCCGGCCCGCCCGCTTTCTGGGCAGGCTGTGGATTCCTGGTGACCTGATGAAAACCTGGGAAACAATTTCTTCAAAACAGCCCTTTAATTCAACTGAATGAGCCCAGCCAGGGTTTCTGGGGCCTAAACCCAGCTGGACACTTAAGAATGCCCACAGCAACCTTCGGAAAACCTAGACCTGCCCAAGGGTTCTCTCCCAAAGCCCCTCTCCTCAGTGAAAGACAAGAATGTGCAAAGGGAGGGGTGCGTGTCTGCACACTAAGCAGCTTCAGTCGTGTCCGACTCCTCTGTCCATGGGACTCTCCAGGCAAGAACACTGGAGTGGGTTGCCATGCCCTTCTCCAGGGGAGCTTCCTGACCCAGGGATCAAACCCGCGTATCTTACATCTCCTGCATTGGCAGGCGGGTTCTTGACCACTTGCGCCACCTGGGAAGCCCATGAGAAGGGGTAGGGGTCGGGGGGTGTTGAAAGATGAATCAAGAGCCTAGGAGTCTCCTTGTTACCCTCAAAATAGCAACCCCTGCTCTCCGCAAACACAGCGCCATCCCAGTTCCATTTCAAGGGAACAGGAACCACAGGGAAGTGTCACGCAAACCCATCCCGCCCGGGTCCGACTCCTGTCTTCCTGCCGAGTCACCAGGGTGGGGATGGCGTGGCAGGAGAGACAGAAAGAGGACACAGACAGCACTGGACCGAGATCCAGGCTCTGTCCCGACCCGCCTGCTCTCTCTGAGCTGTTTCCTCATCTGTGATGAAGGGCTGGGCGGAGTGAGCATTGGACTCTACTACCCTCGGCCAGCCCCAAGCATGGCAGGAAGGGTCTGGAGAGGCCCGGGCCCCTGGCTTCTAAAATGAGCATGATGGCAGGGGCACCGGCGACGGGAGAGGCCCTCCTGGAGGGGCACCGTGAGGGTGGCGACGGCTCATCTGAGTCAAGCACTCAAATCCAGCCCTGCTGTTGGGACACCCAGTTGGGACACCCAGGACTCCCGGGGAGGAACAGCAGGCCAGGAAGCATGCTCGGCCGTGAGGCTCAGAGACCAGGGGGTCGGGGGAGAAGGAAGTGGGAGGGAAGATGGAGCCCGGGGCCAGGGCTCAGGGGACCCACGGCAGGGGACTCTGGGGAGAGGGCCGGCAAGGGCAGGCCCGTGGGGCGGGGAAAGTAGACTCAGAGATGCAGCCCCAGCCTGCTGTCTGACCACAGCCCTGAGCTGAATCAGCCCCTGCCTGCAGCCGCTCCCCTCCCCACCCCGCGCAGGACACCACGTGGATGCGAGCCAGAGGAGGGTCAGGACTGCAAGTGTGGCATGGACTCACCAGGGCTGCAGTGGATCCCTGCCCCAGACAGCCGTGCCCAGCTAGTTCCCAGCAAACCAGCTGTCTGCAGAGGCCAGAGCGGGCTGCCCAGGTGCTGGTACTCATTGTTCTTTAGTCACTAAGTCATATCCGGCTCTTTTGTGACCCCATGGACTGCAGCCCGTCCAGCTCCTCTGTCCATGGGATTTCCCAGGCAAGAATACTAGAGTGGGCTGCCATTTCCTTCTCCAGAGGATCATCCCAACCCAGGGATCGAACGCGAGTCTCCTGCACTGGCAGGCAGGTTCGCGAGCCACCAGGGAAGCCCAGGTGGGCAGCATGTGACAGTTTCCCATCGTGGCAAATTTAAGCTTTCAGTGTGCCCCTGCTGAACCTGAGTGGGCAGACATCAGCTTTCACGAACTGGTACAAACCGGCTCCAGCCCACCACTGGCCACACGAGAGCCCAGACTCTGCCACTGACCCAGGCCGCCGCTTAACCCAAGGGAAAAAACATTGTTTTTACTTTGTATGGTGATAAATGTTAGGCTTACTGTGGTGAGCATTTCACAATATACACAAATACTGAATCACAAGGTTGCATATCTGAAACTAAAATAAACTTACATGTCAGTTATATCGCAATTTAAGGAAGAAAAAAAAACTGTCCACAAATATGACCACTATTTGGCTTCCCCAGTGGCTCAGCAGGAAAAAATCTGCCTGCCAAGCAGGAGATGTGGGTTCAACCCCTGGGTCGGGAAGATCCCCTGGAGAGGGCAATGGCAACCCACTGCAGTTATTCTTGCCTGAAAAATCCCACGGACAGAGGAGCCCGGTGGGCTACAGTCTATGGGGTCGCAAAGAGTCAGACGCAGCTTAGCGACTAAACAACAGAAATGAGCACTATTACCAGTTTGGCCTTTTCTGAAAATGTGAAACTCCCCAAATTCTAAATGTTGAAAATGAATCCAGATTCTCTCAGAACACCACGCTGGCCAACAAAACATGTGGAGGCTACTCGTCAGCCAGCCCAGGGCACCGGTTTGCGCCCCTTGCCCTCGCAATCTGGGGAGACAGAGAGGAGCCCCGGGCGCCAGGGCAGCCAGGATACTCACAGCTGGTTAAACATGCGCTTCATCTCGTCTGTGATGTTCATGGAGCCGACCTCGTCATCTGAGAACCGGTTCACCTCCCCATCCTGCTCGGAGATGTCGTCGTCAGAAGCCACCTTACGCTCTTTCTTTTTGGGGACCACCTGACCCGGGAAGAGAAAGATAAACGTCACTCGGCAGCCCTGCGGGAATGGGGGGCGGGGTGGACTGGGAAGGGAGGCGGTGTCCCGAGGCACGGATGGAGCGCGGCTGGGGCGGCCACTGCCAGGAAGGATGCAGGTCCTCTAAGAAGCAGGTGGCGTTAGCAGGAAGCGTGAGGTGGGGAGGCATGCGGGACGGAGGAACAGACGGCCTGGCCCCTTCCCTGCCCTGGGAGGCCTGGAGATTCGGCCGGCCGGACGTCTCAGAGCTCCCCGGAGAGACAGAGAAGCCCTTACACAGGTCAGATGGCTCCATGCTTCCCAGAGCCCTCCTGCTCCCATGCAAAGGCGACAGGTAGGCAGCCCCGGGTTCAACGAGCTTCCTCCACTCCAAGCAGACAAGACGCAACCAACCAGAGGGGCAGCAAGAAGGCACCCAGGGGAACCCAGACCTCATCCCACTACATCCAGAGTCACACACTTAAAGCCAACAACACACTGCTCTGCCCTGGGCTCAGGCAAAAGCCAAACCACAACCCCAAACTCAAGAAGCAGCGTTTGGAGAATGACAGATGCCCTTCAGGCAGCTGGACCAGACCCCAAGCCCTCCCTGGAGGACACTCGCCAGTGCTAACCCATCGCCTTCACTCTGGACACAGACGCCTGCTCGCTGTGGGGTAGGGAAGTGGGGGACTGAATGAGTCTCAATGTGGGAATGAAAAAAGAGTCAACAGGTCAACAGTTCCCCTTCTGAATTCTGAGGCTTGAGGGCTAGGGCTCAGGCCGGCTTGCCTAGGGCTCCCACAGTCTGGCCAGGGCTCCCCGACCATGGCCCTGGTGCCCGGGCTCCTGCTCCCAGGAGAGACAGGAGGCAGGGCAAGCGGCCCAAGGTGGATAGGCAGACTGAGCCCTGGAGGGTCCGGAGACCTGAGTCCTCGTCCCAGCTCTGCGGCCACGTTCTTCCAGGAGCCCGTCACGTCGCCCCCCCTACCCCCCCGGTGAGTGGTGTCCTCAGACGTAGGATGAAACAAGCGGTCAGCCTCAATGATGGAGTCATACATGCCTGTGAGCCTATGCAGTCCCTGATTCTACACTTCCCTGGGAGGCCGGAGCGTTGGGCAAAGGCTACCTGGGGGTGGGTTGGGGAGGCGGGGAGGGACGTGGGCGGGGTGTGAGGGGCCCGGGGCAGGGTGGCCGGGGCGGGTGGCGGGCAGTGCCGGCTGGTGAGTGGGGCGGCCCTCGTCACCTGGAAGATCTTGGACACGTCTTCCGAGTTCCGCTGCTGTGCGACATCGCACAGCTTGGCCGTGATATCGATCCGGCGGCAGATGTCCATGTCCACCTTCATGGCCTTTTCTTGGATCTTTGTGTCCAGGTCTGTCATGGGCTGCAGGGAGGACAGCAGGGGGTTACGTGAGCTGGGGGGGGCCCCAAGCAAGGGGTGGGGGGGAGGCACCCCCAGGCTCCGGCTGGATGGAGGGGTGGGGAGACCCCCCAGATGCTGGGCAGGAGGTCCCCGCAGTCCGAGGGGGGTCCTGCAGCCTTTGCTGGGCGTGAAGGGTCGGGCCAGTGGCTCGGGGTCGGGGCAAGGGGCGGGGGGACGTGGGCACCGTGGGGACCAAGGAAGACTGCGTTTGCCAGTCTCCCTAAGGGCCAGAAGGCACCCTCTCAGCAGACACGGTGTCAGGGTTGGTTTTGTCCGAACAAGGGAAAAGAAAGACGCGTCCCAGCGCTGAAAGGCCGCCCTGCTCCCGCGGCGGGTTTGCCCCACCTCTCCCCAGCAAAGATTCCTCCTAGGCTGACAGTGGGGGCTACCTCGGATGGGTGGGGATCACCCAGACCCCGGTAAGGGGGGCCTGCTGCCCTCTTCCAGCCACCCCAGCCTCACACCGCCCAGGGCAGAAGCCACGGCCGGCGGAGGCACACATCCTGGGCTCTGTCTCCCTCCTTCAGTCTTTCTCTACATACTAACCGCGGCCCGAAGGTGGCAGGAAACCAGGTCCCCAGCAGGAAGGAGGCCCTTGCTGCTCTGCCAACAGCTGCCCCCCGCCCACAGTGACTCAGAGGAGCTCCGACTGTCCCAAGGACGCGCATACCGGCCAGTCCCGACTCAACAGAGCAACCTCAGGGAGGCCGCTGGCTCGGGTGGCCTTTTGGGCCGGCGCAGACCAGACCCGGGGTCCCCTTCAGCCTGCCATCGGCATCCCCCACTCCCAGACACAGAGGCCCCCGGCTGCCCCCGCCCCCCCACCCCCACGCTGGTGAGCCGGCGGAGTCGGAGCGAATGCACACAGGCTGTCAGAGGAGCCCGGGGCGGGCGGATGGGTTAAGCAGCTGATTAATGCATCTCTACTCAGACCACGGGAAGCAGAGGGTGGGGCGGGGAGGGGGGCCTGATCTCTGATGCATCCGTCATCCTCACAGGTCAAACACAGCCAGCCAGGACTCTAACTAGAAGCCGAGCTCTGGAGCCTCGGAGTGAATGAAGCATTCTGCATGATGGGTGGGGGAGTGGGGGGGGGGGTTCATGACACCTGGGGGGTGGCGGCCGGAGGCACTTACGTCACTCATGAGTCCCTTAAACACCACCAGCTCGGCCTTGAGACGCTCAATCTTCTCGTTCATCTCCTCCTGGATGGCTTCCGCCTCCTGCGCTGCCTACAAGGAACGGAGACCGGGGAGGGGTCAGGGGGGGCTGGGTGGGCTCCCTGATGCAGGGCGGAGAGGCCAGACACCGGGCTTTAGAGCCCCAGATGGATGCCTGACATCCAACCATGCCGGGTGCCTCTGTGCCCCAGGGGAGGGGAGCCAAGACCTTGACCCAGCCTGGCTCCCCGCTCAGCCCTCACTTCACCCCTCGGCCTAAAACAATTCTTTTCTGAGAACTGTAAATTGGATGGAAAAATCCATGGCAGACGTTGAGAGAAAAAGTAGATATAAAAGCGATTCCAGTAGGTCAAAATAGCAGGTCAATGTATGTCAAAGTGCCGATACGTGACCATCTCCGATCTCCAGAATGGCAACATCACACGTGTCAACCTCACTGAGCGTGCACACCCAGGGGCTGTACATGTACACACAAACGCCCAGAAGGTCACGCGCCAACTCAGCAACAGTGGGGCGGGGAGAACCGGAGGCTAAGTTTTGTTTTCTTCTCTGTGCTTCCCTGAACTTTCCAAGTGTTGGCCCGTGAACATGTTACGTTTGTAAAGTAAAAAGACCTTTTCTCACAAAAGAAAGCAGGGCTGGGGGGAGGGAACCTTCATGCTTTTCCTTCTACACGTTATTTTAACCATTCCTTGACGTTGACGTCTTTTAATGTCTCCTTGACATTATTTTAATCCCTAACTTCCTTAGAAGATCAACGCTTATCTTCTTTCTTTCTTCTTTGGTTATTTATGTAGGCGATCCATGCTTTAACTATCAGAAGGCGATGTTTTCAGTGTTAAAAACAGTCACCCATAGCTTCTCACGGGGTTGCCATATTTATGTAGGCGATCCATGCTCTAACTATCAGAAGGCGATGTTTTCAGTGTTAAAAACAGTCACCCATGGCTTCTCACGGGGTTGCCACTCTTGTGTCCATTTGGCAGAGCGGAAAACAAAGCTGAGAAGGTCAAGTCTGCTGCCCGGGGTGCACCGTCAGCCCATGTGAAGCAGGGCCCAGAACACAGAGCCACCAAGCCAGAAAAGCCAGAGGCCGTCCTCACACCTGCCGCGGAGCACCACTGGGGCTGGGAGCCCACCTGGCGACAAGCCCCCCAGCCCTTTCCGAGGCACTTGGTCCCAAGTCCCGTCCTGCGTGGCTGAGACAGCAACAGGGCTCTTGTGCCCAGGCTTTTCTGCAACTGTGTGCCGGGGGTGCCTTCCCAGCCCCCAAGCAGGGGCGATGGGAGAGGCTCCTGGCTCCACAGAGGAGAGGCTGAGCTGACACAGCCCAGAGGCTGTGCTGGGAACTGGCCCCCAGCCCCGCCCCTCGACCGCGTGGCTCGCCCCCAGCCTCTCCCGGCCGGGACCTCTTACCTCCTGCAGCGTGTCCACCATGCTCTGCAGGTTCACGCGCTTGGCGAGCTCCTCCTCCCACCTGCAACAGCCAAGAGGGACAGGCGGTCAGAGGGTGGCCTCTCCCGGGCAGCCCACCCCCAGGCACAGCGCCAGCACCCGCCCTGGGTCGCCCCCGCGCTGGCTGAGGAAGGTGCAGCAGGGACTCCAGCCCTGCCTGTGTCCCGGAGCTCCCAGGCAAGGGGGCGGTGGGTGGATGCACGATGCCAGGGGACGAGCGCCAGGCTCCGGGCGTGAGCACAGCCCCGAGGGAGACGTGGGGGAGGGGCCCCCGCCCCGCCCCTGTGCGCTCAGTGCAAGGTGCTGCCCAAATGCCGCTGCCCCTTCCCTTCCCGTGAGACGCGGTCCTGAGGCTGTTCTCAGGTGTCAGGATACACCCAACACCGCGTTCAGGCTCTCCTTTGCACCCACAAAAAACAAACTTTTTTCGTGCCAACCATTGCAATCTCAGTCAATCTGTCATGCCACCTACCCTAACCAACAAAGACATCTCCCACGTAGCTGTTATCATCCCTTTCTTACAGATGAGGAAACTGAGGCTCAGAGAGGTTACATATCTTGCCCAAAAACACACAGCTAGTTAGGGGATGGGGTTGGACTTCAAACCCAGGTCTGTTTTATTACATTAAAACAAAAAAGAGATATAAGTCTCACTTATTTAATGCCTGGGCTTCACTGCCGGCTCAGATGGTAAAGAATTGGCCTGCAAAGCGGGAGACCTGGGTTCGATCCCTGGGTAGGGAAGATCCCCTGGAAGAGGGCATGGCAACCCACTCCAATATTTGTGCCTGGAGAATCCCCACAGACAGAAGAGCCTGGTGGGCTATATAGTTCATGGGGTCGCGGAGTTGGACATAAGCACATTTCATGCCTAAGTGAGGGTGAGGGCAGGTGGGGCCAGGACTCAGACTCGCGGGGGACTCCAGATCGGGTGCTGGTGACCCTGCTGGGCTCCCCGTGGACCGTGGACCCCGGGGAGCCCTGACCCCCTCCCCACCTGCTGCCCCAGAGAGGTGGGCCCTTCTCCAACCGCGGGACAAACAGACGGGGGGCTTCTCTCTTTCTTCACCCTGGGGCTTCCTCCCTACATAGCCTCAGAACAGGCAGGTCTGAAGCCTTGAGGATGCTGTCGGGGCCAGCTAAAAATAGGCCAGAGGGGAGGGATGGCTGAAGAGCGGGTTACGTCACTGGCTTTTGGAAACAAGAGAAAACGGATACTGTTTGCACACACAGAGGAAAATTCCTCCCCTTTCCCACACGAGACACAGACGGCCCCGGGCAAGGCTCCCAGAGGACACACACACTCCCCCCTCCCTTTGGTCTTCACCAGCCCCCGGCGGTGGCAGCCGGGCCTCGATCGGCAGTGGGCGGCAGAGTTCAGAACCCCGTGGGCAGCGGGGCTGGGTGGGCGTCCTGGCGTAGATGAGAGATACAGAGGGACCCAAGGAGGGGCAGGGAGAGAGTCTAAGAGTCTGACCCGGGCAGGACTGTCTCATGGAACACTCCTGTGGCACAAATGGGGACACCGAGGCCCTGTGTGTGAGAGGAGCCTGCCCAAGGTCACCCAGCATGCCATGGGCAGGGCCAGGAGTCCAGGGAACAGCTGGGGAACGGGAAGCCCAGGTGGAGAGAAGCTCAAGGCTGCCCCCAGCTCGCCCAGCCGCACAGGGTGTCCAGGGCTGCCCTCGAGCGAGGCCGAGGCCCAGAATACAGGGCCCGAGCTGAATCATCCCTCCTGGCCACGCTGTCCTGAGGGGGGCAGGGGGCTGGCTTCCAAAGCTGCTGAGCAGAGCGGGGCCAAGGGAGGGCGCTGACCACAGCCTGGCCCCCAGGGCCGGCCTCGCTACTGCGTTCCTGCAGCAACAGCCAGATAAGGGGGGCGGCAGGGATGGGATGTGGGCACCCGGGGGCATCTCACCCCCACACACACACCAGCTTCTCAGAGGAGCCTCTGGGATGAGGCCAGCCCCCTCTCACTTTTCCTTTTCCTGGAAGCAACCTTCTCGTGAGGAAGGTGGGGCAGCGGGTCAACAGACCCATTGAACAGACAGGAAAAGTGAGGCCCAGCAAAGGAGAGCAATGTGTCTCAGGTCAACGCAGAGCGAAGACACAAGCCACGTCTTTGGATCCTCAGACACAGGAGTCGCAGTAGCAGCAGCCCACTGATTGGCGAGCACCACTCGAGTCCCCTGCACTGGGCTCAGTGCCCTGGACACATCTCATTGGCTTGCATCTGACCTCTTAACCCTCTCCTGTAAAGACATTTTCCCCAAACCCATTTTGCAGATGAGAGAGCTGAGGTTCAGAGAGGTGTGACCTGTCTAAGGCCACAAACAACCAGTCAGCAGGGATGGGACTTCAGCCAAGCTCACGCTCTTACTGGGACGAGCGTGGGCGTCACCCGGGGACCGCGCTCACGCGCAGAGTCGGCTCAGCAGGTCTGGGGCGGGGCTCGTTTCTCACGCGCTCCCCAGCGGAGGCGCTTTGGGGGCCCCCTCACCTCGCTAAGCTGCAGCCCAGGTGAGCCTGTACAAGCGATGTCCAGAGCTGGATGGGTGCACGGCCAGTGCCCCTGCCCCCAGGAGGCCCAGGAAGGACCCCTGTGTGTTGGCAGCAGCTGGCTTGACAGACCGAGCCCGCTGCCCACGCTGACCTCCCCTCCCAGCCCGCGGCGGGAAAGCTTGGCTCTGCCCGCTTCCACGTTGACAGTGCAGAATCGCTTTGCCCTTCAGCTGCTCTGGCTGACTGGGGTGAGAGGATGGGTGAGCGATGTTTCTTGAGGAGCCCCAGATGCCCTGCATTCACGGCAACTCAGCCGAGGGGGAGGGAGCGCCAAGCTGAGCCAGAAACTGGTCAACCAAGCTGTGGGCTCCAGGACATTCCAACACCTGCTTCCCAGGCCCGTCCCCTCCCCTGCCCTGGCTCTGCTCACGGGAGCCCGGTTTCAGCAGGAGGGGAGTTTTAGGCATCGGGAGCAACAGAAGCAAAGACAGGCCAGCAGGAGGCCAGGGACAAGCCAGCCGCCACCAGGAGGGACACACGCATGGGGGCCGGGGGCTGCTGAGCACACAGTGGGTGAGAGGCTGCAGAGGGACTGCCTCCCCGTGGGAAAGGTGGGAAAAGGAAGGCCCAGCGCACCCAGGCACCCAGGCAACGCCAGCCAAGGCAGGGCAGCCCGAATCATTTCCATCCACCTCTGCCTTTCCTGACCCACCAGCTCATAAAACTTCCCAACTCTTTTTTCTCTTGAAGGGAGTGGAGAGAGGGACAGGTATTGGTCACTTTCAGGGTGGTGAACACCATGCTGGGCCTTCATAGACACATAAAAGATAAACTATCACTTAATCCTGCCCTAAGGGTGGTCCCCATTTTACAGGCAGAGGAGACAGAATCAGAGGTAACCCGATTCCTTTTCCCACCCGCCACTTCAGCCTCCTGAAATCTATCCATTCTCCCAGGCCTGTCTCACATGTCATCTGTCCTCCAAACCAAGGCAGCCACTCCCCTGGCTTTCCCTCCTTGAGCCCAGGCTTGACCTGGCAGGCCACAGGATGCCATCGTCCCCGGGGCCACTTAGCAGCCGTGTCTTATCCACGGAGCCAGCCCACAATGCCAGGGACAGCAGCAGACCACCCTCCGTCTCCTCCACGCCGAGGTGTGCTCAGGCCCAGGTCTGGCTCACGCTCCCACCAGCCCACAGGGACTCTCTCTGGCCCCCAGCATCCTCCCACTCTCTCCCCACCTGCGGACGCCCTCAAGCCACAGCTCTCACAACGGTCTAGGCTGTGGATGCTCACGAAGCAGGCAGGATGGATGACGGCGGTGCTGATGCTGGCGTGACCGGGCAGCCCCCACAGACGGGGTGCTGACGGTGTGCCCGGCACCACCCACAGAGCCTGCCTTCAGCTTCACAGGAACCTCTAGGCCGGGTTAGATCATCTCCACGGGACTGATGAAAACACTGCAGTCCACAAGCATGAGGCACCTCCCCCAGAATCACACGGTGGGCCGGGGGGCTGGGGTAGGGGGAGGGTGCTACTCTACAGAAACAAGAGACACGGAATTTCCAGAAACGAAGGCTGAAAGGGCCCAGAGTCCACCTAGACCACACCTCTGAGTACACAGATAAGCAAAGTGAGGTGCAGGGGCGCCCAGGGCGTGGACAGCGGGGCGGGCGCCCTCCCCTGCCCCGGCCGAAGGGCTTCAGTCTGAACCCCGGCATCTGCTTCCACCGCTCAGAGCCTCAGTCTCTCCATCTATAAAGGAGACGGAGTGTGAGCCCAGCACCCCCCGGGGAAGCTCAAGAAGAGCCATTCTGCCCCTACACTCTGGGCCCAGACCGGGGAGCCCACAGGGGCAGACGTGCGTGCAGACAGCAGGGCCAGCTCCTCCAACACCCGCCTCCAGAGGTCTCGGGCACCTGCGCCTGGCTGGTCGGGGCCCAGAGCCGGGGAGACACCGGTTCTAGGTGGGGAAGCGGGTACAGAGGGGCGCTGCAGGGGCCGGGTCTAAAGCGGGGGTCTGGCCCCTCCCCAGCAGTTCCTGATGACTACTTCCATGCTCCCTGCACTAACCCCAGCCTCACTTGTAAGGAGTCACACAGTTGTTGAATGGATTTGCTGAATGAATGGATGGATGACCCAGGTGGCAAGCGCCCTCCCCAGCCGGGGACCCTTGGACGGCGTCCTCAGTCTGAGCCCCAGCCTGGGGGCCTCGCCACTTAGCTCCGACCGTCTGCTTGGCTCCAGAGCCTCCCCCGGGAGAGGCCCTGCGCTGCGGGGCGGGCTGGCCAGGCTGGAAGCGGGCTGGGAGAAGGAGAAAGCGTGTCTGTCCCGCTCTCCGCAGCTCCAGGCCGGGGCAGAAGAGCAGGGAGGTCAGGGCGGTGGGTTGGGGGAAGAGATGCCTCCCCGGCGTCCACACGGGCTCAGCCACTGTCTTAGCAGAAGGAGCGGAGGCAGCCGCCCACCCAGCCCCCCAGCCCCGGCCAGATGTGGTCGCCTGCATTCCTGCGGACCCGCCACTGGGCCACGTGACGGACGGGAAGTCTGGGCAGGCTGCTGGGGGGAGGGGAGGCACGGAGGGGCCAGCCCCCGACCCCCACCCCCAGCCAATGACAGGGCCAGGGTCTCCCTGCCCCCACGAGCTCGGGGTGACAGACTCGCAGGAAAGGGGCCACAAAGCCCGGCTTCAGAGGGGCGGAAGGCTGGGCTGAAGTCACTGGCAGAGGGACTGACTCACGGCTGCTTCACTTCCTGTGGGTCACAGAAAGAGGCTCCGGGGCTCCAGCTCCGGAGGAAAGCGAGTACAGCCCCGCAAAACCATTGCAGTCCCGGGGACGGCCCGGAGGCCTCTGGGGAGAAAGTCCTGGGGACCCCGGGGCGGGGGCAGTGGGAGACCGGGTCAGCATGCTGTCCCTGCTGCTGGCTGGCTGTGTGCTTCTGGGCGGGAAGCGCAGCCCCTGTGAGGCTGTGAGAACACACGGGGTCCAGTGGTGGGGTGCAAACGCCCAGCCCCTCCCCTGGCACAGACAGCACACTACAGACGCTCCGAGGCTCAATTCCGACTGCAGGATCCCACGGCTGGCTCCAGCGGCCAGGCCTCCGGGGGCTGGGAGGCGCCGCAGGAATGGTCCACACCTTGCCAGGGAGGGCGAGCCACCGGCACACCCAAGCCAGCTCACTCAGGTGATGGGAAGCAAGCTCAGGTGAGGCTGGGCCAGAGCCATGGGTGGAAAACTTCATTCGGGGCCAAGCGTGGGCCCTGCCTCCGGCGGCGGGCAGGTGGGCAGAGGACAGTTTGCACCCGGGGCCCGGGGAGCTCACCCCATGTCATGTGACTCCGGCCGGGGGCCTGCTGGAGCCATGCTGCCCACCTGCCTGCCTGCCTGTGGGCCTCTGCGCTGCCCAACCACCCACAGACGCAAAGAGGTGCCCCTGGCCAACCCACGCGGGCGTGCCTTGCCCCAGCCTCACGGCAGAACCAGAGCCCCGAGTGCCAGCTCCTCGTGTAGACTAATGTCTGAGCTGGAGGACCAGGCAGGCCAGGGCGACCCTTCCTCAAACGCAGTTTCGCGGAAGCCAGAGGGCTACAGATCAGAGCGGGCATTTGGCAGGCCCCTACCCGCTGACTTCTGCTGGGCCCCCTAGAGAGCTGGAAATTCACAGATGGGTCAACTGCCCCCTCCACGCCCCCTCCTTGCCCAACACCACAAACAGTTCACGGCAGAGGCAGAGAGAGAAACACAGGTGAGCAAGAGCGCGGCGGGAGCGGGTGGGCAGCCCAGCACGGACGCGCGTGGGCCTCCGTGGCCCGACTCCCCACTCTCGTCGGTACACCGCACCTTCTCTCTGCAGTCACTGGGGGGGCCGGGCCCCCAGCTTGTGCGTGGACAGGCCCCCGGCCCCCCGAGCCCCGCTCGCATGGGTACCTCCCAGCGCTGCCTCCCCCGCTCACCATCTCCTTCCCCGTGGACTCCGGCGCTCCCATCCGCACCCAGCCCCTGATCCGGGGAAAAGGGATGCCTCCCAGACGTGCCCATCAGAGGCCCAGCTGCCCAGCTGCACTCTGCTGCTCAGAGGGAAACACAAATTAAATGCCAACTGATTGTCTCCGCGGAGGAGGTATTAATTTAATGTGAACACTTAACCAGGGCAGCCGATTCCATTACAGCTGGTGGTAATGGCCCAGGCAGGCCGGAGCACAGGCTGGGAGCTGGTGATAGGCTGGGTGGAGCAGCCACGTTATCAAGTGTGCGCCTCTTCCCAGCAAGCGGGCACCGCACACACGCGCGTGTGCATACGCAGACACACACGCACAGGCGCGAACTCGCTCTCAACTTGAAATCGAAGCTGCCTCCAGGGCTTCCCGACAGAGGGTGTGTGCAAGGCTACTCAGGGTGGGTGGGGGTCTCAGGTCTGCTGGGGAGCACCCTGTGGAGGAGAGGGTTCTGGGCTAGAAGGGGCGGGGACCCTGGCTCGAGTCCAGCTCTGTCGCTAACTCACTGCACGAACCCGGCAAGCCCTTCCTCCGCTGGGGCCTCTGGTCCATAATACAATCTCTGAGTCCCTCTAGATAAGACCTGCACACCCTGGATGTGGCCCTTCCTCGGAGCCAGAAAGAGGAGACAGCCTCAGGGACATCACTGCTACCCAGAGTCACCCAGGGTGATGGCATCGAGCCACTGGCCCCTGCCCTCAGCACCCATGACCAGCAAGCCAGGACTGGGGTGGCAGCACGCGTTTCTAGAGTAGATTTTTACTGGAGAATAGCTGCCTCATGATGTCGTGTTGGTGTCTCCTACATGGCAGAGAGATCAGCTGTCTGTATACACAGGTGCCCCCTTGGGCCTCCTTCCCATTCAGGTCACCACAGTGCGTTAAGCAGAGCTCCCTGCGCTACACGGTACCTTCTCCTTAGTTATCTGTCTCATTCACAGCGTCAGCAGTGTATGGGCTTCCCTGGTGGCTCGGGGATAAAGAACCCGGGAGACCCAGGCTCAGTCCCTGGGCTGGGAAGATCCCCTGGAGGAGGAAGCGGCAGCCCACTCCAGGATTCTTGCCTGGAGAATCCCATGGGCAGAGGAGCCTGGAGGGCTACAGTCCACAGGGTCACAAAAGAGCCGGACACGACTGAGCATGCAGCACACGCACACATCGATCCTTCTCCAGTTCCTCCCACTCCCTTTTCCCCTTTGGTATCCACATATTTGTTCTACGTGGGTCTATTTCTGCTTGGCAAATAAGATCATTCATCCATGTTTCTAGAGTCCACACATAGGCGCCAATACACAATATTTGTTCCTCTTCCTGTGCATTGGTTCAGCCTTTGTCCACTCATCCATTCCATGCTTGGTTCTGGAGTGCGTGCCATGAGCTGCTCAGGCCCGACAGAATCAAAGGTGACGTGAGCCTCCACCAGGCCCTCTGAGCAGGGCAGCAAACCGAGAGGCCGCCCGCTGGTCCCCGGCCAGAAACCTCAGTTTCCCCCTCTGTGGAAAGGCGGCGGCAGCCCTACCTTGCAGGCTTCATGGACGTTAAAAGCACTCAAGGGAAGGTAAACAGGCACCCTTCTGGACGAGGGCCGTTCTCACCGTTGGCGTGGCCCAGCCTGGCCCTGTCTGGGAGAGGCAGCGACAGGTGGGTGTGCGAGGCCCGGACACCCAAGCAGGGACACGTCTTCACCCTGCCCCGACCCTCTGTGGATCTAGAAGCAACTGAGAGGGGCTGGCAAGTGAATTTTCCCAGCCAGGCGGTGAAAGCAAGCCCGGCCAATGGACAGCAGGGCTGAGCTGCATGGAGTCATTCCCACTCTCCCTGCCTGTTCCGGTGACCACGGCTGCCCTTTACCGGGCAGCTGGCAGGCCTCCGGGGCACTCCGCGGGTGGTCACCAGGCCTTGAGAGAGGCGGGGAGGAAAAGACTGGCAAGTGTGTCACTGGGCCGCAGCCCCCAGGCCCACACCCCCTCGGGCAACGAGGCAGCCAGCGTCAGTGCAAGCTACCCGGTACCGGGTCCTTTCTCTCTTTTAAAAAAAAAAAAATTATTTGGTCACACCAGGTCTTAGGTGCAGCATGCGGGATCTTTACTTGCAGCACATGAACTCTGAGCTGCAGCACATGAGATCTAGTTCCCCGACCAGGGATCGAACCCAGGCCCCCGCACTGGGAGCGTGGAGTCTTAGCCACTGGACCCCCAGGAAAGTCCCAGTGTATCGGCCCTGTCTCTGCCCAGACTTACTGTGTGATCTCGGGCAAGTCCCTTCTCCTCCTCTAGCCTCACTTTCCCGTTCTTGATGCAATGGTGTCAGACTGGGTAAGGTCAAAGGGCTCCCCCAGTCAGGCCAAGAAACAACTCCCACAGTGCCTAGACAGACACCCCATGCCATCAGGAAAGCCATCTGATGAACCACAGAGACTCAAAGCAGCCGGGACACCAGCCTTTGGGTTCAAACCAGTGTGTCTGCTGGAGAGGGGGGCAGGGGTTCTGAAGTCAGAGGTCCTGGGGTCAAACCCCAGCTACACACACTCCTTGCCCCTCTGTGACTGGCCAGAGACCGCCAACCCTCTCTGAGCTTTGCTAAGACCACCCACCTCGCAGGGCTGTTTGCAACTAGTCAACGGACCCATGATGACAGGTGCAGTCCGCGGCTTCACCCTCGTGACCTCCCAGCTGCTGGTGGTCAGAGCGACTGGGAGCGTGGGCCCAGGCCACACTGCAAGTGACGGGGCCGGACCTGAACCCAGGACTGGCTGACCCCACAGCCTCTGTGCACCGTAGTCATCACGTGGACGCGATGGGGAGAATGAGCCAGACGCCGCCGCCACCTGGCTGGGGACTGGGGCACATGGCGGGGGCGGGGGTCGGCCGAGGGAACGGAGCCAGATGCTGACACCGCGGCTTCCACGGCCAGCAAAACCCAGCCAGTGACCTGCTTCTGCCCTCCTCGCCCCTCGACAGGCCCCAGGAAGGAACGGGCACTGCTCAGGCTTAGAGGCCTGTCCGACGAGGGCCACCATGTCAGCAGGCAAGGCTAAGGCAGGAGGGGTCCCCTGGTCTTGTGGGGTCACCCCGGCAGGCACTGAGGTCATTCTCCCAGGTCCAGACGCCCCTGCTCACGTGCCCCCGTCCGTCCCAGGCTCCAGCTGTTTACACCAGCCTTCCGTTCCAGTTACCCAGCGTCCACATCTACCAGGTGGCCAGCGTCACTCCCGCTTCGGTGCCGTTTATTGAAAGCCCCTTTGGAGGCCCGGCAGCTCTGTGGATGCCAGTCACCCAGAGCTGACGGTTGGGGGGCAGTGTGCCCTCCTTCCAGTGCCTCTGTCTACAAACCACACCCAAGTGGCACTGACCCCCTCTCCCCAGGCAAGCTGGCCACTACGAGAAGTGGCTCAGTGACCACCTCCCGGGGAGGAGGAATCTGCTTCCCAGAGCGCAGGCCCCCGTCAAGTTTCTGGGACACCACTTCCAACCTCTTCCAGGCTTGCAACACCTTCATCACCTCCTCCAGGAAGCCCTTCAGGACTTCCCCAGAAGGAGGCACTCCACCCACCTAAGTGTCTCCAACCCTGGCACGTGCCTTCCTCACAACATCTGGGGTACTCTAAGTGTTCACTTCTCTGCCTCTCTCATCAGACTCTGCTCTCCTGGAGAAAGGGAGGACTTGCTCTCACTGTAAAATGCTTATTTCGTGCTAGACTATTCACTTACTCTCACCCTGGCTCTGTGAGGCAGGCGTTACCCTTCACACTTTACAGGTGAGTAAACCGAGGCCCAGGGGAACCGCCTTGCTCCAGGCCAGGCCCAGGTCCACCTGACTCCCATGTCTGAGCAGCCTGGCAGTGGTAAGAACGTTCCACTGGTTCTGTAAACCCCACTCCCTACCAGGTCTCCCCCAACACACTGCTCGGGAAACACCCCCAAATGACCCTGCCAGGGTCAGCACTGGTGTGCAGCCCTGGGTCATGGCCACTGACTTGGAAGCCGGCCGCTTAGTCTGTTGACTCACTTCCTGGGCCCCCGGGTGGAGAAAGGCCCTAGGGTTCCCCCTCCACCGGCCACGACGGACCTGCCCACAGCCTGCTGCCCATCCCGCCCCCAGAGCCGGCTGGAGCAAAGCCCCGAACCTGCCGTGCGCCTGGTTCCCGTCTCAAGGCAGGGGCTAGCGGGAGCACCTGCCTTGCGGAGCTGGTATATTAAATGAGTCAGCATCCGCCACACGCTCAGCCCAGAGCTTGGCTCCCAGTAAACAAGCCCTCAGCTCAATGGATGGGCACTGACGAGCCGCAGAAGGTGGGCTCTACGCTGTCTCTGCTGCCGTGAAGAACGGCCGGCTCAGCCCGGGGTGGCAGGTCTGCGGGGTGGGGGTGGCCAGGGCCCCAGGCACCAGGCAGGACCCCCAGGCACCAAACCAGAGTCCTCACTCCAACGCCCGGTGACACGCGGGACTGTCAAACGAGCCTCTGGGGGCTTGCCTCATCTCAGAAGGACGTCTCACTGCCCTCGTGCCCAAGCTAGTGCCACACCCTGGGGCTGGCACAAGTCAGGCGCCGAGGACGCCCCGGCGAGCGGGTGTGGGTGCTTCTGTGAAGCCCAGAGCAGCAGCCTCAGCATCTGCTGCAGCCCAACCCCTCCGGCTGTTGCTTTAGATTCCATCTCCTTTTCCCCACGACAGATTCAACAAACATTTCCCAAGTGCCCACTTAGGAGCACAGGACTGAATTAACAGGACTCTCCTCCCCCTGCAAGAGGAGTGATGAGTCTCGGGGCTCCCCCCAGGTGGGACCTCAGCCCCGCTCCCCAGTCGTGGTCCTCAGTCCCCCCAACCCATCAAGGGCCAGAAGATCAGGGCACCGCTGCCTCATGCCCTGAGACTGGGGACGGAAGAGGGTGCACACCCCAGGCTCTTGGAGAGGCACCTTCGCTCTGCCCGTGAGTGAAGGGGCCCCATCTGGGCGGTCCCTGCCCACTGGAACCCAGGGCGGGAGGGAGGAAGGCACGGCTCCACCAGCACACGGGGAACACTGGTGGTCTCCAGAGACAGGCTTGCGGCTGGGGACAGGGGTGGGGGAGACCTGTCCCTGTGCCCTTCTGTACCTTTTTCTTTAATGATAATAAATACTCAGAAAATTTACCATCCTGACCATTTTTTAAATTTTCTTTCTTTCTTTAGGCTGCTCTGGGTCTCTGCTGCGGCGTGCGCTCTTCTCTAGCAGCAGAGAGTGGGGACGACTCTCCAGCTGTGGTGCTCAGCCTGCTCGCTGCGGCGGCTTCTCTTGTGAAGCACGGGCTTACCTGCTTTGAGGCAGGTGGGGTCTTCCTGGACTAGGGATCAAACCCGCGTCTCTGGTATTGGTAGGCAGATTCTTTACCGCTGAGCCACCAGGGAAGCCCCATCGTAAGCACTGTTAAGTGAGCAGCTGAGTGGCATCCAGCACATTCCCACTGCTGTGCAGCCACCACCCCCGCCCCTCTCCAGAGCTCTTCATCTAGCAAAACCAAAACTCTGCCCCCATTAAACGATAACTCCCTGGTCCCCCTCCCCCAGCCCCTGGCAACCACCATTCTACTTCCTGTCTCCAGGAATCTGACTGCCCTTAGGTCCTTCACTTTAGTGGAATCATACAGTATTTGTCCTATCGAGACTGGCTTATTGCACTTAGCATAATGTCCTCAAGGTTCATCTCTGTTGTAGCATGGGTCTGAATTTCTTCTCCTGTATCTTTTAAATTTTCAATCATGTAATGCATCACTAGTCGAGAAAATCAAAGTCATTAAGACAAAAATACCCGCTTGTTTTGCCTTTGTTTTAAACTGCCCGTGTATTTTACAATGATTACACAAGAAACAGGAAAAAAAAAAAACAGGTAAGCCAACAAACAAACAAAGGAAAACCAAGAACCGTGTGCTTTTCCTACTTAACAACACACAGCAAGCACCCTTCCCAGCAGGTAATACAGTGGGTGACTGTGTATCTCCTGGGCCCTGCATCTTGGCACAGATTTGCATATTTGTCCAGTTATCTCCATGGAGTGGGTTGCTGGGTCAAGGCTTCCAGTGTAGAAAAGACTTCTCTGCCCCTCAAAAGTGCTGGGTGTGACAAGGCTGTTCTCTCACGGGGCTCAGCAGCTGCCCATGGAGCCGAGGAAAAAGCTGGGTCCTCACCCCAGCTCAGCTGTTGTGTGCCTCAGTTTCCCAATTAGTCAAAGAGTCCAAGGGTTGCCTCTCTGTTGGATGGAGGAAGACCCCATCGTAGATACTGTCCTTCTTCACCCTCACGGGGTGGTACTCTGCCTTCGCCAAGGAGCCAGGGCCGGGCAATCAG
Source organism: Bos javanicus (assembly GCF_032452875.1). Taxonomy (NCBI): domain Eukaryota; kingdom Metazoa; phylum Chordata; class Mammalia; order Artiodactyla; family Bovidae; genus Bos; species Bos javanicus. The sequence goes on along the minus strand of NC_083869.1, from coordinate 133,731,961 downwards.
GCTTGCATGAGAAACAGGCCCCATCACCTCTCTTCCGAAAGGGCAGACGTGCCAACCTTGTGTGTGATAAGCCCCGGAGCAAGTGGCCACGTGCTAGGGTGGGGAAGCCATGCCCCCTGGTGCCTCCAGCCCCAGGCGTGCCATGCCGCATCACACCTCGAAGCCTTTGCCCGTGCCCGTCTACTCAGCCCGGGAGCCTCCCTCTACACGCCCGCTTCGTCATTTGCCAACTTCAGGACTCAGCTTGTATACCCCCTCCTCCAGAAAGCCTTCCTTGGCTCCTTGGTCAGGATCAAGTGCCCCTCGTCTGTGTTCCACAGACCCTGGTCACTCGCTACTGAGGCTGTCTCCACCTGTTGGTTTCCCCTACTTAACTCAGCCCTTGTAAGATGAGACTCTGGCTCCCAGCTGCAACCCCAGAGTGCAGCATGAGCCTGGCACACAGTAGGCACCAGATACATGTTCGCTGGGTAAAGGGCCCCTGGAAAGGTTGCCTCCAGGGCCTTCCCTAAGAGGCCCACTCTGGAGTCAGTGCAGCACCTGCTCAGTGGGGCCCTGGACACGACCGTCCTGCCCTCCCTCCACCCCCAGCCTCAGTTTCCCCACGTGACTCTGCAGTCCCCACCAGCTCTCCTGCTCTCCCCCAGCGGTCCTGCTCCCTCGACGGAACGCCGGGCCCACCTCTCCCGGGGCAGACGGCCGGCAGGTTAGTGCTCACAGCTCTCCAACCCTAGCACTCGGCCTCTCTGCCTGGGCCTGGCAGAGCGGACCCCCACCCACCCCCCACCCCTAGGGTCAGCAGCTCTCGGCCTCAGGGACTCCATCTCTTGTCCAAGTCCAGGAGCCAGGAGGGGATCCAGCCACCCAGACCAAGGAGCGGGAGGCCCCAGGGGTCTGTGACCCGGGAGGCCAGGAGAGCCCCACCCGAGGACGTGTTTATAGCTTGGAGGAAAAGCAGCAACTCCCAAGGCTATTTTGGAAACCTAATGTGCACGTTGGGTCTCTGTGTTTATGTCGACTGCGCGTGCCGCCCTGCAGGTAAACGCATGGCCCTGCGGGTCTGCAGCTCAGTCGCCCCGCCAGGCCCGCATCACTACTCACTCCACGCCGAGCACACTCCGGCCAGCGAGCGGCGGGCAGCCAAGAGGAGCCCAGGAGGCAGCACTTGGCACACACCCCATTCTGGGTTCAAACCAAGGCCCTGCAGCCTTGAGCAAGTTGCCTCTCCGGGCCTCAGTGTTCTCTTCTGTGAAATGGGAAGGGATGACCCCCTCTTGGATTAAATGAGGACTGGATAGCATAAACAGGCTCCAGGTGTAACAATTAAAAAAAACAAAAAACGCAGAACACGGGTCCCCAGCACCTCAGAATGGGAACATACAGAAGCCCAGGCCTTTGCACACGAGGAGCCCGGAGCTCAGGGGAGTGAAGCGGCATGCCAAGGTCACACAGCCAGGGTGCCGGGGTGCTGGAGCCCAGAACCCGCGCTTCCTGCCAAGCCCCTGCTGAGGGGAGCACAGCCCTGAGCAATCCCCGGGGACGGAGGAAGGAAGAGCAACAAGGACCCGGGAACCAGATACAGGCACACGCGAGGCTGTGCCACAGCGGGCGGAGCATGGCCCACCGCCTGGCCCTCCCTGCGGGGCGGTGTCCTTGTCACGGCCGCCCGGGAGGCTGCGGGCACCAGCGGGACAGGCAATGAGACCCGGTTCCCCGCGCCGAGCGGGATTAGTGACCACACACCGCTCAGGGGACGGACTCCTGGCTTAACGCCAGCCGCCAGCCACCTCGCAGCCTGACATTCAACTTTTTTTTTTTTTTTTTACTGCACTGCTCAGCATGAGGGATCTCAGCTCCCCGGACGGAGACTGAACCCCCTGCAGGAGGAGCACGGAGTCTTCACCACTGGACCACCAGGGACGTGCCCCTGACATTCAACTTGATGTGAACCAGTGGGCAGGACGCTGGGGCTCCCCCAACACACGCACACGCACGCGCACGCGCACACACACAGCATTCCTCCCACCCATCCACAAGGCTGGGGTATGCCTCTCAGAGGAGAGAGAGAGGTCAAAAAGAGCAGAGAAGCTTCTGCGACAGTAACACCCCAGCAGAGCACCTTATAGGAGCCGCTAGCCTCCTCATCCCCATTCTGCCGATGGGGACACTGAGGCTCGGAGAGGTAAGGTGACTTGTCCAGGTCTCATAATCATAATAGTTAACAATATGAAGAGTTAGGATGAGACGTGCACTATCAAGTCATTTAATTCTCACAGGAGCCTTATGAGGTAGATGCTACTAAGTATGCCCATTTTACAGATGAGGAAACTGAGGCACCGGGAAGTGAAGCCACGTGTGCAAGGCCACAGAGCTCAGAAGTGGTCCAGGCAGTCTGGCTCCAGAGCCCAAACTCATACCCACCAGACGCACCTGCCTCTGCCCTCTGTACAGAGCCGCAGATGCTGCGGGAGAACATGGGTCTCTCTGATCCAGGGTCCAGCTGCCCTTCTCTGGGCCACGTGGCCTCATGACAAGAAGGAGAAGGTCAGGGAGTGGGACCTCAATCTCCCAGGGGTCAGTGAGTGAGTGTGAGTGCTCGGTCATGGCCGACTCTTTGCTACCCCGCGGACTGTGGCCCACCAGGCTCCTCTGTCCATGGAATTCTCCATGCAAGAATACTGGAGTGCGTCGTCATGCCTTCCTCCAGGGGATCTTCCCAACCCAGGGATTGAACCCGCATCTCTTGTGTTTCCTTCATTGACAGGTGGATCCTTTACCACTAGTGGGAAGCCCCCCTCAGGGGTCAGAGTGGATCCAAATGGCATCCGCTCCAAACTGTAAGAGCAAAGCACAGAGACTCCCACCCTGGGCCCCGCTGGGTCCTGACAGAGTGGCCCCTGAAGCGAGGGTCTCCTAGGCCTGACCCAGCCCCCAGGACCCTCAGATGGGCAGGGTTAAAGAGTCTCCAGTCCCCCAAGCTGCCCAAATCCTGCCCGGTGCCCAGCCCGGGGGGAGGCAGAGGGTCACCAATCCCAGCCCTGCCAAGGTACCAGCAGAGATTCCCTTCTCAACTCAAACCCATCTGGGGCTTCTGTTCCCCCCAGACTTGGTCCTCCAGCCACACGGCACCTGGACTCAACAAGAAGCCAAGAAGGAGGTGGTCCAAGGCTGAAGGATGAGGAGCAAGAGCCGGGGGTGGGGGGGGGGGGGAGGAGACCCCTCACACAGCCACACTGCTACCCCTTATCTCCAACCCTGAGGTCAACAGACAGACTCAGCCACACCCCAGCGGGTGGCCTGGTAAAAGTGACTCTGCTTCTCGGAGCCTCAGTCCCTCATCCGTAAAATGGGGGAACAACAGTACCTGCCCCACTGGGCTGTGAACATATGCAAGATCACGAACACCGAGCATCTCACGTTAGTTCTCACTTTAGCGAGTAGACCTCAATTCCAGCGGCGGGGGCTGGGGTGGGGCCGGAGGGTTGTTGTTTCAGGGTCCAGGGTTCTGGGCTTGACTGAGATGCACCATTCTGCCCCTCAGAGGCTTCATTCTCTGGGTCCTTCTCCCCAGTGCTGGGGCTGGGGTGCTTGGTATCCAAGTAGCCAGCACATGCAGGCCCTTTACCCACTGGATGAATGAATGAGCTTGTGGGCTGGAGCCCCACGGGCAGCAGCAAGCAGGCCTGGGTGTATGTCCCACTCTGCCTGCATCCCAGATGGTCCCGGGACCCATTCACTCAAGGAAGCTCTGACCACCCCTGGGTGCTCAGGCTCTCCCTCTGCCAGCCACCCCCTCCAGCAGCCTGCCAGGGCTGGGCCCTTTCCCAACCTGCCGGCCTCCCAGGGACAGACGGCTGGTCCACGCCCACCCCAGCAGGCGCACAAAGGCAGCAGGCAGCCTCCTCCTGGTGACTTGGCCTTGGGACAGATGGATCCTGGTGTGACGTCTGCCAAGCCAGCTGGCCTGGCTGCTTTAAGGGGCCAGGATACCAGCTGGGAGTCCTGTCCCAGCAGGCAGGGCTCTTAACCCCTTCCTGACCCTGCCATGAGACTCGGCGTCCCCCTGACCCCTAATCACTGTCCATAACGGTCAGGCCTCCTGCCCTCCACCCTCGGAGGTGAGGGGCCTCCCAGGGAGAGGCTTGCTAAACGGGAGTCAAAAAGGCTGTGGAGTGAAAGGGAGCCGCAGGGCAGACAGGAGTGGAGGAGGTCCCACCACTCTGCTCTGAGGCAGGCCCGCCCGCCAGGAGTCTGCAAATCCAGAGGGCAGGCAGGAGGGTGCTGGATCCTGGCCGGGGAGCCCCATGGAGCCAGCTGCCTTGCTTCCAGGATGCCCATCCAGGCGGAGACTGCCAGGTCCAAAAGCCGTCAGCTACCTTTATCTGGCGGAAAAACCCACTCCCCAACCCAATCGCCTAGAAACAGCACTGGCCTGCGAAGGAGACCCAACCCCAGCAGCCTGACCGAAGGTGCCAGACACGCTGCTCAGCCTCTCTGGGCCTCAGTCTCCCCATCAGGAAAGCTAGGCCTGGGAGATCCCTGGGCTCCAGGGCCACTTTCCGTCAGAGGGCGGAATGACTCCAGGAGAAGGAATGTGCTTCCTCCCCGCCCCACCCCCAGGAACTCGTGGAATCCTAGAGGGACCAGTCAGATCCTTTCTCCACCAAGAGCATGTCCCAACCACGACTGGAGCGCAGGCATGAGTCAAGAGGACTTCAGACAGAAAGAAAGGAAGCTTCTGGGATTCAGAAGGGGACTGATGAGGCCTGCAGAAGGCAGGGAGGGTCTTCACCAGGCAATGCCCCACCCAACCCCCTACTGGACAGACTGCTAAACAAAGGGAAATGCAGCACGAGGATCGGGGCCAGAGACCAGGAAGGGTTTCCCAGCGGAAGAGGCTACAGAAGAATTACAGAGGATTACAGAAGATGCCTCGAGGGGAAAGCTCTGGAATGTCCTTCCCAGGCAGTAAAATCTCTAATGGGATTTGCAGAGGTCCTACCCTCAAGGCCAGAGAAGAACAGATGACCGCAAGAGACCCTCTGCAGACAGCAAGCCAGTCTCCACAGCAAAGCAGGGCCTCAGAGTCTCTGCACTTGGGTGTGCAGCCAATCTGATGTCCCAAATGGACAACGGAGTCATCTCAGGGCACAGCACAGCCAGGTTCAGCTGCGGCCTGGGCCCTGCATGCCAGTCCAACCAGCATCTCAGGACAGAAGCTGCAGAGGACTTGAGAAAAGCCCAAGAACACATCAAAACAACCAAGGAGGGAAGGACAGGGCCAGAGGGCTGCCAGCCAGGAGTGCAGCTGCCTGTCAGCCCAGCAGAGATGCAAGAACATGGGACTGGGGTCCACAGACGTGGCCCGAGTCCCAAGTCTGCCACCAACGCTGGGTATAACCTTCAGCAAGTGACTAAGCCTCTGAAAAGTGCGTGTTGGGGGAGAAATGAAGCATCTCTAAGGACTCTTGCAGCTCTGATTTAACAATAATTTGGCGAACTCCCTAGGGATAGGAGTCTGCCATCATCCCCAGAAGCCAAGCATAGGGCCAAGCACAAGCACTCTAAAAATGGTGGACGGATGGATGAAGGGATGGATAGAGAGGAGGGTGGATGGATGGAGGGAAGAAGGGATATATGGATGAATACAGGGATGGATGGATGGATGGATGAATAGAGAGACAGATGATGGATGGACGGATAAATGGATGGATAGATGGATGGATGAATAGATGATAGATGGATGGATGGATAAATGGATGATGGATGGATGGGTAAATGGAGGGATGGATGGATGAATAAATAGAGAGACAGATGATAGATGGATGAATGGATAAATGGATGATGGATGGATGGATGGGTAAATGGATGGATGGATGGAAGGGTAGATGGATGGATGGATGGATGGATAAATGGATGGTGGCTGGGTAAATGGATGGATGGATGGAAGGGTAGATGGATTGATAGATGGATGAATAGATGATGGATGGATGGATGGATGGATGGATAAATAGATGACAGATGGATGGATGGGTAAATGGATGGATGGATGGATGAAGATGAATGAATAAATAGATGATGGATAAATAAATGGATGGATGGATGAATAAATAGACAGATAATAGATGGATGGATAAATGGATGATGGATGGATGGATGGGTAAATGGATGGATAGATGGATGAATAAATAGATGATGGATGGATGGGTAAGTGGATGGATGGATGGATCAAAGGGTGGATGGAAGGGTGAATGGATGGATGAATAGAGAAGTGATGGAGAGATGGATAAATGGATGGATGGAAGGGCAGATGGAAGGGTGGATGGATGGATGATTAAGTGGAGGAGTTCCTGAAAAAGAAGAGCAGAAGGTCTTCAGCGTCTGCTGGAACGATTCCTTACTCTTGCCCTCAAGGCCTCCCTGGAACCACCTTCCCAGGATACAGACCTCCCAGCATCCAACCCCCCTTCTCTAATTTGTACACAGAGGTGTACACACCTACGCACACATACTTAAATATGCAACAGGCTCCAAGCACTGTGACCCAACTCTGAATCCTGAGAATGGAGGCTCTGGTTCCCAAAAACCGTGAGACCTATCTGCTCCAGTCTACCCCCGGGGTGCTTCCACCTCCTGAAGCACCCTCCCAAAGCTGGGTCTGGAACGAGGCTGGACAGTGGTGGAAGCCCAGTGACAATCCTCTAAGACCCAAATTCACACGCCAGCTCTGCCCCTTTTCAGGCCACGGCAAGTGACAAGTCGCTTCACCTGTGGAGACTCAGTTTCCCCGTCTGCACAGTGGGCACAACCACACCCACCCTTCAAGAGTCTTGTGAGGTTTAAGAATCTTGTGCAGTAACAAAAAATGGCTGTGAAGTTTTAAACTGTATCAGCCACACGGGATGCTCTCGGGGAACCATGAGGGGAATATTACGGGGTTCCAAGATCCTGGCTTCCTTCTGAGAGGAAGTGAGGGCGATCCGAGCCTCCCAGGGCTTCTCTGCTTGGGCCCTGTGATCCCTTCCACCTTGTTTCCCACCTTGGGGGTGGGTGATAGCCAGGACTTAAGCCCAGAAGCTACAAAGCAGCCTTTGTCTCGGAGACAAAACCCTAAACCGGCTGCCTTGACGTCAGCCCTGGGCAACCAGTGCCAGGACAGCCTTCAGCATCACCCCTCTGCCAAGGTCTGGGAGTGAGGGCTTCACCCACAAGCCCCAGCAGAGACAGCCTGTGGGCTCACAAGAACCTGGAAGCCACCTGCCCGTGGCTGTAAGAAGGAACAGCTGCCCCAGTGACCCCTGAGGTGCAAGACAGGACTTGACCCCCGTCCCCTGTATCTGAGGCCAAGGGCCGGGGCCAGGAACACATACCCATTCCTCAGCCTGGGAGACTGAGTCAGGGCTGAGGCTAGAAGAGTCCACCAGGTTCAGGTTCAAATTCGAGCTCTGCCCCTCCACACGATGAGACCTCAGGACAGGGCTACCTCCTGAGGCCGCCTCCGCATCAAGCTGCTGGGACTTGGGAGGCAGGGACAGAGAGAGACTCCCCGTTCAAGACCACCCTCCAACAAGGCCCCTGGGAGCCTCAGGGTCCAGGGGACACAGCGCGCTGGTCGCAGCCTTGGGGGCCAGGTCTTGCCCTACAGTGACCCTCTGCCGACAGCCTGCTGGGGAGGACGGGGGATGGGACCTCCTCTTGGCTGGTCAAGAGGGTGGCTGGGCTGGGGAAGGGAAGTGCTCTGAACACAAAGGCCACTCTGCAGCCGGAAGCGGAAGCGGGAGGGCCAAGTCTCTGCTCACTGTGTGGGGCCTGGGGGCTGGGGAGGCAGGGCCGGGCTGAGACAGGCACAGAGCAATAGCAGCTCAGGGGCCTGCACCACACTTGGCCCTCGGTGTGCCCCATCTCACTGAAGCCTCACTGCAACCACGAGCTAAGGCTGTCAGCCCCATTTTACAGATGAGAAAACTGAGGCCTGGGGTGGTGATGCGAAACCCAGGTAGTCCCACTCCAGGATCAGAGCTCCCACCCAAGTGAAAGTCCTGATCACAGGCAGACTGTATAACCAAGGAAGAGGGAACAAATCGTTTCTTTTTAAAGCCCCATGGATCAACCCTGAGTGTTCATTGGAAGGACTGATGCTGAAGCTGAAGCTCCAATACTTTGGTCGCCTGATAGGAAGAGCCGAGTCATTGGAAAAGACCCTGATGCTGGGAAAGACTGAAGGTGGGAGGAGAAGGGGACGACAGAGGTTGAGATGGTTGGATGCCACCACTGAGCAAACTCCAAGAGATTGTGAAGGACAGGGAAGCCTGGTATGCTGCAGTCCATGGGGTCACAAGGAGTCAGACATTACTTAACTACTGAACGACGACAACAACAATGGATGTATTATGCCTTAAGGCCCAGAAAGGAACAACCTATAAATTAGGGACCCCTGAACTCAGCCTCAGGTTAATCCTGGCTTGTCTGTAGCCTGGTGAGCGTCAGCCTGTCTCCCAACATGAACGAGTCCTAATGTTGTAAACGTCAGTATTTTATTTAAAGGCAAGTGTAAAACCAGTTGCAATGTAATATTAAGATTTTCCATAGCTAATTGTATAAACGTCCAAACATAGTACTTGCCAGGGCACAGCCCCAGACTGCGGACTCAAGAAACACGGTCGTTGTGGGGACTGGGGGATCAGCCTTTGTAGTTCACCCAGTTCCTCACTATGGGCAAAGTCCTCAGACCTCCAACTCCAGGGCTCACTCCAGAGAAGAGGGGATGGGAATGGCCCTCACTGGGCCAGGCTCATCAACAGTGCTGTGGGTCTTGCTGTCCCGTTTTATACCAGAGGAAACCAAGGCACAGAGAAACGCACAGCTGAGCACACAGCTGGCAGACAGGGTCAGCCGGTTGGCCAACATCCCAAGACGTGAGCATCAGGCTGAGTTTAGGGAGGTGCGTCCTGTGACAAGGAGACGAACCCAAGACAACCTCGGATATCTCCTGTGCAGCTCTGCAGCACCGGGGACCCAGCTGTCTGGCCAAGAGGCAGGGTTCACTCGGTCCCTGTGGGCGCCACCTCGACAGGCTCCAAGACTTCTTCACTCTAAGCTCTCTGACCTCTGGGAGTTTTCCAAGCCCCTCCTTAAAGGACCAGCAGCCTCCGGAAGGATCCCTTAGCTCAAGGGTTTCAAAGGAACCCTGTTTAGGGACTGGGCTCTAGCCCCTGCTGTGCTATGTGAGCTCAGGAGAGCTGCTCTCCTTCTCCGGGCCTCAGTTTTCTCATCTGTAAAATGGCCGTGGGTATTTAAGTGGGAGTAGAGAGCAAAAGATATAACTCTGAGGGATGAACTCGCAGAAGGTCTTCTTCAAAAGACAGCAGGCACATCTAGGTATCTGGGATGACAGGAGAACGATGTCTCCTGGAAGCAGGGGAGGGACTAGATGATCTCAGAGAAAGCCTCAAACCCTCTGGGCCCACCAGGAGGTCAGAGGAAGGTGTGCGGGAGGGCGGTCAGCTGGGAGAGTAATGGTGAGCCGCCTAGTCCCCGCAGCCCCGAACTGCGTCTAGAACCGCGTCGAATTCTAGGTCTGGACCTTGATGGTGGCCAGGGAAGCTGAGGCCCCCGGGACGGCACTGCCCTCTAACCCTGCAGGTACCTCTCTCACCAACCTCCTCTGCCCCCCACCACGATGTCAAGACCCTAGCCCCATAGTGCAAGGGGTGCGGGGTAAGCAGAGATGGGGTCCTGACCCCAGGGTGCTCCACGTCCAGAGGGGAGAGACATAGGCTCCTGGCCCCACGCTCACAGACACACGGGCTCATGGAGCCTCGCAGGAGGCAAAGAGCTCCCACCCAGGCCTGGCATCGAGCAGGGGTAAGAGACCAAAACAAGGAAGAAGAGAGAGGGAGAGAGGATGAGAGACAGCCAAACTGAAGACAGGGAGCCCAGAAGGGGAGGGAGGGGCGGAAGGGGGAGGGAAAGAACAGGCAGGCCTGGCGGTGTCCCGACGCCGGCGGCCGCCCGGGAGCCACCAGCCCGGCCCTCTCAGCTCCCGGCCTCTGCACAAACTGCTCTCTCCGCCTGCAGCACCCTGTGCCCCCTCTCTTCCACTCTTACTCGACCTTCCGAACAAAACTCAGCTGCTGTCTCCTCCAGGAAGCCTTCCTTGACTAGCCTTAAGCTGGCTCAGCTGCCTTCCAGAATCACTGGGTTTCAGGCACTACAGAGTCCCACCAGGGTCCTCTCTGGTCCAGCATTCTGACTTTGCAACGGGCTTTCCCTAAATCAATTCTGGTCTCAGTCTGCCCCTCTTCCCCGGATGGCCTTCTACCCATTACTACAGCTGGCCAGGGCAAGTCGGGGAGGTACCCACGGGTCCTGGGAAGATGTCCTGACCCTGCCCAGAGAGGAGCCTGTCTGCCGGAGAATTTCACAAGGTCCACTTAGACCAGCAGCTCTTCCCCTCCCCCCAGACGGCCAACAGGCGGCAGTGAGCCAGGAAGCTTCTTAAATAACCCAAGTAATAAAAGTGGCCAATTAAGAGGGTGGAAGGCAGTGTCTCCACTGCGGGGGTGTCTCTCCATTGAGCTGCAGACGCGCAGGGGGCTGTGTGCAGGAGCACATTCCGAAGTCGGAGCACGGAGGCCAGAGAGCGCTGAGCAAGCATCTCGGAGCCAGCCCCTGCCCGGCGCGGCCCAGGCCAGGGCCCCAGCGCCCCCCGCCCCTCCCCACAGAGCCCGCGGCCTCGCTGAGCTTCATCACGACAGCTGCCCGTGCCTCAGCGCAGTCCTCCCCTTTCTCTCGCCACTCATGCAATAGGGCTGGTGGTCCTCATGCCGCAGATAAGAAATCAAGGTCTCCCTCAAGGTCACGGGGCTGATTAAGCGGTGGAAACACTCCTGGACTCCTCTCTCCCTGACCTCCAAGTCACGCACAAAGGCTCTTCTCTGAGCTGTTTCTTTTCAAAGGTTTTGTCCAGCACCCCATCCCAGCTTGACTTGCGACCAAGGGAAGATGTGCTATTAAGGCAAGGTGAGGACAAGACCTTTCATGGAACTTCAAGTGGCCCCTGGTTGCCCAGGAAGCTGGAGAAGAAGCGTCTGCGTGGGTTTGGGCCCAGGGCCTCCGAGCATGGTCATCACAGGCACAGCACGTGACAATTTATAAAATGCTGCCACAGGGATCACTTGGTTTAATCTGCCAAACAGCCTCATGAAGCCAGGTTTATTACCCCCATTTCACAGCAGGGAAAACTGAGGCTCAAAGCAAGAAAGCTGCCTGCAATTGATATGCCCCTTCCTGGGTACCACAGAGTGTAAGAGGTTGGGTCTGGAGCCTGACTTCCTGGGTTTGAATCTTGGCTTGCTGCTTCCTGTCTTGGCCCTCAAGGTCTCAGTTTTAGCATCTCTAAAATGGGCCACTGACAGTTTGCAACTCATAGGGCTATTGTGAGGTTCCACGAATAAACTGCTTTGAATAGCACCTGGCAGAGTGTAAATGGTATAGAAACATTTTTTAGCTAATTAATTACTGTTTACCGTGCCCGTAGTCTGCACGGGTACTATTTGGGCAGGGATTGTAACGTGGTATTGTCCCATTTGCCTGGTTCCCCAGACCCTGGGCTGCTGAGGGCAGGCGCTGTGCATGCTTCACCCCAGTGCCCAGCACGGGGCCTGGCACAAGGTGGGTGCCCAGCCACTGTCCAGAGAACAGAACTCCAGCTTCTCGGACACCCATACCCAGCAGTCTCATCTTCCCCACCAAGAGACACAGGATGACTGTAACAAGTTCCCCATTCCCTGGCGAAGTTCACAGCACCCACCGAAAGCAGAAGTCAGACCTGAGCCCAGGGCGCAGGCCGGCTTCCCTCCAGCCACCGGAATGCCCGCTGCCCTCTCCTGCTTATCATCAGGCAGGGAGAGCCCCTGACCACTGCCCAGGGGGCCCTCGGTGCTGGGCATGACAAAGGAGCATTAACTTGGAGTGTGAGCCCCAGATCCTGCCCTGGGTCGGCAAGTGAATTCTCCTTTCTGATCTAAATCAGATCACATGGAAAGTGCTCGGCAGGTAATGATTCGTGTTCCCTGCTCACTCTCCCTCCCTCCTTCCCCACCCACCTGGATATGCCAACTAGGAACTCTCCCCTACCCAGAGCTCAGTCCTCAGCGAGCAGTGGGGCTGGACCGCCCTCCAAAGCCGCCCGGGAGGCTCATCTGCTTGCCCCTGGCACTGATTCATTGGCTTCACAAGAAAATAATTACTCTAAAGTCACAGCAGGAAGTCCTCCCCGCGTGGCAGCCACCTCCTGTTCTGCCACCCGCCGAAGCATTGCTGTGAGGCGGGGAGACCCACCCCTCAGCCTGCCTCCCGCCTGCCTCCCGCCCTTCACCAGCTTCAGGAGCCTTCAGCATCTTTCCGGGGAGGAGCCTGAACCTGGGGTCTGGAGACCCAGGCTGCCCTCCTTTGAGATCTGGGGCAGATGTCTTCACCCTTCTGAACCTCTCATCCGTAAAATGAACAGTAATCAATTCCCACTTCTCGGGATGGCTCTAATAAATAAATCTCACTTATTGAAAGATTTCCTCCCAAGGCCTAGCACATAGTAGGTACTCAATGATGGCGACTAACCCATTACGATTTATTTTAAACCTTTTGGCCAATGTTTCCACATCCCACGGTTTCAGTTGATTTTTATATCAACCCTGGGAAGCAGAACTCATAAGAAACTTTATCCCCATTTTACAGAGCAATTCATCAAGGTAAAAGAGATTAAACAGCATGCACAGAATCCAGGTCACTCTAGGAAAGTCACAGAGACACCAGTCTTTCCGTGGTCCCCACTGCCAGGTGGGCAACGGGAAGCTTAGCCCACAGCACAGGCAAACCAGGGCCATGACCAGGGTGCCCCCGGGGCCCCTGGGCAGCTCTAGCTGCCCCCTGCCACACCTGGGGGGCTCAGCCAGGCCACAGCCCCCGGAGGGAACCAGTGGCATTTGCCAGGCTTAAGTACTGAATGACAACTACTCTTGTACCAGGAACTAGGGTAAAAAACCACATCCTGCCCAGGAAGCCAAGCAGGGGTGCCCATTGGGGGTGGGAGGGCACTGCCCTGGCAGGCATCAGCAACCTTCACCAGCCTCGTTTCTGGCCTAGAATCTTCTAAGCACCTCACAGCCAGTCATGCCCAGAGGCTGCACCACCCCCAGATGCTGCCAGCAAGGTCAGGGACCACCCTCTCCCCAGGGCCCAGCCTGGTTCTTGACTTCTGCCCACCTCACAAAGCTGGCACTACCCAGCCCTTAGGGCACCCACCCTTCTGCCCTGTGAAATCTGGCCATGTAACTCTTAGAACTTCACGGTCTACAATGTGCTGTAGCCATGTGAGCCCATGGCCTGTCCTTCGGTGTCGGGACACAGATTTCAGCAACCCCCTTTTCCAGATGAGAAAACTGAGACTCAGGGAGACAAAGGGAAAGCCATCTGTATATCCCGTGCTGGGGGCCCAGCGTTTGGCATCAGTAGATGGGTTTTCATTCAAACTTGTTGGAATGATGTGTCAGGACCAGAGTCCTGGTCTCCCGACTCCAGATCCAGACCTTTCGCTCAACAAGCCGCAGGCCGGCCAGATGTAGAGTCCACGTGTGTTGGTCACCCATGGCCACGCAGGCCTACTGGGGCCTGCCAGCACGCAGCAGCCAGGCACACAGAGCCTCCCTCACTGCACAAGTACTTGCTCAGCTCGGACGCCGGCCAGAACCTGGCTTGGCTCTGTGTGTACAAGATGAAGAAGTCAGACCCGGAGCCGGCCCCCACAGAGCTTACAGTCGAAGGAAGGGTTAGGGTTAGGGTAGCTACGTTCAGGGTGGAGGGTGCTGTGCCAGGGGAGGCAGTGGGCGCTCAGGAATGCCCGACGGAAGGTCAGGGGAGAGCCCAGGGAACGACAGGGCTGCCTCCCTCCCTGCCGTGCGCCTGCAGCCATCTGTGACCTGGGAAATAACCCGAGCGCCCGGCCGCAGCGCATCGACAGGATCAAAAGCCAGGACTCCGCAGGCAACGCCCACAGCCTCCGCTATCACTGACTCGTGGCACGGTTCAGATGAATTCCCCTGGAAGTCCACGCATCTCCTGGCGGCAAAGGACATGTGCAAGCTCTCTGTCTACCCTTCTGTGTCCTTCAAATCCCGACACATGTGGAGATGCAGGCACGGGCTTGGAGAGAGAGCCTGACGGCGCATGTGTACATGAGCGTGTGCGCACGCGTGTGTGTGTGTGTGTGTGTGTGTGTGTGAGTGTGTGGCTCCGCATCCGGTGGCCAAGGAAAAAGCCCCGCCTCGAATTCCTGGGAGAAGGAATCTTTAGCGTCAGCTGTCTCCCTGCTTCCTGCTTCCTTTACTTTTCTGGGACCTCATTCCCTTCCTTCTAGCGTAAGGCTCTGAAAATCCCTCCCAAATTTGTCCCCAGAGAGCCTGTCAGCCAAACCAAGAGATGCTGGAAGACGAAGGAGCTAAATGGAGTGGGGTTTGTGTGTTTCTTTTAAAGGAGGCTGGCAGAAAGGGCAGGGGTTGACCGGAGATTTCCGGAGACACAAATCAACCAGTAAGAGTAGGAAGAACAGCCTCCTTAGATGCTGGACAAAGAAGCAGCCCTTTCTCCCTCCGCCCCCAGCACCATCTCTGGCGCCTTCCAGGGGACAGAGAGCGACGACGTGTCCTGAAATGGATGTGCCCGGCGTCCAGTGCCTTGCCGAGAAACCCTTGTAAAATGAAAGGAACAGATATCGCTGGGGGTGGGAGGCGGGGGTGCTCTGGGATGGGGGATGTTCCGGGAGCCTGCCTCATGTGCTTACCCCAGGCGCTGACTTACCCCCTTCTGACCTCTAGGGGAGTTAGTCTCCCTCTTTCACAGATAGCAGCGGGCCAGTCAGCTCAGAGAGGCCACGCAACTGCCCACAGTCACGCAGAGACTGGGAGAGCTGGGATTCGATCCATGCTTCCTCCAGCCAAAGCTGCCCCCTCCCCCACCGGGACAATCAGAAATAAAGAAGCTGTATCTGCAGCGGCTTCAGAAACAATGGAAGTGCGGGGAAAGAAGTCCTCTGAGCAGCTTTCTGGGGAAGTCTTGTGGCTTTGGGGCACTCGGGGGCCAACACCCTCCTGCCTGGGGCGTGATGGCAAAAAGACAAGGGACAGTCCAGCGGGCATCCCCCCAGCCCCTTTCTGGAGCTCTGCATTCGGGCTGACAGCCCGGCCCCTTCCGGCTCAAGATCAGAAATAGCTGTTACAAAAGTCCCTCCCATCCCCGAAAGTAGCTTTTTAAAAAATGCTTAAAGGCAGACACATAAAAAGGTGGAGAGCGTTCTGCCAAGTCCCGACAGAAGGCAAATGGTGCAGGCATCGCCTCGGGGCAGGAAACAAAACTTTCCATGACAGATGGAAGTTCTGCCTGTCTTTGTGGGTCAGCTCCCTCTGGGCCTCAGTTTCCCCGTCTCTAAAGTGAAAGTATTCCGCTGAATCAGCAATTCCTTTCTTTTCTGCTAAACTGTAAAATGCTTGGTTTCCAAACAACTCTCCCTCAGAATATCAATTTGAGAGCCACGAAAATGGAGCTGCTGTGGTTGATGGGGGCGAAATCCTAGGTGGTCTGCCCCTAGCTGTTCCCCAAATCACCTCACAGCACCCTGCTCCAGATCCCAGGGCTCCAAAGAGCCCACCTGAAAACCACCAGGCTGAAGGATCACCATGGTCCTCCAGGACCTCAAACAGAGCTCCAGTGAAAACAAACCTAGACCTCCAGGCAGACTGGAGTCGGGGCACAGACACTCAGCAACGTGCAAGGGCTGGGAACAAAACCAGCCCGGTCCAAACCATGCTGGGCCTGGGGCGGGAGAGGGGGCGGCCGGGGACAGAGAAAGGCCCCCCTGCCCTCCCAGGAGGCAGACAGAGCAGCCCTGACTTGGACCCTCCAAGTCACAGACAGAAACGCAGAGCGAGCTGGGAGGGAGGGCCTATAGGAAGCCTGTTGGGTATAGAAGACCTTCGGCTCAGAAAGAGCAGCGCCTGGCCCTAGGTTACACAGTGCCTCACAGCAGGGTGGGGTCTGGAGAACTCCAGGCACTGGAGTCTGGGTCCCTAGGATGCCCATTCTGAAAACACTCCGCCTGCCTAAAGTTCAGCTACATTAGGCAGGAATCTCCCAGGGAAAGGCCCCCAGCCTGCAAGCTCAGAACAGGATATTTCGGTGACACTATGTGGAGACAGGGTGCCGATGTTTGTTTTGGTTTCCAAATCAACACTTGACAACCTTGTCAGCTACGGTTTCAGTGACCACACTTCCCGCATGGTAAAGAGCTCAGAGCTGATTGGCCCAAGGGGAAATCAAAGCAGGAGTGAACAGGGTGAGCCCAGGCATCCCAGGCCAGGGGCTCTGGTTTGGGTAAGCGTTTCCAAAACATGGATCCTATACCAATGATGCACATGAGATGATGTGCGCTGGTACACAGAAGGTAACTTTTTAAATTTACATTTTATTGACTATGTGAGTGCGTAAACAAAATGTGGTCTACCCACATGGAAGAATATCATTCAGCATTACAAAGGGATGTACTGCTGGTATGAGCTACAGCCTGGATGAATCTCACAAACATCATCTGAGTGAAAGAAGCCAGGCAAAAGCGACAACATGCTGCCGGACCCCGTTTAAATGACGAGTCTACAGAGACAGGAAGCCGGTCTGTGGCTGCTGGGCTGGAGGAGAAGTGCGGATTCACTGCAGAGGTGCAAGAAAGATCTTTTGGAGATGATGTGAGTGTTCTAAAACTGGACTGTGCTGATAGTTGCACAGCTCGATGGATTGACTAAAAATCATTGAACTGTATGTGTAAAACGGGAGAATTTTGCGATATGCAAATTATACCTCAATAAAGCTGGCTGAGATGGCTGGATGGCATCACTGACTCGATGGACGTGAGTCTGAGTGAACTCCGGGAGCTGGTGATGGACAGGGAGGCCTGGCGTGCTGTGATTCATGGGGTCGCAAAGAGTTGAAAACAACTGAGCAACTGAACTGAACTGAACTGAACACTGGCTGAAAATTTAACGTTCAAAAAACTAAGATCACAGCATCTCTGGTCCCATCATTTCATGGCAAATAGAAGGGGAAAATGTGGAAGCAATGGCAGATTTTATTTTCCCAGGGTCCAAAATCACTGCAGACGGTGACTGCAGTCATGAAATTAAAAGACACTTGCTCCTTGGAAGAAAAGCTATGACAAACCTAGACAGCATATTAAAAAGCAGAGACATCACTTTGCTGACAAAGGTCCATCTAGTCAAAGCTATGGTTTTTCCAGTAGTCATGTATGGATATGAGAGTTGGACCATAAAGAAGGCCTGAGCACTGAAGAATTAACACTTTCAACTGCGGTGCTGGAGAAGACTCTTGCAGGTCCCTTGGAGAGCAAGATCAAACTAGTCAACCCTAAAAGAAATCAATTCTGAATATTCATTAGAAGGACTGAGACTGAAGATGGAGCACCAATATTTTGGCCACCCGGTGGGAAAAGCCAACTCATTGGAAAAGACCCTGATTCTGTGAAAGACTGAAGGGGCAAAAGGAGAAAGGGATGACAGAGGATGAGATTGTTGGATGGCATCACCGACTCAATGGACATGAATCTGAGCAAATGCCAGGAGATAGTGAAGGCCAGGGAAGCCTGGCATGCTGCAGTCCATGGGGTCGCAGAGTCAGAAACGACTTAGCAACTGAACAGCAACAACAGAGCTGTTTAAAACATTTTACAAAAATAATAATAGAGATGGTGATACGTGACTATGGCCGCGGTTCATGGAGGCAGAACCCCAAAAGTTCCCAGCTTGGAAAACACTGAGCTACACAACCAAGGTTGCCCTTTGGAGAGGCAGAAGAGCATCTCCAAGGCAGCGAGTTCCTCCAGGTGGACAGGGGAAACTCTGGAAACTTTCCTTCCCTAGGACAGGCTCTTTCTTTTGGTCACCTCTTGGGACCCCATGCTAGATATCCTGGAAGGATCTGAAGCCTTCAGTGGCCAAGAGCCCAGGTAAACACACTGGTCTCATTCTCTTATGAGCATAAGATCAGAAGCGGCCTAGGAGTTCAAACTCAGATTTACATATTGCCAAGGCTGGGAAGACTCTTTGAGATCATCTAGTCCAGTGCTTCTTACGCTTTTCAAAAAGGTTGATCATACGCCTGCCCTCTTCCCAAAAGAAAATCCTATGAGAAACCCAAATAAAGAAACAAATAAATACAGAATATTATTTGTATGAATCTATTGTAGGCTCAGTGAGAAAACAGTCACCAGTCCTTGAGGTTGACGAGCCCATTTTGGTCTGTTAACACTTAGAACTAGGATTATGGTTGACAGGTCCACCTTCAGTTTAATTCTATCTCTGGTTTGGGCCACAGAGTATCAGGAAAATCCTGACTCACACAGATTAGTAGCTACAAACGGGACCAGCTTTTAGCAGTTTGCTTTCTGATCTCAGAATATTCTTCCGACGAAGAGAAGGCGGGGGTGGCTCTAACTTGACTCTGAACCAACAAATCAACGTTAAGTCGACTTCCAAGAGTTAACAGTAAGAACTCAAAAGTGAGTGAGCATATTTTCATGACCATTTGATATTTTTTTAAACATCAGTTTTTATTTAACATTCAAGGAATGCCTACGGCATCTCTGAGGCAGCCTGGAGCTTCAGGGACACTTCTAGCCCACCCTCTTCTCTCCTTTACAGACAGGGCAACTGAGGCTTGCTCAAAGGAGGAGGCAGATGTGCTCTGGCAAAAATCCCACTTGAGCCCTGAATCAATTTCAGAAAAGATGCATCTCCCCAATTCACCAAAAAAAAAAAAAATGGGGGGAAGAGAAGGTGCACACGCCCCCTACAAGGGTGGGAAGAGACACACACTCACCCTCCACCTGTCTCAGCAGCGCCCATGTCATTCCAGGGCAGCACCAGAAGCTGACATCACACCCCACACCCTGGGTGCAACTTGAACTGGGCATTGCTCAATGCCAATCCATCTCCCTCTAGGACTGGGCACAGTGTTTCCATCTCCTTAGTAGCCAGGTCCGAAAAGTGCGCACACACACACACACAATAAAACAAACACCCCGCAAGCCTGGGGCATGACGACACCATCGGCAGTGGCAGACCAAAGGGCCCTCCCAGTTTCACCATCAAGAGCAAGCGCCTGTTTCCCTGCCCCACCCCAACAAAGCAGCCCACACAGGGCAGAGGGGTGGCCTCCCCATGGCGAGGCACCAGGCCATTCTCGAGTCCTGCAGAGAGACAACCAGCCCAGGAGAGTAGCTTGTCTCCCCCTGGGGTCCAAGACATTTCCCCAGGAAGCCAGGCTCTGCATGGGAGACTGGAGACTCTGGGCAAAACTGCCCCCTTACAGCTTGACAAAGAGTCTCTCATCTTTAATAACGTCAATCTGATTACTTCATACCTTCCAAAAGGCATCACCGGCCTACTCGCCCCTTATACAGCTGTGGGTGGATTTTATCATTCCCATTTCTCTGATGAGTAAACAGGCTTCCAAGTAGTTCAGTGACCACTCAGTTCAGCCAGAGGTTCTCACTGGCAGGTGCTGGAGGTAGCACTTGAATCCTGCCCAGTGGCCAGCCCGCCCAGGTGAGACGAAAAGGGAGGAGACCCATGGCCAGCTGTCTGTGCTCTCGTGAGCACTAGGACACAGGAGCGGAAGGAAAGATGCTTCTCAGGGCATCCTCCAAGCCCTGGGGATCAGAGCCACAGTTCCCAACGCAGAGATGCCCATGCCTGGGACAGCAAAGGGCCCTGCTCCCTTCCTGAGACGCTACAGACAAACCCCTCTCCTCTTATCAGTAGGTCGATTAGGTAAAACTGACGGCCAGGTTGCGGGAAGGAGACAATGTCAGTTTCCCAGCTGGGAATCCAGGCTGGGCAGAAACGTGCTAGCCAGTTCAGCAGGCAGTCTGCGCCGCACTCCAGCCAGACCTGGTGGTCTGGGTCCACTCACTGTCCAGGCTTCCAGCCTAAGGTTATCTTTGCTTGTGTAGATAACTCAGTCTTTAGGCCTGAGTTTCTTGGGGGTCCAAAAAAACCATGAGAATTCGGGGTAGGGAGAAGAGAGGTGAAGGGAGGTGTTTCTAAAACTCGTGGCCAGTCTGATGTAGGTCTTGTTATCCAGTCCAGCCAACCGGACACGAGAGAGCTGGAGCAAGACAGCGGACCCTGGCCTCAGGGCACAGACCCAAGCACTCTGAAACACTTGATTTTTTTTTTTAATTCAAGGAAAAATAGAAAGTTAGTGGATTACTTAAGAGTTGTTTCTTTTCACCCATTGACAGAGGGGAGCCCACTTTCTACATCCTTGGGGAAAACACCTAAGTTGGAAGACAGACTGGCCAGGAGTATCTCACATCTCAGCTTCACCACCTATTAGCCAAGACCCCTTAGGCAAGTCACTAGCATCCGTGCCTCGGTTTTCTCATCAACAAAGCTAGGATAAGAATGCCCCACACTTTGTGTTGCCATGAGGATTAGGTGACATCACATAAAACACCTACGGTCATTATGTCACCTAGAAAACAATGTGCCTGGTCCGGTGACGGAGCGGAGGTGTCCCCCACGGTAGTCAGCGCCGGTCCCCATCCTCGGAACTAGAAAACCGAGTTTTCCAAGTCTGCAAACACAGCTTCCAGCCCCACCTGCTAGGACCAGCTGGCCGCCCACCCCCTACCCCGGCCCCTCCGGAACGCACACATTCGGGGGCCGCCAGACCCGAACGACCCCCAACCCCCCACCAGGGAGTGCGGGGGGGCAGGGCGGGGTCCCACTCACCTCCGCTTGTACTCGTCGCGCTCGCGCTTCACCTTGGCGAGCACGTTGTAGAGCGCGCGTATCTCGGGCGTGATGGTGTCGATCTGCACGCCCACGCCGTCGGGATGCACCCACGACACTCCGGGGCCCTGCACGGTCTCCACGCCGCCGCCGCCCGTGCGCCGCACCTGCGTGTAGCTCCAGATGGTCCCGGGCAGGCGGCCGTAGTACTGCGGGTGCGAGCCGCCACCGGGAGGCAGGCCGCCCAGGGCCGCGGCGTGGTTGGCGTTGGCGCCGGCCGCCGCGCCGCTGCCCGGCCCGCCGCCGGGCGCGGGGGGCCGCAGCAGCTCCGGCCCGGTCTGCACGGCCTGCTCGCGGGAGAAGGTCTTGTAGCGCAGCCGCCGCTCGCGCTCGCTCTGCTGCTGCTCCAGCTGCTTCTCCAGCAGCCGGTTGCGCCGCTCCAGTTCGTGCACCTTGGCCAGGAAGCAGCGGAAGCGCACGTTGAGCCCCTTGAGTAGGTGGATGTTGGAGCCCAGGTCGTCCCGCAGCGCCGCCGTCACCGGCGACGGCCCGGGCCCGGCCCCGCCGCCGCTGCCGCCCCCGCTGGGGCAGCCCCCAGGTCCGCCGCCGCCGCCACCCGGCGGGCAGCCGAAGGCCAAGGCCATCTCTCCGAACAGCAGCGAGTTCACCATGCGCCGGCCGCGCGGCTCAGGGCCCAGGGCCCGCGGCTCTAGGTGCGGCTCCAGCTCCGGGCAGGGCTCCCGGCGCGGCCGGGACAGGGCGGACGCGGGATCCAGCGCGGCTGGCCGGGCGGTTCCAGATGCGCGCCAGACGCGGCCTCCGCGATGTCGGCGAGCCGGGCCGTCCCCGGGTGTGGGCGCCGCGGCGAGGAAAGGGACTCGGGCAGCAGTGGAGGCCGCGGCGGCTCGCAAGGGGCGGCGAGGGTCCAAGTCCCGGCGCCGGGGGCTGTCGGAGACACTGTGGAAGCGCCGCGGCAGCCGCGCTCAGAGGACTCTCCGCGGGCACTGCCCCTCTGCGGCGGGCCCCGCCCACTGCAGACCTAGGCCCCGCCCCCGGACGCGCCCCGCCCACCGCGCCTTCCTCTGCGGCGCTCCCGGAGCCAGAGGCCCTGCCCCCAGGTCTCGCCCCGCCCACCGCGCCTTCCTCTGCGGCGCTCCCGGAGCCGGAGGCCCCGCCCCAGGCCCCGCCCAGCCCACCACTGCGGCGCTCCCGGAGCTGGAGGCCCCGCCCACCCCGGTCTCGTCCCGCCCACCGCGCCTTCCACTGCGGCGCTCCGAGAACCGGAGGCCCCGCCCAGCTCCGAACTGGACCCCTCCCTCCCCTGCGCCGGGTCCTGTGGCCCGGCCCGGCTCCGATCCTTCTCCCGGGGACACGGCCAGCAGAACTGCACCAGGCATGCGGTCAGGTGGGATCGCCGCAGAGCCAGCCCGGCCTCTTAAAGGGACCGGCGGCCTCGGCAGCGCTCGCTTCCCCCTCCAGGGAGTCTCCTCCCCCGCGGTCTTTGCCAAGGAGGCTACCCTTTTCTTCCAACCACCCCAGATCCCGCGGTCCCCCATTCCTGCGGAGTGAGGGGGACCTCGGTCCAGAAGGGCTGGGGACCAAAGCATCCGAAGGTGCATTCGCACCCACCCCCAGTCCAGCGTGGCGCGGCCTCAGTCGACCTTCCCCGGATGAGGCGGCGCTTGCACCGGCACGTCGCCCACGCAGTGGACCCAGGAGGGCTCCTCCACCGCTTACCCCAGCCTCTCGTCCCGAGATAGGCCTAGGCTATACCGAGCCGGCTGGTCCTCGGGCCCAAAGACGGACCGCGCGGATGCTGGGGACCTGCGTAGGGAAACTGAGCTGAGATCCTCCGGCAAGTGATACCTGCAAGCTCAGCCTGGGCTGCTACCACTCCCCGGCCCCGAATGATCATCTCCCCACCACCGCACAGGCTGAGATGCAGCTGGCCCCAGAGTGGGGGTCCATTTCATCAACCGCGTGGGGGGCACTTGAGGGCAGAACAGATCTAGAGGGCGGCGCCGACCCAAAGACGCATTCATTTATTCACTCAAACCTGTTTTCAGATTTACCACCCTAAAAAGAAAAGTTCTCCAGTCTCCTGGTGTCTCTTAAGGTGTTGGTCGTTAAGTCGTCTCTGACTTTTTGCGACCCCACGGACTGTAGCCTGCCAGGCTCCTCTGTCCATGGGATTCTGCAGACAAGGATACCGGAATGGGTTGCCCCTCCCTCCTCCAGGGGATCTTCCCCTCCCAGGTATCGAACCCCTCTCCTGCACTGCAGGCAGATGCTTTACCACTGAGCCACCAGGGAAGCCTGGTGTCTCTTAAACCAGTTTGCACACATCTCTGATTATTTTTTGAATACTGATAATAGTTCCCATTATTGAATGCTAAGTATGTATCAGGTGCCATACTTGTTATCCCAGTATTACAGAGGTCGCTGAGACCAGTGGAGCAGTGATCCACCCCTAAACACACACTGTAACCTGCCTACACGATGCGGCTGGCCTCTTGTCCATTTCCCCAGTCGAAACCTCAGAGGGAGGTGACCCCCACATTTGAACGCCTGGGGCTGGCAGTGTATGCATTTAACCAGATACGTGGCATGTTCCACATTCTTTCGGCTGCATTTTTTGAATTGCAATTAAATTTTTGTCCTATTAACTTAATGTGTTTGTTCTCTCTCTTTGTGTGTAAGCTTGAGGGCAGGTACCCTTTCTCAGAGGGACAAAGGCTTTGTGTTCCCAGTGACAGAAGAGACATAAAGGAAACACGGGCATGCTCTGGGGTGAGGTCGTGGCTGTGATGTTAGTTGGCTATTTTTGATTCAGTCACAAGAGCAAACCCCAGGTTTCCTTCCCTCAACCCCAGCTCCTTGCTCCATTCCAAACATAGGCTCACCTTTCCAACACCCCCAGCAGAAACTCACCTGTCTTAAAATCTTTCTTTGCCTTACCCAACCAGATGTGATGACTGCTCTTTGGTCTTTGTTCTCTCCTCTCTTGGTAATTTTCTTGTTTATCTAACCTAAAGAATCAAAGCTGTTTGCCTTACAGCAGGAGTTCACGGATTCCCCAGGGTGGGGTGGGGATTGCTAAGGATAGAATTCTGCAAAGTCCATGATATAGACAAAAGTTACATTTTTATTTTCACTAGTACCTGAATCTGGTAAAGCATCTGCCTGCAATGTGGGAGACCCGGATTCGATCCCTGGCTTGGGAAGATCTCCTGGAGAAGGAAATGGCAACCCACTCCAGTGTTCTTGCCAGGAGAATCCCACAGATGGACGAGCATGATAGGCTATAGTCCATGGGGTCGCAAAAGTCGGACACGACTGAGCGAGCTTCACTTCACAGTACCTGAATCAGTTCAGTCGCTCAGTCATGTCCAACTCTTTGCCTGAATGCTATTTAGTATTTCCTTTGATCATGAATGCAGGCAACAAGAAGTCCCTGTGATGTTATTACTAATAGAAATCACAGGTATTTTCACATCACCTTCAGTTTTTATATATCTCAAAGTATCATTTAAGCTACCATACTCTTAATATCATATTCAATTCACCAGTAAATCTTACTTAATGTATTAATAAACATGTTACTATATCACAATTTCTTTAGTATTTTGATAGTTGTATTTTAGTAAAATTGTTACTGGTGTCTGAATGCAATATTTTTAAAATTATTATGAGATGGATTCACAGGCTTCCCCAGATGCCCAAAGGGCCTTAACCCACAGAAAGGGTTAAGAAGCCACACCTCAGGAGCAGTTCCCTGCCACCTTTTCTCAGACAGATCTGTCCTGCTAACCACAATGCCCTGGAATCAGGGTGTGAAGCCCTCCTGGAGGGGCTAGGTGGGGTGGGGGCACCTAACTCTGTTCTGGGCCTGGAGAGACCCAAACAGTCCAAGATCATTTACTGACCTCCTGCTTCAGCACAGACCTTGCGCTAATTCTGGGGAAACAGCCGAGAACAATGCAAGAGCTCCAGAAACCCTGGGGGAGCTCGTGGAGACAGACAACACCTCACCCCCAACAGTTGCTAGTCCATACCTTCCATCAGGCCAAGGGTCTTGCGCCAATACTAGGTCAAGTTCAGCACTGAACCTCCATATCCCAGCATGATGCCTGGCACGTGACAGGTGGTCAACAAGGATGAGTTTAGGTAAACAACTGGACGAGCTGTTGGCACTGGAAAAAAATCCCTGTAAAGTACCTAAGAGGTTTTCAATACATATTAGGGTTTCACATTTTAATTACATTTCTTTGTCTGATAACTTTATTGAGGCATTTTTTACATATCATGTAATCCACCCATTTCAATGGTTTTTAGTACATTAACCAAATTGTACAACCGCCACTATAAATCAGTTTCAGAAGATGTCGTCCCTCCCAGTAAGATCTCTTTTACTGTTACTGTTTCCGCCTCCCGCCCCAGGCAACCGTGATTGTCTCTCCCTCTCTGTAGATTCGCCTTTTATGGACATTTCCTATAGATGGAATCATACAATGTGTGATCCCTCTCGCCTGGCTTCTTTCACCAAGTATCATGTTTTTCAAATTCACATTATAGCATCCGTAGGACCTTCCTTTCTATTGCCAACCTCTTCTAAAATTTGGTAGTTTGAATTTTGCATTACCTTATTTACTTTCCTGCACATCAATTCCTCATCTGGAAATGGGCCTAATAAAAATATCTACCCGGGGACTTTCCTGGTGGCCCAGAGGTGAAGACTTCACCTTCCAGGGCAGGGGGTGCAGGCTCAGTCCCTAATAAGGGAGTTAAGATCCCACATGCCTTGGGCCACAAAAGCAAAACATAAAGTGAGCAATATTATAACAAAAATTCAATAAAGACTTAAAAAAAAAAAAGAATATCTCCCTGGGAGGGTGGTTAAGGGTTAAATGACTTAATGCATATAAAGCCAGCACGCAGTACATGCTCAGTAAAACGTTAGCTATTATCACCATTATTTCTTTTTCATTCTTTTTGCTTATGCCAGTGTGAAAAGCCCATAAATGTCTCAAGAAGCAGGGCAAAAAATAAGCCTCTCCCACGATCCCACACCCAGTGGCCCTCCCCGTCATCTGAGCCCAGTTCTGTTGCCAGGAAGAATGAACTGCCCTCTCCCTTGCATCCCCCATTCCCACCCCCAGGCTGCAGTTTCTAGAACATTCCCATCAGGTGTCTTCACAGCGAAATGAAAGACAGCAGTAAAACAGGGCTGCACGGAGAAAAGGGAGTGGCTATTAGTCCCACATGGAGCTCCAGGTGGAAATTAATCCTTTAAAAGGCACAGGCAAATTCTTGAGAGGGCCCATCTCTCCTCCCCCCAAACAATAATGACAATAACAACAGCCAGAAAAAAAAAAGAGCTGGCAGAAAGGGTGACTCTCGCCCATCCCAGCAGCCACGGCACGCTGCCCAGCCTCATCCCTCCTGGGCACCTCCAGGCTTACAGGCGGCTTAAGCTACCTGTTGGCTCAACAATTATTCTGGGTGGGTTTGCCTTCCTCGAAAAGGGCGTGGGTTTCACCGACGTCAGGGCGCCAGAGTGTCCCACTGGCTGCCCAGACAGCCCTCTTCTTGGTCAGCAGAACTCTGGTTGCTCCCAGGGCCTTCTCCAGGCCTCTCTCACGCAGGCCAGCCGGGCGGTATGGCAGTGTGGTTACAGGCAGGGCGTGCAGGGCCAGGCTCAGTCGATCACTGTGTGGCTGTGGGCAAGTTACTCACCTGTTCTGTGTCTCAGTTTCTCCCTCTGTAAAATGGGATGGTAGCAGTTTATGGGGTTACCGTGAGGACGAAACAAGTCCACATGGCTGAGAGCAGTGCCTGGCATGCTTTAAGTGCCAGTTATCATGAATCAACATTCCTCAACCCCCTGCCAGGAACCGTTCTGGGGGTGGGGGGTCTTTGAGCTCCATGTGACAGGAAGTAAAGGCTGAGGGTTGCAGAAGCCTAACCAGGGCCATGCTGGATCATTCTAGAGGGAGCCACAAATTTGGATAGGCCCTTGCTTTTAGGCCTTCTTCCATCATTTCCAAATGACTGCGCCTGTTAAACATCTTCTTTGCATGGGTGCCAAGTCGCTTCATTTGTGTCCGATTCTTTGCAACCACATGGACCGTAGCCTGCCAGGCTCCTCCATCCATGGGGATTCTCCAGGCAAGATTACTAGAGTGGGTTGCCTCACCCAGGGATCAAACTCATATCTCTTATGTCTCCTGTGTTGGCAGGTGGGTTCTTTACTACCTGGGAAGCCCAGTATCTTCTTTACCCTGACTCGATCACTAAACCTCTGCATGTTAAAGACCCTTCTTACAGATGGGGAGCCCAAGGCTCAGGGGGTAAAGAGCCTATCCCAAAACACACAATTCACAGCACAGTTGAACTCTGAACCCAACTTTGAACTCCAAGCCCCATCCATTCTGCTCCTGCTCTAGCCTCTTCCTCGACCACCCAAAGATGGAACATTCAAGCATTGATCTGAGAAGTGAGCCCCTGAAGTGATTTCTACCATCCTGTTCCATGGTGTTGGCCTTCATGTGAGTAGAACCGGGCACGGAGAAGCGACCAGCAGGGACATCGTCAGACGAGCCCAGAGCCGCGATGCGAAGCAACACCGCACGCTCCCACCTCCGGGTCTTTACACATGCTGGTCCCGCCTCCAAGGACACCAGTCCCCTTCTCGCGGGCTAGCTCTCACTTATCCTCCAGATCCTGGCTGTAGCAGCACTTCTTCATTTGCTGTCTTGTTTCGACCTTGCATTAAGGAATGATGTACATTCAACAAATATGTGTACAGCTCGACGAATTCCTACACATGCACACCCTAGGGTACTCCACACCCAGTTTATTTCCCGCAAACAGAAATCTCCCTGGTGACCCCTTCCAGTGACACCTCCCAAAGGTGATTGGGCTCTGACGTTTCTCACCATGGATTCCCTTCTAGCCTCATGGACAACAGAATCGGACAGTACGTTTTTTCACTTCTTTCGCTCAGTCTCATCTGTGGGAGACCCACCCACGCAGTTTGTGCTGCTTTGCTGGGTCACATCACGTGCTATCAACACATCACAGTGTATTTCTCCATTCTACCACGGTGGACATGTGGGTGCTTTCTAGTTTGGGGCTATTTGAAGTAAAGCTGCCAAGAGCCTTCTCATTTCTGTCTTTAGGTGAACATAAGCATTTGCTCTTGAGGAGAAACTGGGGAATGGGATTGCTGTGTGGCAGGGGTTGTGTATGTTTAGAGTTAGTAGATATAGCCAGACAGTTTTCCAAGTTGGCCATCTAAATGTATACCCCCAGCAGCAGCATATGAGAATTCAGATTGCTCCAAATCCCAGCTAATTGTCTTGTTGTTTGGTCACTAAGTTGTGTCCGACTCTCTGCATCCCCATGGACTGTAACCCGCCACGCTCCTCCATCCATGGGATTTCCCAGACAAGGATACTGCAGCGGGTTGCCATTTTCTTCTCCAGTGGATCTTCCCGACCCAGAGCTTGAACCCCATCTCCTGAGTCTCCTGCACTGGCGGGCGGGTTCTTTACCACTGGGCCACCAGCTGTTTCCTTGTTCAATCGTTCAGTCGTGTCTGACTCTTTGTGACCCCATGGACTGCAGTGCGCCAGGCTTCCCTGTCCTTCACTATCTCCCAGGGTTTGCTCAAACTCATGTCCATTGAGTTGATCATGCCATCCAACCATCTCATCTTCTGTCGCTCCCTCCTTCTCCTGCCCTCAATCTTTCCCAGCGTCAGGGTCTTTTCCAATTAGTCATTGGAGCTTCAGCTTCAGCACCAGTCCTTCCAATGAATATTCAGGTTGACCAGGCAAGTCCAATATTTAGTACAGTCAGAGATCAACACTAGGATTTACTGTATAACATAGGGAACTATATTCAATATCTTGTAAAAACCTACAATAGAAAATCATCTGAAAAAATATATCAAAAAAATCACTTTTCTGGATACCTGAAACTAACACAATCTTGACAATCAACTCTACTTCCATAAACATATTTAGCGTAATCAGTGCTTTTTTATTTTAAGGGTAGCACTTCCCCTAGAACCGCTCTGTACCCTCGAAAGCAGGGTAGGTAGGGACCTCTTCTCACTCTTCCCCACTGTAGATTCATTTGTCCGTAGCATTCCCACTAATTCCTTGTCTCCCTCACGGCAGGAAGTGAGGGCTCCTTAAGGAAGGGAAGGAAACCATCTATCTCCTTGGAAGGGAGAAGCCAGGCCCTGTCACCCCAGCCCCAGGCCACTTGCCCTCTGCCAGTGCAGCCGGAAGTCCAGCCCCGAGGATGCAGGGCCCTCTCTCTGATGCACCCTACGCAATTTCAAGCCCCGAGCTTAATGAGATGGCCCCTTCCTGGATGTGTGGTGCGGGCCCTCTGAGCCTCAGTTTCTCTGTCTATAAAGCAGCTACCATGCCTCTGCCCCATGGGGTCGCGTTGTGCGCTGTGCGTGCTCAGTCTGTCCGACTCTTTGCAACCCCATGGACTGTAACCCACCAGGCTCCTCCATCCACGGGATTTTTCCAAACAAGAATATTGAACTGGGTTGCCATTTCCTCCTCCAGGAGATCTTTCGAATCCAGGGATCGAACCCACATCTCCTGCAGCTCTGGCATTGAAGGTAGATTCTTTACCCACCGAGCCATTTGGAGGAGCCCCTATGAGGCTGTGGTAGGGGCTAAATGAAACACTATTACGTTCCTGGAAGGGAG
This sequence comes from Bos javanicus, assembly GCF_032452875.1. Lineage (NCBI taxonomy): Eukaryota > Metazoa > Chordata > Mammalia > Artiodactyla > Bovidae > Bos > Bos javanicus. The sequence continues at coordinate 133,702,368 of NC_083869.1, read as the reverse complement.
CCTGACAGAGGTGGGTGGCTCTTTGCAGTCACTTGAAAGCCTGTCGCCCTCTGTCAGAGATGACCTCCCAGGCTTCCCTGTTCTGGTTGTCAGAAAGCTCTACAAAGTGCCCGGCTGCATGATGCAACACATCCATCTCTGCCCGAAGAGACAGGCCTCTGACCCCAAGAACCAACAGGTACTTCTCTCATTTCGCTCATTCCTCATGCTGTCCTTCTCAGATCCGTCCCAGTAGAACTAGTCTATGGGCCAGGCATCATTTCACATGGATCACCTCATTCTCTCCAAACCTCACCAATCTGAGGAAAGACTCTCATTCTGCTTTTACAGATGGAGAAACTGAGGCTTGGAGAGGAAAAGCTAGATTCTTTCCCTTGTCCCAGGGCCTGGCAATCTTAGGTCCGAAACCTTAAGCCAGGTCCTGCCTGGACACTGCAATGTCCACATCGACCTCAGGATGAGCAAGGACCCTGCAGCTGCAGGGTGTGGGTTGTTGCCAGGGAGGCCCTGGGAGTTCCAGGAGCAAGATGGGGCAGGACAGGGGCGTCTTCACCCCGTGGGGACCCTCCTGTCTCCTCCACTGGCTTGCTTTGCTCCCATTAAGAGATGAGCTGGGTAAATTCCCACATAACCCACCTCCGATTTCTGGTTTGCAAACAGCTTTTCACTTGCCAGGGAAAGCACTCAGAGGAGGCAGGTCCTCTGTGGCCTCGTGGTCCTGTTTCTCCTGAAACAGACACCCCAGTCATGGGGCTGCCTCGCGGGAGGTTAGCCAGCAAGGAATGAGTCAAAGCCCTTCTTCCCGGAGGCCTGCCTCTTCCAGGGCCATGAAAAGGAGGAATGCGTCTGAACTCATCCCAGACCCTGATGACAGGACCGGCTCCCTAATTGTCCTGAACTCAAGTTTGAAATGACTCGCCACAGAAGTCACCATGTCAGCCTTGGTGACTTCCCCGATGGCTATTTCGTAACTGCAGAGTTTTCAGCCAGCCAGAGGCTTCCTTGGTCCACAACCTGCCCTGCACCTTCCAGCATAGCTCAGATGAGAGGCGTCACCTCCGTGTCCAGCAACTGGGGATTGACTGCTTAAGTCATGACATGTCCATAAGAAGTCATACTCAAGAAATCCTGAGGATAACACACACATCTTTATTGGCACGAAGGAGGTCCTCCAGTTATCTCTGAAGGGAAAGGGCACCACTGTGAAACACTATAAAACCATATCATTTGTACGTGGGATCTAAAAACTGAGACTAGTGAATATAACAAAAAATAAACAGATTCACAGATACAGAGAACAAACTGGTGGCTACCAGTGGGGGAGAGAGCAGAGGGGAGGGACGAGACGCGGGCAGGGGGCCACAGGTGCCCTACTGTGTATATAAGGAGACATTGTACAGCCAGGGGATACAGCCAATATTGTGTAGGAACCATAAACTTTAAAAACTGTGAATCACTGTCTGTACATCTGTAACTTATGTAATACTGCACATCAACTATACTTCAATTAAAAATTAATACAACTATAAAATCCCACTTTTAAAGTATTCATCTTTGGTCTGTGGCTCTGTCCACACGTATATACATGGGGGAAAATTCTGTAAGAACATCCCAAAGGTCAGCTGACGGTTTTTGTTCTTTTACACGCCTTTCAGTGTTTTCTGAATAATAACATATACAGATAAAGAACTAAAGAATCTCTTGATGAAACTGAAAGAGGAGAGTGAAAAAGTTGGCTTAAAACTCAACATTCAGAAAACTAAGGTCATGGCATCTGGTCCCATCACTTCATGGCAAATAGATGGGGAAACAGTGGAAACAGTGACAGACTTTATTTTTGGGGGGCTCCAAAATCACTGCAGATGGTGACTGCAGCCATGAAATTAAAAGACGTTTGCTCCTTGGAAGAAAAGTTATGACCAACCTAGACAGCATATTGAAAAGTAGAGACATTACTTTGCCAACAAAGGTCCGTCTAGTCAAAGCTATAATTTTTCCAGTGGTCATGTATGGATGTGAGAGTTGGACTATAAAGAAAGCTGAGCACCAAAGAATTGAGGCTTTTGAACTATGGTGTTGGAGAAGACTCTTGAGAGTCCCTTGGACAGCAAGGAAATCAAACCAGTCCATCCTAAAGGAGATCAGTCCTGAATATTCATTGGAAGGACTGATGCTGAAGGTGAAACTCCTATACTTTGGCCACCTGATACAAAGAACTGACTCATTTGAAAAGACCCTGATGCTGGGAGAGATTGACAGCAGGAGGAAAAGGGGACAATAGAGGATGAGATGGTTGGATGGCATCACCGATTTGCTGGATATGAGTCTGAGCAAGATCCAGGAGCTGGTGATGGACAGGGAGGCCTGGTGTGCTGCTGTCCATGAGGTCGCAAAGAGTCGGACATGACTGAGCGACTGAACTGAATTGATATAAATATATATGTGCATGTGTGCGTGTGTAACACATACAAAAACAGTTGCAAGTCACCACAGTGGTAAGGATATCAACACCATTATCTCACTTAAACCTCACATATAAAAACACATATAAAAACAGTTGCAAGTCACCACAGTGGTAAGGATACCAACACCATTATCTCTTAAACCTCACGTCATTTGACAAAGCTGGTCAAATTCTACCTGAATTTTAAAATGAGCCCTTATTACATTTAAAAGGGAGCTTCTCAGGTGGTGGAAAGCAGTAAAGAAACTGCCTGCCAATGCAGGAGACGTGAGAGACAGGGGTTCGATCCCTGGGTCGGGAAGATCCCCTGGAGGAGGAAATGGCAACCCACTCCAGTATCCTTGCCTGAAAAGTCCCATGGGCAGAGGCTACAGGCAACAGGGTCACAAGAGTCGGACACGACTGAGCACAGCACAGGCTTTTCAAAGGAGAGAAATAGAAAAGCTGTTTTCACTTCAGGGGAAAAAAACCCAACATTATTGTGTAAAATAAAAAGCACTGGGCCAAGTGGGAGATCTAAAGATGCGTGGGATGCGGACTTTGACTTCAAGAACTTTGCAGCCCCAGGTCCTGGAAGAACTAGACACGAGCTCACCTCTAGTAAGCAAGACCAAGAGAGGCAGCTGGCAGAGTGTTATAAGGACACGGAGCAAAACATGTCACTTCAGGGGCAATGAAACAATTTACTGAGCACCTACTATGTGCCTTCTGCCCAGAGCATCTTCTATTTCAGGCTCACAGCAGCCCTTGCGATGGGCACAACTTCCACCACTGTACTCACGAGAACAGCCAGGCTCTACAAGGCTCTGGAATTTTCCCAGAGTTGCGAAGCTAGCAGCAGCACAGGTGGGAATCTGAAATTCTGTCTCCAAAGCCAATGCCTTCTCTCCCACTCCTCACACTCCCCACATCCCCAGGGGACTGGGGTCAGGACAAAACAGCTTCTGAGGGGATACTGCAACAGCAGAAGAGGCAACAGCAGCTATTCTCTCTCCAGGTCTCCGCTGTCTCACCTTTAAATTGGAGGGCAATATACCCCACAGGGCTCGTGTGAGGGTTAAAAGAGAAACCCAACATATTGCCAGGCAGAGACACCAGAGACAGTCATGCCTATAAAGCGTCTGGAACACATGCCTGATGCATGCTGAGTGCTCGGTTACATAGAGGCTGCAGTGGACTCTGGAGTCAGGTTGCCTGCGTTTGTGTCCCTTCTCTGCCACTTACCGTGTGATAGTTGGACAGGTTACCAATGGTCTGTGCCTCACTATCTCCATTTATAAAATGGGGTGACAATAAAAGTCCCAACCTCAGGCTTTTGTTAGGACAAGGAAGGGAAGGCATATAAGGGATTCAGACCAATGTCTGGCACGCAGTAGGTGGGTAATGAATGGTCGGTATCGTTATTCATATTACTTTGCGCTGCAAAGACTTCTGAAGCCAGCAGAGCCTGATCCTTGCTGGTAAGGGTTTTAAAGGACCGCCCCCAGCCTTGAAATGTAAACATCCCTGGGAAGAGCAGTAACGCCACTGGTTTCCGTCTGCCAACCCTTGGAAAGATGAAGGCGATGGTGTCATAGGTAACGATGAGAGATGGAGATCCAGGGGTCAGGCCTCAGAGGGAAGGGAAAGAACCTCTTCCAGAAAAACCTAAACTGGGAAGAAAGGTCACTTCGGACACAACCCTAACATTTAGCTTCTCACCCAGCCCAATGCTAGTAGCTCAAGATGAGGCAGAAAATGGCGAATAATTGTAGCTCATGTTGCTGAGTAGTTGTTATGGATCAGGCGCTTACCTGCCTCCGCTTTATTCACACAGGCAATCATTTGACCCTCAGGCGATGCTATGAGCACACGCTCACATCCCCATTTTACAGATGAGGAAACGGAGGCCCAGGAATCTCAACTGACTTGTGAACATCACACAACTAGTATGTGGTCCAGCCAGGGCTGCCCCTGTGACTTGCATGCCCCCCGGTTCAGTGGGTGGACAGACCCCTCCCTTTACTCCCTGGATCCCCACCTCCCAGGCAGCCAAGAAAAGCCTCTGCCACTGGGTTGGAATCCATCCTCGGGACCTTCTGGCCTCCTTTGGAGATGACCACCGAGGTTGTCTGGGGGAAGGAGCTTGTCTGGCCGGTGGTCAGGAGTCCTCAGACCTCAGCCCTCCTCTGGGGGTCCCATTCGAGGTTAGCCACCATCCTCACCTATCAGGGGAAAGTCAGGCCCCCCGGCCCACAGGCAGGGCTGACATCTGTTTTGGAGGAGGCTTTGGGGAGGCACAGGTCACCCCCTGTGACCTGGATGGACTCTGGTCCCCTGACCTGGAGTCCAGGCCTGCCTCCCAGTGCCCAGCCATGCCACGGCTCAGATAAGAGAGTGGCAAGCAACCGGAGAGGCAACCGGAGAGTGGCAACGCTGTGGGCCCAGGGTCGCGGCCCAGGGCCAGTGACGCCTGTCCCTGTCCTGCTGCTCACCCAGGCATGAGTCACCCTCTCAGAGCCTCAGACTTCCCAGCTAAAACATGGTGGGGGGCTCGGGAGAGACAGTCTCGCGGGGCCGTTCAGCTCCCCCCAGATTCGGTAGTTCTAGGATAGAGTTCTCTTCCTTCTTGGTGCTCATAAAGCAACAGGAAGACACGGTCCTTACCCTCAAGGAATTCGAGTGGGGCGGCGGGGACAGTCACCTCCCAACCCTGTCCACACCCCAGCGCCAAGTGTTACCAAGTCCAGGCTGGCACTGCCCACCACACGGCAGACCGATAAACCGAGAGACGAGTTAATAGGGCAAGGAATCGTGACTTTATTCAGCAAGCCAGCAGGCCGAGAAGATGGTAGACTCGTGCCCCAGAGACCATCAGGCCTCCTTTATGTAAAAAGGATGGGAGTAAAGTCAAACATTTCCTGGTCCCGGTCAGCCGCCAGAGTCATTCACAGGTGGGCCTGGTCAGGATGCAATCTGTGAGCTAAACAAAGGTATTTTAGCTTAATGTCATTACTTGGGAGGCAGGGTTCCCAGAGACAGACCATTAGGTATAATTTAAGCTTATGGGTAACATCCGTTTCGTGATTAACCTGTAATAGCATCCGAAGGGCCTTCCCTATTACACAAGTGTGTGACGTCGTTATTTTTCTCTGAGCCTCAGTTTCCCTCACTGTAAAGTGGGCCTATAAGAGCTACCCTTAAAATTATAGTGTTACCACATGAGACACACTTCATACCCACGAGGATGGCTATCATCCAAAAAAAAAAAAGGGGGGGGGCTGGAATTAACAAGTGTTGACCAGAATGTAGAGAATTTGGAATGCTCGTGCACCCCTTGTGAGAATATAAAAGGTGCAGACGTGATGGGAAACAGTTCAGCAATTTCTCAAGAAGTTAAACATAGAACTACCAGCAGTTCCGTTCCTAGGAGTATGTACTCAGGAATTGAAAGCAGGGACTAAAAGACATCCTCACCAGCGCTCAGAGCAGTGTTATTCACAGTAGCCAAGACCTGGAAACAAGCAAAGTGTCTGTCTACGGATGAATGAGTAAACAAAACGCGGCAAAGACGCCCAATGGGCTGTTACTCAGCCATAAAAAGAAGGGAGACTCTGACACATGCTGTCACACGGAGGAATCCAGAAGACATTATGCCAAGTGAAATAAGCCAGACACGAAAGGATAAACATTGCCCGATTCCACTTACGTAAGGTATCTAGAACAGGCTTCAGAGACAGAAAGTGGAAGAGCGAGTACCAGGGACTGGAGGCAGGGGGAGCAGGGAGTTAGTATTTAATGGGTCCAGGGTATCAGTTTGGGATGATGACAAATTCTGGAAACGGTTACTGGTAACAGGTGCACAGTACTATGAATGAATTAAATACCACTGAGCTGTACACTTAAAATGATTCAAACGGTAAATCACATGTTATGCATAGTTTACCAAAATAAAACTATACATCATTTTTTGTTTTTTTTTTTTACCATTAGGAAAAAAAAAACCTTGGGGGCTGTTAAACGAGACAGGTGCGCAACCCCCAGTTATGTTCTCTGGCAAAAGAGAAGTCATCCCCTTATATTTCCTTGCCAAGAAGGGACAAGAGACAGACCAAAGTCCACCACCAGCAAGCCATGCCCTCTGCTGAGCCCCGGAGCAGGCGTAGGGTGGGAGAGGGTCTGCAGGACCTGTAGACCCTACTGTCTACTCTCCCAGAACCCCGCCCCCAAGGAGGCTCCGCGGCCCAGCGATACCCACAGAGCATCAAAAGTGATGAATGACAAGGGGCAGAGTGCTCCCGGAGGCTGGGAGGAGCAGCAGCGGCAGGAGGGGATGCTGTCCATAAACCAAAGTCCTGGGGAACTCGAAAGCAAAGACAGGGACAGTGGGGCCAGGCTTCCTGAAGGAGATGGCCTTGAGCTTGGCTTTGAAGGAGGCAGAGATGGGACACCCCTGGTTTCTTGCAACCCCTCTGCTTAGGCTGGATGCAGCGACGAACCATTTATGGAGCTTCTACTCAGCACTTACTCAGTCCTAACAGTGACCCTGTGAGGCGGCAGTAATTCTGCCCAAGTTAGAGAGAGGGAACCTGAGGCCCGGAAGACTGCACTTGTCCGGGGTGGCGGCCTAAAGGTTGAAACCCAGGCTTATATGGCCCCCAGATCCGTGCCGCCCCCACAATACAAAGCTTCTCCCCCAGGATTCGAGCGGGTCCCACTCCCCTCATGACCCCACCCCACACATGTGTGACTTCCACCCTAAGGAGGAGGCTGTGGATTTAAACCCGTATTCATACCTGGTTGGGGAGAAGTGCAGGTGGGCCTGGAACTCGTGACTGTTCTCTGAAATGGGGGCAGTCTTGGGTGGTCCGTGCCCTGAACTTGTGCAGTCTGTGCTAATCCTAATGTCAGAACTGAACTGAATTGTGGGACGCTTAGCTGGTGTTGAAGAATTGTATAATGGGTATGGGAGAAAAGCACACAGTTTAGTGTCAGAAAAAAACAGTATCACACAGTCATTTAAAGAATTTTTTTAAATGGTGCCAAGCGATTGGAGGGGACCCAGGGGCGTCCAGGGCGCCTGCGGGGCTCTTGCTCTCGGCCTGGCCAGCGCTTGCAGCTGTCTGCTGTGTGACAGTTCATGAGCTATAAAGGTAAGTGCCATGTATGATTCTGTCTGGTATTGTTACTTCATAATATGTAATAAATCCCAAAGGTTGTTTTCTAAATTTTAACTTTACTGGTGAGAAAAAAACACATCTCAGGGCTAGATCTGGCCCCCAGGGAGCAAGTTCGCAACCCCTGAGTTAAGTGTTTTCTCCCAGGTGGAGAGCACCCGGCCAGCGAAATGACCAGGGTGCCAGGATCCGTCTCCCAGCTGAGAAGAGCTGGCAGCAGGGGATGAGGACTGTCAGGGCTCTTATGGTCCAGCCCCTCCTCCTACACATAGGTGTCGTTATCTGCATTACTCAGATGAGCCCCCGATGAGAGGCCCCGCATCAAGTCATCATCCTGGGACTTCCCCAGTGGCCCGGTGGTTAGGGATCTGCCTGCTAGTGCCATGGGCAGTGAGTTCAGTCCCTGGTCCAGGAAGATCCTACGTGCCACGGAGCAACGAAGTCTGCACCACAGCTACTGAGCCCGCATTGTAGACCACGTGCCACAACTACGGAAATTGTAAAGAGCCTGTTCTCCAGAACAAGGGAACAGGGCACCCTAGAGCCTATTCTCCGCAACAAGGGAAGCCCCTGAAATGCGAAGCCCAGACGTGGCATCAAGAGCAGCCCCTGCTCCCCGTAACTAGAGAGAGTCCAAGCACAGCAACGAAGACTGAGCACCACAGTTAATTAATCTTTAAAAGTCATCATCTCATTAGGGGCCTCAGCACCTCCAACAAATTTCCAACTCTGTTTATCTCATCTTCAAGAGCCTCCTGCAGGCCTCTGCCTGGAGCAGGGCAGGTGGGATCCCAAGACTTTCTCTGCGGCCTCCTCCACGGGGCCTCAGTTGCTTTCATGACCTTGACTCACTCTTGCTGCAATTTTAATTATTATTTTAACGATGCTTTTCAAAGATCCTTGGCGGCCTTCAGGCACTAAGGTCTCATCAGCCCAAATTCACCCCCATTACTGTGATTAGTATTTTATTAACGGTAATAATTCCCTGCACAAGCCATCAACTTGTCATTAGGCGATTTCAAAACACTTGTCGAGGCCGGCTCACAGCAGGTCAGAGGCAGCGTTTTGCCTCCGTGATTAGAACTCAGCACACGCCATGAGTGGTCTCCACGACCAGGGCCGGGCGCAGTGATGGCACTTCCGATGGCGCCTCCCACAAGAGGATGTTAGGCCGTGCAGGATGCGGCATTCAACAGTGAGATGACCTCTTATTCATTCTTTTCCCACGTGTTTTCTTTGCATTTGACCAGGAGAAAGTCTACCTCACTCTATTTGTCCCTGGAATTTTTCCGTGTGTCTTTAGTACAGACAGAACAGACCCCAGGCTTGGACCCTTGGGCTGGACCTGGTGAAAATTTAATGAAGCCAGTTTGCTTTTTAGGTTATTTTCACGTCATCTTCTATTAAGGGATGTAAAATTTCCTTTTCAAATGAATTTATTTAAGTCATACAAGGTGAATCTAAAGAAAAGATTTTTTTTTAGTTAGAGGAGAATTGCTTTATAATGCTGTGTTGGTTTCTGCCACACAACAGCTCAAAATCAGTCATAATTTTATATATATATATATATATATATATATATATATCCCCTTCCTCTTGAGCCTCCCTGCCCCCCTCCCAATTCCACCTCTCTAGGTCATCACAGAGCCCCAGACTGGGCGTCCTGTATTATATGGCAGCTACCCACTAGCTATCTATTACTGTATATGTGTCGATGATACTAAAGAAAATATTAAAGAAATAATAATCTGGGTCAGAGGTCAGCAAACTGGCCTGCATGCCAAATCTGTTGCACTGCCCGTCTTTGTATAGTTCATGAACTACAAATGTTTTTAATAAATGTAGAAGCTGCTCTGTAACACAGGGAGCCCAGGCTGGGGGAAGGGAGTGGAGAATAAAACATGAAGAATATTTGTGATACGTGACAAATACACGAAATTCAAACTGCAGGCTCCAGAAACCAACCCTTGAATTGCACACATCCGTGTTTATTGATTTACGTTTTACCTACAGCGGCCTCCTGCCACAGTGGCGGAGTTAAGTAGTTGCAACAGAGACCAAATAGCCCACAATGTTTAAAGTATTTATTACTTGATCCTTTACAGAAAAAGTTTTCTGACCCCTGGTTAAGGTGGTTGGCTGACATGGCCAAGATCTTGTGATGGTACCAGAGTGAGTCAATCCCTCGTCAGAACTCTAGGAGGTTCTCATCATTTGTTTCCACCAGTTTACAGGTGAGAAGGAAACCATGGCTCAGAGAGGTTTAGTGACTTGCACAAGGTCACACAGCCAGTCAGCAGAAAGTCAGAATTTGAACCAAGGTCAGACTCCAAAGGGGCATTTGGTGGGCAGGGTTGAACATCACGTATGCTTTGCTGATCTTTCTTGCCACCCATTCATTTTCTTCATGTGCCTCAAATACACCTAGTACTTTCTTTCAAACCTCTATACCTTTGTTCAGACGCCTCTTCTTCCTGTTAACTCCAGCAGGATAGCCCCTCCTCCAGGAAGTCTCTGCTATGGCCCATCCCTCCTGGACCCAGGGCAGACCTCCCTCCTCTCCCCTCCCAACGCTGGTACCTGCGTGTCGGTGGATTTTTCATCATTATTCTTTTTTCTTTTTTTCGCCTCATTGCACAGCATATGGGATCTTAGTTCCCCGACCAGGGATTGAATCTGTGCCTCCTGCATTGGAAGGTAGAGTTTTAATCACTGGGCTGCCAGAGAAGTTCCCATCGTCATTTCTTGATGACATGGCTCATCTGCACAGCTCAGGAAACGCCCTGGAGGGTGGGGATGGTGTCAAGCACAGAGTCCTAACAATTTAGCAGAACAAGACAGGCCTTCCTCGCCTTGCGCCTCGTCTCTGGTCACCTCACCTCTCCCCTGCTTCTGCTTTCTGCTCCTGCAGGACTGAACCACCTGTAATTCCCCAAACCCTTTGAGTTAGCTCAGGCCTCTCTGCCTTTGCACGGCTGTTCCTTCTGCTAGAACATCCTCCCTGCCCCTTCTGCACCTAACTCCTACACATCCTTCAAAGCCCCAACCAGGCATCAGTATGGAGACTGCCGCATACCCCACTCCCACCCCAACAGAGCATACCCTTCCCTCCCCTTGGCTCTCCCATGCCCCCCGGCACCGGTGAGGCCGCAGGAAGGGAGGCTTAGCCTGCAGGCTCCGGACAGTCTGGGGTCCAGTCTGGCTCTTCTCAGCTCTAGTTCTCTGTCATTGCCCCAGTGACTGACCTTGCTCTGCCTCAGCTGCTTTGCCTATAAAACAGGGGTGCTAACAGAAGGCTGCCCCTGGGATCACTGTGAGGCTTGGAGGCAAGGACGCCTGGGAAGCCCGTACCTGGAGAGGCTCCATTACTGCCCGCTGTTTCATTCTTTTCCTCACTTCTTTTCTTTTATCTGGCTGCGCCAGGCCTCAGTTGGGGCACACAGGATTTTCAGGCTTCACCGTGGCCTGTGGGATCTAGTTCCCTGACCAGGGATGGAACCTGGGCCCCGGAATTGGGGGCACGGAGTCTTAACCACTGGACCACCAGGGAAGTCCAGCCTCTCCTGTTACTACTGCACCGTGATTCTGATCGTCAGTTTCTGATTGTCAGCCCTCCAAGTGCTGGGGGCTCTGCGAGAGCCGGGAAATGGCTCTTGTCTCCACGACTCCCCGTGCCCCGTGCAGCAGATTGGGGTGAGATGCTCAGGAACGATTTCCCTCCCCTTCCTCCTCCTCAGCTCCACCCCCACCCCTACTGCCCTCTGGACAAAGCAAATGGGCCCCAGGGTGGCATCAGCCTGCCCAAGTACAAGCCTACTTTCTCACGGGGGTCCCCAGCACAAATCCAGGGCTGCAGGTTCCAGGCTCCCCAGGGCCACCCTGAGAGCTGCCTCCACAGCAGCCCTTCCAGCCTATTGCAAATCCGAAGAGAGTTCCCCATAAACTTGGTTTATGAGCCAGGAAAAAGATCAAGATGCCTGACTTGTTCCTGAGTCACTAAGACCTCAAAGAAGGCCACACCAGCGTCCTTGTTCCCTGTCCAGCCACCAGGCCCTCTCCTGAGAGTGGATCCCCCCCAACCCCATAAATCAGTAATAAAAAAAAAAAAAAAAAAACTGCCTAGCCAAAGACACACCTAAATGCTGTCCTTAACAGCTGGGCTCAGGGCCAGTATGGCAGCAGGCAGAGCAAACCAAAGCTTCCCCAAACCAGAGTCCCCATAAACCTAAAGCAAAGGAGGCAGGTCAGCTGCCTGGCTGATCTTAATGACCCAGATAACCATGATGGTGCGATCACTCACCTAGAGTCAGACATCCTGGAATGAGAAGTCAAGTGGGCCTTAGAAGCATCACTACGAACAAAGCTAGTGGAGGGGATGGAATTCCAGTTGAGCTATTTTCAAATCCTACAAGATGATGCTGTGAAAGTGCTGCACTCAATATGCCAGCAAATTTGGAAAACTCAGCAGTGGCCACAGGACTGGGAAAGGTCAGTTTTTATTCCAATCCCAAAGAAAGGCAATGCCAAAGAATGTTCAAACTACCACATAATTGTGCTCATCTCACATGATAGCAAAGTAATGCTCAAAGTTCTCCAAGCCAGGCTTCAGCAATACATGAACCATGAACTTCCAGATGTTCAAGCTGGTTTTAGAAAAGGCAGAGGAACCAGAGATCAAATTGCCAACATCTGTTGGATCATTGAAAAAGCAAGAGAGTTCCAGAAAAGCATCTACTTCTGCTTAATTGATTATTCCAAAGCCTTTGACCTTGTGGATCACAACAAACTGTGGAAAATTCTTCAAGAGATGGGAAAACCAGACCACCTGACCTGTCTCTTGAGAAATCTGTATGCAGATCAGGAAGTAACAGAACTGGACATGGAACAACAGACTGGTTCCAAATTGGGAAAGAAGTACGTCAAGGCTGTATATTGTCACCCAGCTTATTTAACTTATATGCAGAGTACATCATGAGAAACGCTGGGCTGGATGAAGCACAAGCTGGAATCAAGATTGCCGGGAGAAATATCATAACCTCAGATATGCAGATGACACCACCCTTATGGCAGAAAGTGAAGAGGAACTAAAGAGCCTCTTGATGAAAATTAAAGAGGAAAGTGAAAAAGTTGGCTTAAAACTCAACATTCAAAAAAACTAAGATCATGGCTTCTGGTCCCATAACTTCATGGCAACTAGATGGGTAAACAATGGAAACAGTGTCAGACTTAATTTTTTGGACTCCAAAATCACTGCAGATGGTGACTGCAGCCATGAAATTAAAAGACGGTTACTCCTTGGAAGAAAAGTTATGACCAACCTAGACAGCATGCTAAAAAGTAGAGTCATTTCTTTGCCAACAAAGGTCCATCTAATCAAAGCTATAGTTTTTCCAGTGGTCATGTATGGATGTGAGAGTTGGACTATAAAGAAAACTGAGCACCGAAGAATTGATGCTTTTGAACTGTGGTGTTGGAGAAGACTCTTGAGAGTCCCTTGGACTGCAAGGAGATCCAATCAGTCCATCCTAAAGGAGATCAGTCCTGAATATTCATTGGAAGGACTGATGCTGAAGCTGAAACTCCAATACTTTGGCCACCCAATGTGAAGAACTGACTCATTGGAAAAGTCCCTGATGCTGGGAAAGATTGAAGATGGGAGGAGAAAGGGAGGACAGAGGATGAGATGGTTGGATGGCATCACCGACTCAATGGACATGAGTTTGAGTAAGCTCCAGGAGTTGGTGATGGACAGGGAGGCCTGGCGTGCTGCAGTCCATGGGGTCGCAAAGAGTCGGACACGACTGAGCGACTGAACTGAACTGAGATGTAATTTACATACCACAGGATTCACCCATGCATAGGGAGTAATTCAGTGTGCTTTATTATATTTTACAGAGTCGGGCCCCCGTCACCACAATCCAACGTTAGAATGTTGCCCGTTTGCAGTCACTCTCCGTTTCCCCACAGCCTGCCCCACAGCCCCAGGCATTCTTGGAACTGTCTCACGTTGGTATAGATTTGTCTATTCTGGACGTTTCGTGTAAATGGAATCATACAACATGCGGTCGTCTGAGGCTAGCTTCTTGCATTTAGCATGCTTTTGAATTCATTCATTTTGTAGAGGTTTCAATATTTCCATCTTGTTTGTATTCTATGGAGTGAAAATACCAGGTTTTGCTTCTCCATCTGCCAGCTGATGGACGTTTGCATTGTTTCCATTTGGGACCATCATGAATAACCCTTCGATGAACATTTGCGTGTGAGTTTGGGGTGGATACAGGCTCTCATTTTTCTGAAGTGGGTAACCAAGGGTGGAATCACTGGGTCACGGGCTCCCGCTATGTCTACAATTTTGAGAAATTGCTTTTCCAAAGCAACGGCACCGCCTCACCTTCCCACCAGCCGTGCACGCGGATGCCATCTCTGCACACCCTTGTTGACACTTGTTACTGTCTGGTGGGTGTGAATCGTGTCTCACTGTGGTCGTGACCTGCATTTCCCTAATGACTAAGGATGTAGGGCAGCTTTTCGTTTGCTTATTGGCCATCTGTCTATCTTCTTTGGACGCATATCTATTCAGATTCCTTTGCCCATTTTTTAATTGGGTTATGTGTCTTCTTCATCAGTCCCCTTTTACAGATTAAAGGACTGAGGCTCAAAGAGGCAGAGCAGCTAGCCCATAGCACCACAGCTTGTGGGGGGACCGGGAGCCTGACCCCTAAGTGCTGCCCTTGGCACCACTGCAGGCCACCTGCAGATCCCCATTTGACCTTATTCCCTGTGGGCATGTTTGGAGCTTGTTAGGAGTTGAATGGCTTTTTGGAACTGGGGAACTTGAGGGGGTCTGGGGGACATCCCTCTACCTTTAGAAGTCTGTGATGCCCAGAGAGAAAAGCACTTGGCCCCTGCCCAGCAGCCTGCGCCCCTCCGCAGCACCAGGACCCGGTGATAGCAGCGTCACTCTCTCAGGCCCTTGGTGTCGGAGGACGCGTGTCTTGGACCACGTGGCTGCACCCTGCCCTCTCCCCTGGCTCCTAAAGCCTCTCCATCTGCCTCCCTCTCTGCCCTGCACTTGGGAGCCTGGCCTGCTTTCTCCTGACCTCAGGCCTTGGCTCGGCTTCCTGGCCCCTGTTCTGGTTTTTTCTCCATGGTCCAGTGACTCCCCTGATGGCACTGGGGCCCAGCCCACCGGCCTGAGCCAGCTCTCCTCCAGAAGCCCCCTCGATCAGTCCTCTCAGCAGACAGCGTCTGGGCGCCTGCTCAGAGCAGGACAGCAGGGGCCCGGAACAGACGGGATATGGTCTGTGCCCTTGACAGGCGGATGAGGCAGAATCATAAAGGTTGACAGCCAGTGACGGTTTTGCTTTTTAGTTTGTTTTGGCTGTGCTGGGTCTTCACTGCTGCTCGAGGGCTTTTGTCTGGTCGTGGTGAGCAGGGGCCACTACTCTCCGGTCTCAATGCAAAAGCTCCTCGTTACGGTGGCTCCTCCTGTCGTGGGGCAGAGGCTCTATGGTGCACGGGCTTAGCAGTTGGGGCACACGGGCTCAGCTGCCCCACAGCACGTAGGATCTTCCCAGAGCAGGGACTGAGCCCAGGTCCCCTGCGCTGGCAGGCAGATTCTTAACCCCTGCACCACCAGGGAAGTGCCGCCAGTGACGTTTTACAGGAGCCGTAACGGATGAGAAAAGTCCGTACAAGGAATCACAGGGTGAGGGCTGGGAGGCAGAGGGAAACATGGACAGACTCCGCATCGGAGGGCAGAGGCAGGAAGGGCGTGCCGGGCAGCAGGAACAGCAAGAGCCGTGGCGGAGAGGCGCGAAATCTGCGGAACTGCAAGCAGCTCGGGCTGTGGGTGTGAAGTTCATACCCGGGATCTGGTAAAGCTGGAGTCATGGAGGACCTTGCCATACACAGGAATTTAGAGCGGTGGGAGTGAATAAGGGTTTTAAGATGGGGATGGACTTGGTCAAATCTGTGCTTTAGGAAAATACCAGCTGGTGATCCATGTCATCAAGTGCAACCCACGACTCTCCACGAGGTATTCTGTGGCTGCCGGCCCATCCCATCCCACTTCCCAGCCTGTTCACTCTCCTGCTCTCCTAGAAGAGCATTTCACACCTCCTCTCTCTCAAAGCTCAGACACCTCTTCCCCATCCTCCTCCTCAGCTAATGGCCTTCCTTCCTATATGCTAAGGAAGCAGAAGCAAGCAGAACAGACGGCTCACATCCGTCCATCACTTCCTTCCAATCTAGGTGACTCTGCTCCGCACTCCCACCGTGGTGTTAAGTGAACTCTCCAGCTTGCACCTGAGTCCCTTTCCTCCATCTGTGCAAGGGAGCTGTGTGTCCTCCCCATACAAGGACATCGCCCGTCAGCTGGCCCCTGTCTGCTGGGTCATTCTCATCACCATACAAATCTCTATCTCACCATAAAGTCATTTCTCAACAATTTTTTTTTTTTTTTGACCCTGCATCCCCTCCAGCAGTGGGCCCATTTCTCTGATCATTTTCACGGTACAATTTCTCAAAGGAGTTTTGGATGTTTCTCTAGACACATTCAGTTTAAAGAACGGAATCAATTCAAAGAATCACACTGAACATGGAGCGGGAGATTATAAAAGTACAATGGCTCTCGGCTCTCGGCTGGGAGGAGGCAAAGGTGTACCTTTCTTCGGTCGTCCCGAATCCGGGTTCATCCGACACCAGCCGCCTAAAAATAATAAGAATAATAAAAGTGACCATGGACGTTTGAAAAAGAACCAAACAGAACTCCTAGGAGTGAAAAATATATCAAGTGAAATTTAAAAATCAATGGCTGGATGAAATAGCAGATCATGTAGAACTGAACAGATAATTGGGAAAACTAAAGATACATTTGAAGAAGCTTATCTAGAATGTGGAGCAGAGAGATAAAATTATAAACTACAGGAAAAAAAAACTAAAGACGTGGAGGATAGAGTGAGAGGGTGTGACGCGCATCTCTTTGGAGTTCAGTGAAGAGGCTGAAAAGCAATCCTGCAAAAGATGCCCACTTCCTAAGGCCTGGGACTTGTACATGTTACCATATAGGGGATCTTTGTAGATGCAATGAAGAGCCAGAGGACAGGGAGGTTAGCATAGATTATTCTGAGCCCCTGAATGTTATCACTCATATTCTTATGAGAGGGAGGCAGAGGGAGATTGGACCACACACAGACAAGTCCAGAGGAAGACAAAACAGAGAGCGGTTTGAAGACACCGCCCTTGAAGACTGGAGCGATGCTGCTACAAGCCAAGGGGGTCGGCAGCCACCAGGACCTGTAAGAGACAAGGAACGTATTCCCCCTGCAGCCTCCAGAGAAAGCATGGCCCCACCGACACCTTGGTTTCAGCCCAATCATGTTAGTTAGGACTTTTGGTCTCCAGAACTGTGAACGAATAAATGTCTGTTGTTTTAAGTCACCAAGTTTGTGGTCACTTGTTAACAGCAGCCGGAGAACACTCATACAGTGGGAGAGAAGCTTAGCTGAAAAGATAACAGCTAAGAATTGTTTACAATTGAGGAAATACATGAATGATATGTATTGTAATACATGAAGCACAGTAAACCTAAAGAAAGGTCAAAGTTTAAATTCACACGTACGCATAACATAATGCACCTGCAGAATACCATTGTCAAAGAGAAGATACAGTCAGGGGGGAAACCACAGATGATTAACCAAGAAACACGGATGCTTGGACAGCTAACTTTTCAGTATTAACACCTATAGCCAGAAGACAGTGGAATAATGTTTTCAAAGGGTCAAATAATTGTCCTATAGTGAAAATAATTGTCCCTAAGATTGTATACCCAGAAAAACTCTTTCAAGAACAAAGAGAAAATCTTCAAACAAATAAATTGGGCGTCTTGACCACCAATAAACTTTTCATCAAGAGTAAGTCAGACAGAGAAAGACAAATATAAGACATCACTTGTGGAATCGAATAAAAAACGACACAAATGAACGTATTTACGAAACAGAAATAGACTCACAGATCTCAAAATCAAATTTATGGTTACCAAAAGGGAAAAGTCGGGGGACATGATAAATTAGAAGGTTGAGATTAACATACACACTGAGCTTTCCTGTGCTATGCTGTGCTAAGTCATTTCAGTCGTGTCTGACTCGGCAACCCTCTGGGCTATAGCCTGCCAGGCTCCTCTGTTCATGGGATCCTCCAGGCAAGCATACTGGGGCAGGTTGTGGTATCCTACCTCCAGGAGATCTTTCTGACCCAGGGGTCACACCTGCATCTCCCGCATTGGCAGGCAGGCTCTTTGCCACTAGCACTGCCTGGGAAGCCCCACCATGGATACTTACAATACATACATACAATATATGCATACAGTAAGTAACTAATATGGACGTACTATATAGCACACGGGATTCTGCTCAATTGCTAAGTCGCTTCAGTCGTGTCTGACTCTGTGCGACCCCATAGACGGCAGCCCACCAGGCTCCCCCGTCCCTGGGATTCTCCAGGCAAGAACACTGGAGTGGGTTGCCATTTCCTTCTCCAATGCATGAAAGTGGAAAGTGAATGTGAAGTCGCTCAGTCGTGTCCGACTCTTAGCGACCACATGGACTGCAGCCCACCAGGCTCCTCCGTCCATGGGAGTTTCCAGGCAAGAGTACTGGAGTGGGGTGCCATCGCCTTCTATGATTCTACTCAGTACTCTGTCATAATTTATATGGGAAAAGAACCTGAAAAGAATGAAAAAATATATACGTATAACTGATTCACTTTTCCGTATATCTGAAACTAACACAACATAGTAAATCAACTACGCACCAATTAAAAATTTTAAAGCAACTTTCACCCAGGGAACTTTAAAAAATGTACATCAGGTTGAAGGAAAATGATCCTAGATGTAAGGTTGGAAATATAAAATAGAACAATGGAAAAAAGGGCAACCATGCAGGGAAATATAAACCAATGTTAACTAAATAAAATATAATACCTGCACAAATTAATTTATCACTCAACGCAGTTTCAAATAAACTCCCAACCAGGTGTTCATGACATGGAACAATCTCTTTCTATAATTTACAAAGAAGGACACAGGGCCGAAAGGAGCTGAGACATTCCTGAAGAATTACCAGGAGGAGGACTTGGCCTCCCAGGCATCAGCACACACAACATCCAGGGGCCTCTAAGCCTTGGTTTAAAGCCCTAGTCATTGGAGTAGCGTGGCCTTGGCTCAGAGACAGACACACAGGCCAGGGATCAGACGAGCGCGTCCAGAAACAAGCTCAAGCGTAATGGAAATGTGATCTAGAGAAGCTGTGGTTTTCAAAAATAATGCAGAAGATGAACTGTTCAATACAGAGAGCTAGAATGGCTGCTTATCCAAAAGGGAAAAACGGAAATTAGATCCTTATTTATATAACATCAATTCCTTTGGCTAAAGACCTAAACATGCAAGGCAAAGTTTTAGAAGAAAGTAGAGGAAACTATGTTCTCAGGGGAGGAAAGGACTTTTTTAAAAGCACACCAAAAGCACAGACCTCATCAATAAGTTCCACTACGTTAAGAACAAGAATTCCTATTCACTAAGACACATCATTTAGAAAGCAAACAGGTAAGCCACAGACTGGGAAATGACTAGTTGAAATGCATGTACTTTACAAAAGATCAGGATCAGAATATATGAAAAGCTCCTAAAGAATCAATAAGAAAAAGATGACACAGCAGAAGAAGACTAGAAATGTAAGCTAGCATTGCACAGACAAGGAGACGAGCACTGCCAATAAGCATTCGATCTCACCACGAATCAGGGAAATGCAAACCCAAAAGCTCCACCGTATGCCAATTTACACCCACCAGGTTGGCACCTGCACCAAAGTCTGACAATGCCAAGTGTTGTCAGGGTTGTGGGACAATGCAAGCTCTGTGCACCGCTGTGGGAGTGTTCATTCATGCAACCACTTTAGAGAGAAGCTTGGCGTTGTCTGGTCAAGTTCAGATGCGCGTATCTTCCAACCCAGCATTTCTATTCCGTGTGCCTCACCTAGAAACTCCTACACATGTGCATCGGGGGTGCAATAAATATTACTGGCAGCAGCCCTATGTCCACCAAGACAAGAACGGAGTCATGACCTGTGGTTTGTTTGTACAGTAGAGTGCGTTACGGGGGTGAAAACGCACGCACGACAGCTCTACTCAACCGTATGAATGAGTTTCATAAACAAAAGGTAGATCAAAAACATGCGTGCTGTAGGAAAATGCAGACAGCCCAATTCTGTTTCTGCAAAGTTCAAAGGCAAGCAAAACTAGACAATATGTTTCTTAGGACTGCATCCAGCTGTGAGAAGACTATAAAGAAAGGGGCAAAGAAGTGACGAATCCAAAACTCAGGGTCGTTATTGCCTCTGGATGAGAGGAAGAGGCAGATCAAGGAGAGACATGGGCAAGCTTCAGGAGTTAACAATGTCAGCTCTCCTAAGTTGCAAGGCGGGTATATGCATTTATTATTATTATTTAATTTACATGTTTACATGGCTCAGTTCAGTTCAGTCGCTACGTCCGACTCTCTGCAACACCATGGACGGCAGCACGCCAGGCCTCCCTGTCCATCACCAACTCCCAGAGTTCACTCAGACTCATGTCCATCCAACCATTTCATCCTCTGTTGTCCCCTTCTCCTCCTGCCTTCAATCTTTCCCAGCATCAGGGTTTTTTCTAATGAGTCAGTTCTTCGCATCAGGTGGCCAAAGTATTGGAATTTCAGCTTCAGCATCAGTCCTTCCAATGAATATTCAGGACTGATTTCCTTTAGGATGGACTGGTTGGATCTCCTTGCAGTCCAAGGGACTCTCAAGAGTCTTCTCCAACACCACAGTTCAAAAGCATCAATTCTTCGGTGCTGAGCTTTCTTTATAGTCCAACTCTCATACGTGAGAGTCCAACATCTATACATGACCACTGGAAAAACCATAACTTTGACTAGACACACCTTTGTTGGCAAAGTAATGTCTCTGCTTTTTAATATGCTGTCTAGGTTGGTCATAACTTTTCTTCCAAGAAGCAAACATCTTTTGATTTCAAGCCTGCAGTCACCATCTGCAGTGATTTTGGAGCCCAAAAACAAAGTTTCTCACAGTTTCCACTGTTTCCCCATCTATTTGCCATGAAGTGATGGGACCAGATGCCATGATCTTCGTTTTCTGAATGTTGAGCTTTAAGCCAATTTTTTCACTCTCCTCTTTCACTTTCATCAAGAGGCTCTTTAGTTCCTCTTCACTTTCTGCCATAAGGGTGGTGTCATCTGCATATCTGAGGTTATTGATATTTCTCCCGGCAATCTTGATTCCAGCTTGTGCTTCTTCCAGCCCAGAGTTTCTCATGGTGTACTCTGCATAGAAGTTAAATAAGCAGGGTGACAATATACAGCCTTGACGTACTCCTTTTCCTATTTGGAACCAGTCTGTTGTTCTATGTCCAGTTCTAACTGTTGCTTCTTGACCTGCATACAGATTTCTCAGGAGGCAGGTCAGGTGGTCTGGTATTCCAATCTCTTGAAGAATTTTCCACAGTTTGTTGTGATCCACACAGTCAAAGGCTTTGGCATAGTCAATAAAGCAGAAGTAAATGCTTTTCTGGAACTCTCTTGCTCTTTCAATGATACAGCAGATGTTGGCAATTTGATCTCTGGTTCCTCTGCCTTTTCTAAAACCAGCTTGAACATCTGGAAGTTCATGGTTCACATATTACTGAAGCCTGGCTTGGAGAATTTTGAGCATTACTTTACTAGCATGTGAGATGAGTGCAATTGTGTGGTAGTTTGAGCATTCTTTGGCATTGCCTTTCTTTGGGATTGGAATGAAAACTGACCTTTTCCAGTCCTGTGGCCACTGCTGAGTTTTCCAAATTTGCTGGCACATTGAGTGCAGCACTTTCACAGCATCATCTTTCAGGATTTGAAATAGCTCAACTGAAACTCCATCACCTCCACTAGCTTTGTTCATAGTGATGCTTCCTAAGGCCCACTTGACTTCACATTCCAGGATGTCTGGCTCTAGGTGAGTGATCACACCATCGTGGTTATCTGAGTCATGAAGATCTTTTTTGTACAGTTCTTCTGTGTATTCTTGCCATCTCTTCTTAGTATCTTCTGCTTCTGTTAGGTCCATAATGTTTCTGTCCTTTATTGTGCCCATCTTTGCATGAAGTGTTCCCTTGGTATCCCTAATTTTCTTGAAGAGATCTCTAATTTTTCCCATTCTATTGTTTTCTTCTATTTCTTTGCATTGATTGTTGAGGAAGGCTTTCTTATCTCTCCTTGTTATTCTTTGGAACTCTGCATTCAAATGGATATATCTTTCCTTTTCCCCTTTGCCTTTAGCGTCTCTTCTTTTCTCAGCTATTTATAAGTTCTCCTCAAACAACCATTTTGCTTTTTTGCATTTTTTTTCTTGGGGATGGTCTTCACATCACAGCCTCCTGTACAATGTCATGAACTTCCGTCCACAGTTCTTCAGGTACTCTATCAGATCTAATCCCTTGAATCTATTTGTCACTTCTACTGTATAATCGTAAGGGATTTGATTTACATGGCTGAATGTCCTTTAATTTAAAAAAGGAAACACAGGGTATTCCCTGGCAGCCCGTTGGTTAGGGCTCCTCGCTTCTACTGCAAGGGACATGGGTTCAATCTCTGGTCAGGCAACTAAGATGCTACATGCCAAACAACACAGCCAAAACAAACAAACAAAACTGTAAAAAAATAAAACAGGAAATGCGACTACCACACACAGACACCCATACTCTCTGGCAACCGTGAGGATGGTGTGGAGTCCAGAGAGAGAGACTGGAGAGGGGAGCCTGGCCACGAGGCTTTGCCTCTCTGGGGGCTTGTGAGTATCAAACAAAATCACGAGTGTTAAAATGCTGAAGAATGGTGCCTAGCCCACGATAACACGGTCTGTGTAAGTGTTCGCTCTTATCGCAGTGATGAGGGCTTGGTGGGGGACGACGGTCGTGGGGACAGGAGGAAAGGAATGTATTGAGAGATCTGTGCAACTTGGGGTGATTGAACCGGGGGAGGGGTGAGGGTCAGTAATGACTCTATTATTTCATTATGTGTCTTTCATGGCAGTAAGAGCTCTGAGTCCTAACCGCTGAACTGCCAGGGCATTCCCTTGTTGTATTTCTTAATACACTTAGTATTTGCAGAAAGCCACACAGAGACCAATAGAGGAGAAGCAGAGGGGGCTTGCAGACCTGGTGGCTATTGCTCATGCCGTGACTGGGTCACATGGGTGAGTCCTTCTGTTTTGGCTGCCCTGGGTCTTCACTGCTGCGTGTGGACTTTCTCTCGTTACAATAAGCTGGGGCTCCTCTCTGGCGGCAGGGCGTGAGCTTCTCACTCCAGGGCCCTTCCCGTGGCAGAGCGTGCACTCTAGGGTGTGCGTGTACCGCAGTCACGGTGCTCAGGCTTAGTTGATCCACAACATGTGAAATCTTCCCGATCCAGGGATTGAACCAGTGTCCCCTGCATTGGCAGGCGGATCCTCAACCACTGGACCACCAGGGAAGTCTGATGGTTATGTGTGTGTGCGCTGCCCTGAGAGAAGTAGATTGGAAAG
Source organism: Bos javanicus (assembly GCF_032452875.1). Lineage (NCBI taxonomy): Eukaryota > Metazoa > Chordata > Mammalia > Artiodactyla > Bovidae > Bos > Bos javanicus. Next base: position 133,679,140 of record NC_083869.1, on the reverse strand, counting down.
GTCATCTAAAGGATGGGAAATCAAGGATTTGCTGGAGGCGCCTTCCCCAAGCCTGTCCTTGGAGCCAGGGGCAGATGCCAGAGCTCATGGTCAAGGCTGCTCCAGCCCTCGGGAAAACTCAGAGTCTAAGTAGTCCTCTTTGGGGCTCGCTGCAGAACCCTTCCTCCCTGCCCCTTCAAAATGGCCCTCCCTTATTTGGGGAGGTATACACATCTTTGGGGGCTTTCCAGGTCACTCAGTGGTAAAGAATCCACCTGCCAATGCAGGAGATGAGAGTTCAATCCCTGGTCTGGGAAGATCCCCTGGAGAAGGAAATGACAACCCAGTCCAGTATGCTTGCCTGGAGAATTGCACGGACCGAGGAGCCTGGCGGGTACAGCCCATGTGGTTGCAGAGTTGGACACAGCTTAGCTTAGCGACTAAACAACAACATAGCTTTTGAGGTGGCTACCCTTGGAAGTGAGATTCTCAGCGGTTAAAGCGTCTAAGCACATTCGTGTCAGAACCCTGTCTCTGTGGGCCTCAGGGGAACCTGACTCCTGAACTGGGATCTCCGAGGACGGGGTCTTTGAAGATGCTCCCGGGGGCCTTGGCCCTCCCAGCCACACGTCAAAGCTAACCTTGACGCAGGCTGCACGGTCCGTCCCTTCCCCCACCCACCCCCACTCAGACAGCATTCCCTCCCTCCTACCCTCCCAAAGGAAGAGAAGAAATGATCATCAAAGGCCAGTGGCCGCTGAAGAGGCAACACCAAGAGCCGCTGCACGCTTGGGAGAGAACGCTGCATCTCCTCCTCGTGGCTTCGGGTGGTCTACATGGTCAGAGAAACTTCTCCAGTAACCAACTATAGCCGTGATGCCTGAAAGCATAGTCTTATGGTTTGTCTTCCTGTTACTGGAACCGTAGATCAGTTCTGGAAGGGACTTCAAAAGGTCATCTGGGCAGCTCTGCCTCTGAAGAGCAACCTGGACCAGACACATCTCCTCTGTCTCTGAAGGTTCCTATGAGGGAAACGCTGCTGATGCTCTCTGGATAAGAAGCTGCTCTTGCAACGCCTTGAGGCAAAGGGGACCAGTTGGAAACATCCTGCCTTGGGCAGCCTGCAGTGGGTTCCCATTTATGGAAGGCGACGGGCACTGCAAATCAAAGGCTTTAAAAACAGCTTCAGCCCGCATAGTTTCCGAATAAAACGATCCTAAATAAACAACCGGACAGCTGAATTAAGATGCACTTATATTCTTACAAAGAAAGAATATAAATGAGCTATGTGAGGATTTAAATGCATGGCGGTAAATGCAAGCGGCACAGACCATTAAATACACCCATTAAAAAAAACTTGAAAAAAAAAAAAAAAAAACTTGGTTTGACAGAGAAAGACAAATATCATATGATATCATCTACATATAGAATCTTAAAGCGATACAAATAAATTATTTTACAAAACAGAAACAGACCCACAGACATTGAAAAGCAACTCATGGGGGAAAAGAGGGGGAGGGATAAATCAGGAGTTTCAGATTAACATATACACACTACTGAACATAAGGTGGATAACCAGCAAGAACCTACTGTGCAGAACAGGAAACAATAGTCAATATTTTGTAATAACCTATAAGGGAAAAGAATATTAAAAAAAGTATATATGTATGTTTGCTAAATCACCTAATGCCTGAAACTAACACAATATTATCAATCAGTTATACTTTGGTATTAATTAATGAAAATAAAAATATGTAAAAAGTGGAAAAAAACTTGGCTTGAGAGAATATTGATGACATGGAGAGACACTGAAAACATAAAGCATCTCATAAAATAGAATGTTCAATAGTCAATTTTTTATTTATAGAAAAGATGAGAAGCATGTTTAGTAAGATCTTAATAACGGCTGTCTTTGGGAGGTAATATAGGTATTTTACCCTTCACTTGCATAGCTGTACTTTCAGAGGCTTTGCAATGAATACAGATTAGTTTTAACTTTTTAATTATACAAGTAATGCACAAATGTGGAATTCGGGGTGACGTCTTCGAACGAAACATGTAAGGTCAGCAGATCTCTAACCACCACCCGCCCCAGGGCCCATCCTGTTCCATCAGTGACCACGTGAGGAGTTTAGTATCCTTCCTTTGAATCTTTTTCCTATGCATTTTGCACAGGTGTATATGCATTTAACACATTTAGAAATAGGCAGCATTCTTTCAGGGTTTTGCTTTCACAGATTAGATGCTATAATGTATGCACTGTGCTGATACGTAACTTGTTTTGCTTTTTCACTTACCCACAGACCTAGGAGATCTTCTCGTTGGTATAAGGAGATCTGTGTAGTTATTTTAACTGCTACATAGTATCTCCATGGTGGATTGCAGTTTGTCTACCCATCCATAACTGATGGATACGTAGGTTGTTTACAGTCTCCAACGTACAGACACTGGAGCCTTGAAATCCTCACTCAAGCTGATATACTGCAGGTACATACTCACTTCTCTAGAGATTTCTTTTTTTTTTTTAGTTTATTTTAATTGGAGGCTGATTACTTTACAATATTGTAGTGGTTTTTGCCGTACATTGACATGAATCAGCCATGGGTGTACATGTGTTCCCCATCCTGATCCCCCCTCCCACCTCCCTCTAGAGATTTCTAAGGAACCAAAGCTATAGTCATGCACATTTTAAATTTAAATAGGTAACCCTAAAGTACATTCCAAAAATAAGATTTGCCTGGATTTTCCCACTAATGGTATTTAAGATACCTGCTCCTTGCCAATACACGATCTCATCATCAATCTTTTAAATTTTTTGTAAGAAAATAGGATTATTAAAGGTCGTCCTGTTTGGCCTCCACCTCTGACACTTGACTGGGTCTTTACTGTCCTCCAAGGGTCCAGCAGGCTTTCTCCCTCACAGTTCTGTGCTCAGTGCCCTGGGTGGCTGGGGTCACGTGTCTGAAGGCTGGGTAAGGAGTGCGAGTGGGCAGTAGGTGAGAGGGGAGGTCCCAGAAATGCAGGAATCATTTCCCAGCACCAAGCACCACACACAGACCACTGGTCTACCTCCAGAATAAACGTCAGCTCTGTCTGCCTCTTCTGACTTTGTCACCACCATTCGAGACCCAGGCATCCTCATCCATCACATAAACCCTGAAACTCTCTGCCATTGTCCCCCTCTTCCACTCTTGCCCTTTCAGTCCTGTTCATTTCCCACCCGACAGCCAGATGAAGCTTTCCTGAAATGCACTTCAGATCCTGTCACTCCCATGCTCAGAGGCTTCCGATCGCTTCCTGCTGAACTGGGAATTATACCCCAGCCCTTTTCCAGGGCTGCAGAACCCTGCACCCTCTGCCCTGCCCCCCACCCACTGGCTTCTTCTCTGCTCTCCCCCTTACTCACTACCGACCAGACACCTGGGTTGCCCTCCTACTCCACAAAAACCTCCCAACTTCCCCAGGGACTCCAGGGTCCCTGTCCACCTTGCTCCCTCTATCAGGGACACGCTTCCCATGCTGACGCCCACTCACCTTTCAGATCTCAGCTTAAATGCCATGTGGTCTACAGTGGGTCTTCCCAGCTTGTTCTAATTTCCCACCTTTTGCTTTCATGGCACCCATCACAACCAAAATGCAGAAGCTATCTGTGTGCTCGTTTCCAATATTTCAGGTCCGTGGGGGTAGAGTCTTGTCCACCGTTTCTTTCCTGTATCTCAGCACCTAACGCAGTGCCTGGCACATTCTATTAATAGATGGCTTGATGAGCAGCGAATGCACGGATGGAAGGATGCACAAGAAAGGGGGAGGGGAGGCATCCTAGGAGCTGGGGAGGAAAGGGGGGGAAGTCAGGAGGTGCTCAAGGGAACCCTTGATCAGGAAGGAGCCCGGGAGGAAGGAGGCCTGGAGGTGGCTAAGAGGATGAGCATTCGATGGCACCTTCCGGCTGTCTGCTTTTCTGGGATGCAGTTCCCTCTGTGACCCCAAATCTCAGTAAAAGCCTGTGCTGCTCAGATGAGTGGCGCCTTGGGAAGAATTTAAAGGAAGATGAGTTGCTTCTGAGTCCAGGTGGGGCTAGAGAGACAAGGACAGCTGCAGGAGGCAAGTCAGAGACACACACCCCTGGGAATCCTTAGTGATTCAGTCCAGGTGGGGACACCATGGGTCCCCATTGTGGGGACTCACTGAAGGGAACAGTGACCCCCCACACGGCTAGAGGAATTTGGTGATTCCATTATTCCACCAGGTTCCCCATTTCCTTCAAGGGAAAAGAATATTAAGGAAAAAAACAGGAAGGACACCAACAATGAAGTGGCTTATTCCTCTTAGAGGTGGGTGTTCAGGGGAAGTGAGCCCGAGCCTTGGCCTCAGCTGAGTTCTGGGTTCCAGTGCCAGACCTTCCTCTGCGTCTATAAAGTGGGCAGGACAGTCACTGCCTTCATCCAGGTGTCGACAGATGACACAAGATAACAGACTTCAAATCTTGGCTCTGATTGATGCACTTTTGACTTCGTTCACAGCAGGTGAGGGGAAGGGAAGGCACAAGCCCAATGCCAAGAGCAGGGACCCTGTGAGTGTGAAACCCGGGTGACTGCACAGGTCACGAGGCCCGGCAGCCAACCCTCCCCCCATGCAAACTCACTTCTGGCTTAATGCTCTGCTTTAATCTTGACAGCTTGAAATCCGTCATTTTTGAACAAGGGACCTTGCACTTTCATTGTGCACTGGGCTCTGCAAATTAGATTATGTAGCACGTGTGTGTGTGCACGTGTATGAGAGAGAGAGAGAGAAGGATGCTGCTGTGAGTGATCAGCAGAGACATGAAGTGATGGTCTCATCAACGAAGCGATGCTAATTGATGGTAACACCCACCCTATGGGACCAAGCCAGCACCACACACCAGCAAGCTGAGACATCACCTAACAATAGCCCCCTCAGTTCTAATCATTAACAACCAAAACAACCCCTCCTAGACTTGGGCTGGTACCCAAACACCCCACTCCCGCAGGCTGAGGCCCAACGCCCAGCCGTGCCAGGTGTGGGCTCCCTGCGAATCTTCCCGAGGACTCAACCAGCGCCGGAGGCTGTTTGCTGGTTTCGGAACAAGAGGCTCGCAATGTGCTCGCTCCCACAAGCGCTGCCTGAACTACCTGTGGGCAGCCCAAATGCTGAGCTCACCACTGGACGAGATGGTGAGCTCCCTGAGGGCAGGAGCTGGGCCGGCATCTCCTCGGTGTTGCTGAGGCTGGTTGCTGCGCTTGGAACTCAGTGGGTGCTCGGGAAACACACACTGGCGTCACGCATGTCGTTCCACAGACACTTATCATCTGACAGTGGTGGTGGCCACAGGCAAGAGGAACGTAAGACACAGGAATACAGAGAAGTCTGCAGTCTGAGGACACCCCTGCTGGTCCGGAGGCTAAGACTCGCACTCCCAGTGCAGCAGGCTCGGGGTGATCCCTGGTCAGGGAACTAGATTCCACGTGCCACAGCTGAGAGTTCGCTCGCCACAGCTAAAGATCCTGTGAGTCGCAGCTAGGACCTGGCACAGCCTAAATGAATAAATTTTTTTTTTAATTAAGAAAAAAATTACAGTCTGAGCAAGTATTTGGACTCTCACTAGCAGAGGCTGTGCCTTCTGCAGTCTGGGACTCACTGCTGAGAAGTGGGAACAAGGGCTTCTCCTTCTAAATCCACTTCTACGTTGCTGCTTCAGTGTTCAACGCCTGCTCCAAACAGGGCATTTGGTGAAGAGGAGTGAGAGGCCCCTGACAGCGTCAGCAGACCCTGGCCCTGATCCCACTCAGCTCAGTGCCCTTGGCCAGACTACTCCCTCCCTGGACCCCCCGTCCCCTCCATCAGGTGAGCTTACTGGATTAGGGCTGCACTGGCTGTCCAATACGGCAGCCGCTCACTTGAAATGCCACTAGTGAGACTGAGACACTGAATTTAAGATTTTGTTTGTTTTTAATTAACATGAATTTTAAAACTGATATACAATCAGTCATTGGAGAATTAGAATCATTTGGAACAAACAAACTTCAGGTTTTGGTTTTGACACAGAGGTTTTAGAATTTATTTTTGTTCACCGCCCCCCTCAAAAAAAACCTTCAAAAAAAAAAAATATCGGACTTTCTGAGTACAGGTGCTATCTTAAATGGCTGAATTATAAATAATGTCTCTGGTCAGGGTCACAGCTAGAGTTGGAGCTGATGTCCCACCTTCATTGTAAATTTGATAAAAATCTAAACACAGACGAAATGTTTCTGAAGAAATTTTAGCATTTGAAGAGGTGCGATAGTGTAAAATACAGATTTTGAAGACTTAGTATGAAGAAAGAAGGCAAAGTATCTCATTAACACTTTTTGCATTGATAAGATAATAGGATGAGCCAACAAAGGCCCGTCTAGTCAAGGCTATGGTTTTTCCTGTGGTCATGTATGGATGTGAGAGTTGGACTGTGAAGAAGGCTGAGCACCGAAGAATTGATGCTTTTGAACTGTGGTGTTGGAGAAGACTCTTGAGAGTCCCTTGGACTGCAAGGAGATCCAACCAGTCCATTCTGAAGGAGATCAGCCCTGGGATTTCTTTGGAAGGAATGATCTAAAGCTGAAACTCCAGTACTTTGGCCACCTCATGCGAAGAGTTGACTCATTAGAAAAGACTCTGATGCTGGGAGGGATTGGGGGCAGGAGGAGAAGGGGACGACAGAGGATGAGACAGCTGGATGGCATCACTGACTCGATGGAGGTGAGTCTGAGTGAACTCCGGGAGTTGGTGATGGACAGGGAGGCCTGGCATGCTGCGATTCATGGAGTCGCAAAGAGTCAGATATGACCGAGCGACTGAACTGAACTGAACTGAACTGAACTTTGGCCACCTGATGCGAAGAGCTGACTCATTGGAAAAGACCCTGATGCTGGGAAAGATTGAGGGCAGGAGGACAAGGGGATGACAGAGGATGAGATGGGTGGATGGCATCACCAACTCAATGGACATGAGTTTGGGTGGACTCCATAACTTAGTAACGGACAGGGAGGCCTGGCGTGCTGTGGTTCATGGGGTCGCAAAGAGTTGGACATGACTGAGCGACTGAATTGAACTGAATGAGTTAAAAGACATTATGAAAATTAATTTCACCTGTTTCTCGGTTCCATTTTTAATGTGGGCACTAGAAAACTTAAAAGTTACATCTGCAGCTCAGAGCCTCCTTCTACCGGACAACACTGGATTAGGGAATCTCTAAAAGTACTTCCTTTTAAAAAATATTCTGACATTCGACAATGCAACAGTGCTGGGTAATTACTGAATTTTAGGTTTGCTTCTTCAGCATCGCAGTTCTTATCGCGTTCTTAGGTTTGTACCTCGACGTTCCAAAGGAAAACTGCCTCCTCTACACTCATCTCCAACTATAGGGATGGGCATATGACCAGGCCTGGCCAATCAGAAAAGAGCACCCTCCCTTTGACCACAGTGATTGGCTCAGATATGACACATGACCACCAGGCAGCATCAATGAGACGCCCGTTTGATTGCAAGATTGACAGCGAGTCTGGCGTCCTCCCTGGGATTATGGACGGCGTAAAATGGAAGCCTAGGTCTGAAGGCAGCCCTCCTGCCCCTCAGGAGAGACCAGCCTGCCTTACAAGGAAGGCAGCACAAAGAAAGGAGGACCAGAGAGAGGCCGAGTCTTGCATCGCAGTCAGGATCTATCCCTGGGAAAAAACAATTCCTTTTTGCTTAAAGCAGTTTGGATCGTAATTCTGACCCTGGAATCATGAACACCACCTAGACAGTTGATGATTCCCCTTAACTCAGGCTCAAGTGACTGTCTTCTAAAACTGCTGGGCTAGGGACTCCCCAGGTGGCCCTCTGGTTGGGAGTCTGCCTACCAGAGAAGGGTACCTGGGTTCAGTCGGGGAAGATTCCACTTGCTGCGGGCCTGCTGAACCCTTGCACCGCAACTGCCGAACCCAGGCTCTAGAGCCTGCCAGCCCCAACTGCTGAGACCCAGCCTCCCAGAGTCGTGCTCCACGACAAGAGACCCCACCTCAATGAGAAGCCCACACACCACAGCTAGAGTAGCCCATGCAGAAGGAGGACCCTATGCAGCCTAAAATGAAATAAAATAAATACATAATAAAGTTTTTTAAAAATAAATAAAACCATGGGATGCCGTCCTCAGTTCAGTTCAGTTCAGTTCAGTCTCTCAGTCATGTCCAACTCTTTGTGACCCCATGGACTGCAGCACGCCAGGCTTCCCTGTTCATCACCAACTCCTGGAGTTTGCTCAAACTCGTGTCCATCAAATCAGTGATGCCATCCAACCATCTCATCCTCTGTTGTCCCCTTCTCCTCCTGCCTTCAATCTTTCCCAGCATCAGGGTCTTTTCTAATGAGTCAGCTCTTCACATCAGGTGGCCAAAGAATTGGAGTTTCAGCTTCAACATCACTCCTTCCATTGAACACTCAGGACTGATCTCCTTTAAGATGGACTGGTTGGATCTCCTTGCAGTCCAAGGGACTCTCAAGAGTCTTCTCCAACAGTTAAAAAGCATCAATTCTTTGGTGCTGAGCTTTCTTTGTAGTCCAGCTCTCACATCCATACATGACTACTGGAAAAACCGTAGCCTTGACTAGACGGACCCTTGTTGTCAAAGTAATGTCTCTGCTTTTTAATATGCTGTCTAGGTTGGTCATAACTTTCCTGCCAAGGAGCAAGCATCTTTTAATTCCATGGCTGCAGTTACCATCTGCAGTGATTTTGGAGCCCCCCCCAAATAAAGTCAGCCACTGTTTCCCCATCTATCTGCCATGAAGTGATGGGACCAGATAACAAGATCTTAGTTTACTGAATGTCGAGTTTTAAGCCAACTTTTTCACTCTCTTCTTTCACTTTCATCAAGAGGCTCCTTAGTTGAGGCTGTCCTCAATCCTCTCCCAAACCCTGCCTTCTCATACTTGCAGCCTCTTCTCTCCTGGCCACTCTCTCACCTTCCCGTCAGCTGGAATAACTTGTAGTGACAGGAACCAGTCCCACTTGTCTTCCTGCATTTTCACATCCCTGCATTTCCCACTGCTTGGGAGATCTCCTCTCTCTCAGTCTCCACCCCCACTCTACCCCCTGCCTCCTAGGCTCTGGCAAACTCTTCATCTTTCAGGTCTGAGCTACTCTTATCAAGGTCACTGATGACCTCTGTGTTGTCAAACCCAGTGGTCACTTCTCTGTCTACCTCTTATGCAACTTTGACCACATTCCACACAACTGTTCCCATCTTCTTGAAACTTTTCTCTTGGCTTCTGTGATACCTTATTCTCCTCCTCCTACGTCGCTGACCACTCCTCAATCTCTTCATTCGTTCCTTTATTCTTTCATGCTCTCCTTCAACAAATATTTACTCAGCCTACTACTTGCTGAGCCCTATGCCAGGTCCTAGGCAGTCACAGAACAAAGCCCTGCCCTGTGGAGTTTATATTCTAGGGCAACTCTCCTTTATTGATTCTCCACTTCTGCTCAATCTCCAAATATTGGTCGTGTGTGTGTGTGTATTAGTTGCTCAGTCGTGTCCGATTCTTTGTGACCCTTAGACTATAGCCTGCCACCAGGCTCCTTGTCCATGGGCTTCTCCAGGCAAGGATACTGGAGTAGGTTGCCATTCCCTTCTCCAGGGGATCTTCCCGACCCAGGGATCGAACCCCAGTCTCCTGCGTTGTAGGCAGATTCTTTACCGTCTGAGCCACCAGGGATCTCTTGTCATTTCCATCTTATCCAGTCTTGTGGCTTTAAATTCCATCAATGTGTTGCTGACTCCCAAATATTTATCCCTAGCCCTGGCTATTTGCCCTGAACTCCAGACTAATACATCCAACTACCTACTTGATTTACACTTGGATATCTACAGATTGCCTCAAGATTAATGTGTTGAAAACAGAAATGTTTATTCCTCAGCTCTCAGCCTGAACCTGTTTCTCCACCACAGTCAATGGCACCATCACCTACCCAGTTGCTAAAGAAGCCTAGGAGTCATTCTGATTCCTATCTTTTCTTCTAACCTGCTCCCCATCTAGCTCTGCCTCCAGAATGGACTCTGAAACTGCCCACTTTTCTCCATTTCCTCTCCTACTCCAGGTCACCCTCCTCCATCCCTGGACCAGTATTGTGATGACCTCTTCACTGGTTTTGCTGTATCCACTCTTACCCATCACCCTCATCTCCCCTCTTCAGCCTGCAGCCGGAGCGATCTTTTAAAAATGTAAATCAGATCACATCATTCCTCTTCTTAAAACCTTCCATCAAACAGCATGGGAGAAGACATTTGCAACATTTATGAAAGACAATGGATTAGTAACTCGAACATATAAACAAAGAAATTAAAAAAAGAGAGAGAGCCTTGTCAAAAAAATGGACAAGGGATATGAACAGCCAATTCACAAGAAACTCTAAGAGCTAATAAACACAAAATTACATGTTTAACCTCACTAGTAATCCTGAAAACACAAATTAAAGCGAGTTACCATTTTACACCCAAAACACTGTCAAAATTTTAAAAGGCTGACAATATCAACAGTTGGCAAGGATATAAAGAAGTGGGAACTTTCAGATGCTGTTTATGGGAATATAAATTAGGATGCCAACTTTAAACAGCCATCTGGTAACTTCTTATAATGTTAGAAATGCACAAACCCATTAATTCTCCCATTTCAAAATCAGTTGAAATAGTAAAAACCAGGATGAAACCTAAATGTCTATCAATATGAGAATGAATAAATAAAATATGATATTCATGTGCCCAAATAATTCTATATAGCGCTGAAAACAAATTAGCTAAGTTCACTCAACATCTCTCAAGCATTTTTGGATGAAAAAAGGCACCCATAAAATTTGCTCAGGTGCTCAGTCGTGTCCAACTCTTTTCAACCCCATGGACTGTAACCCACCAGACCCCTCCATCCGTGGGATTCTCCAGACAAAAATACTGGAGTGGGTTGCCGTTTCCTTAGCCAGGGGATCTTCCCGACCCAGGGACTGAACCCACATCTCCTGCATTGGCAGGTGGATTCTTTACCACTGAGCTGTCGCGGAAGGCAGAAAAAGACTGCATGCTTCCATTTACGAAGATTTAAAAATTTAAACTTCAAGAGAAAAATGGTTTCCCATTTCCCTAACAGTGAATTCCTACCCAGGACCACAAGGCCTGTGTCCTCTGTCTCTTGCCTCTCTAATTCCATCTTATCCCACTTGCTTAGCTCCAGCATAACAAGGGATATGTGCAAAGAGAACGCTGTGTTCAAGCATCTTCAAGCACTGCATTTTCGTGCCCACCTTAGAGCCCTTCCATACACTGTTCCCTCTCGCTGGCACTCCCCCTAAAGCAGGCTCCTCACCTCCAGACACTGTGTTTACCTATTTGTTTATACCTCTGTCTGACCCCACCAGACCGTGATCTCCAAAAGAGTAAGAAGCTTGCTTCTGTTGTTCACTGGTATATCATGAATGCATGGCATTTTGTAGGTGTTCAATAAATGCTTGTTGAATGAGTCGTTGTGAATTCCTTTGGGAAGTCTTTCCTGCATTCCTAGACCAAGAAACATTCCTTCACTTTGCCCTTCAACAGCTTCCTGCTTGGCCCGCTCAGCTTTTCCCATTATGACTCAGCATCTCTTGATCTGGGTTCTAGACTGGCTGTCAGGGGAACCTGTGAGCATCCTAAACTCTGGATCAAATTTCATATGCATGTGCTTATTACATCTTCTGGGAGAAGGTTCTTTGCTTCCATCATACTCTTTAAAGGGTCTACGCCACAAACGCACAGGAAAGTCTTCACAACACGGGTGTCTCACTCGCATTACCGTTTGACCAGGTCCTCCAGATTGTTGGCTGCTTGAGGGCAAGTCAACCACTGTTTTCCCAAACGCCAGAGAAGGGCCTGATGTGTAACAGATGAATTTCAGTGAAACCTTGAGTGAATGAATAAAGGAATAAATGCATGTTTTCGGAGTCTGGGTGGTTGTGGTTAGTTGCTAAGTCGTGTCCTAGTCTCTGCAACGCCAGGGACTGCAGCCAAACTCCTTGTCCTCCACTATCTCCCAGCTGCTGCTGCTGCTGCTAAGTCATTTCAGTCATGTCCAACTCTGCGCGACTCCATAGAGGGCAGCCTACCAGGCTCCCACGTCCCTGGGATTCTCCAAGCAAGAACACTGGAGTGGGTTGCCATTTTCTTCTCCAACTATCTCCCAGAGTTCACTCAAATTCAGGTATGTGAGTTGGTGATATTGTCTAACCATCTCATCCTCTGACACTCCCTTCTTCTTTTGCCTTCAGTCTTTCCCAGCATCAGGATCTTTTCCAAAAAGTCAGCTCTTTGCATCAGGTGGTCAAAGTATTGGAGTTTCAGCTTCAGCATCAGTCCTTCCAATGAATAGTCAGGATTGATTTCCTTTAGGATTGACTGGATCTCCTTGCTGTCCAAGGGACTCTCAAGAGTCTTCTCCAGCATCACAATTTGAAAGCATCACTCTTCAGTGCTCAGCCTTCTTTACAGTCCAACTCTCACGTTTGTACATGACTACTGGAAAATCATTAGCTTTGGCTATACGGATCTTTGTCTTCAAAATGATGTCTCTGCTTTTTAATATGCTGTCTAGGTTTGTCACAGCTTTCCTTCCAAGGAGCAAGCATCTTTTAATTTTATGACCGTGGTTACTATCCACAGTGATTTTGGAGCCCAAGAAAAGAAAATCTGTCACTGCTTCCACATTTTCTGCTTCTATTTGCCATGAAGTGATGGGACTTGGTGCCAGGATCTTGATTTTTTTAAGACTGAGTTTTAAGCCAACTTTCTCACGCTTCTCTTTCATCTTCATCAAGAGGCTCTTTAGTTCCTCTTCACTTCCTGCCATTACAGCAGTATCATCTGCAAATCTAAGGTTGTTGATAGGTACCGGGTCCGTATCCACTCCCAGTCCCTTTGGGAGGCTGGACCTTGGTTCTGGGACAGAGAAGAGACAGAACGCTGGCCCCAGAGCTGGGCAGGTGAGCCTCTCAGGACAGCATCCTGGCCTGGCCTCTCCTCTTGCTCACCTGGGCCCAACCACGCTGATCCGTTACAGGTTTTTCCATCCTTGACCCGGAGCTGGCTGCACCCTCCTCTCTCCTCCTCACCCCGCAAGATGAACCAGCTTTGGTACCAAGGGTGTTGCAGCCAAGGCCAAGGCAATCGCCAAGCTCAGGCAGCCCCATGGAAACCCCACAACAAGGCACCAAAACAGAGACCAAACCCAGCCCAGAAAACTCCAGGGGTGAGGAGGGGCGCCTCTCCACCAACGACTTAGGAATCCAGGCATTCCGGTGGGGCCACCTGGGCCAGGGCTGTGGGATGCCCGCCTCCCTCCATATAAAGAAACCCCACGCTCCAACGCCCGTGCCGTCCTCTCGAGGGCCAGGGTCCTTCCCCAGGGCCGCCCGCACACCCCCCAGGTACGCATTTCCCTGAGACGTTCATGAATGAAGTCCAGGCAGGCTGGGTCCTCAGGTCATCAGGAGGAATATTTAATGCTGTTGGCTCCATTGACTGAGGTCAACCGTGTGCCAGGCCTTGGGTGACATGACCTACATTTTGAAAAATTTAATCCTCACTATGTCTGTATCAGCCCCATTTGACAGAAGAGGAAACTGAGGCAGAAAAGGCCAAGTGGTTGGCCCAAGGCCCCTTGGCCAATGAGTGGCTAAGGCGAGATTCAAACAGGTCATGTGAGTCCCGTGACCTTCAGCTAAACCCTAGAGCTGCCATCTCTAAAGCTGGTCACTTGGGGCTACACCTGATTACACTCAGGCCTCCCAGCAGCCCTGGCTAGGGGAATCACCATCATTTCCCTTATTTTATTCTATTTTTTAAAGTAATTTTTATTTTATTTTGGAGTATAATTGATTTTGGCTTCCCTGGTGGCTCAGTGGTAGAGAACCTGCCAAATGCAGGAGACACAGGTTCAATCCATGGGTCAGGAAGATCCTCTGGAGGGGAAATGGCAACCCCCTCCAGTATCCTTGCCTGGGAAATCCAGTGGACAGAGGAGCCTGGCGGGCGACAGTGCGTGGGGTCGCAAAAGAGCTGGACATGACTGAGCGACTCAACAGCAGCCCTGGCTGATTTACCATGTGCTCGTCTCAGGTGTACCGCCAAGCGATTCAGTTTCACGTGTACAGACATCCCTTCTTTTCAGAGTCTTTTCCCACGTAGGTTGTTGTAGAGTGTTGAGTACGGGAGGTCCGTGTTGATGGTGGATTTTATATACAGGAGTGCATCTGTTAATGCCAAACTCCTAAGTTATCCCTTCCCCCAACATTTCCCTTTTGGCCACCATACGTTTGGCTCCTAACTCCGTAAGACTGTTTCTGCTTTGTAAGTCAGTCCATTCGTATCATTTTCTTTAGAGTCCGCGTGTACAAGTGGCATCGTATGGTGTTTGTCTTTGTCGGGCTTGCTTCACTCGGTGCGATAACCTCTGGGCCCATTCACGCTGCTGCAAATGCGTTATTATTCCATTTTCGCACTCTCATCCAGGTTTATCCAACACAGTCCTTTCACTCTCCACAACAGTGCAAACACAACATTAGCCAAAATGCCACAAAGTTACAACACTGTCAAACAGAAAATGTGTAGTCCTGACTATGATGAAAGTCAAAAAAGCAATGTACATGTTGTCAAGGGAACCAGCAAGACCGCCATGAGTATCAGCCAAACAGGGGGTTCTGGGAGGAGCCTGCAGAGCTGGCCTTCACCCTGCTCATCAACGTCAGAGAGAGGGAGACGTGGGGGTGTGTGTGTAACCCCTCATAATAACATGTAAAAAGGGATGCATTTTTAGCAACTAACAGTGAGTATTTGACCCTAGAGGTCAAAAGAGGACTCGAGCAGGAATGGCAGCTGCACAGAAGTACACCCTTTCCTGCCGGACCCTGCGGGCCAACAAGCAAGGGCATGAGCAGTGGAATGGAAAAACATGCTCTCGGGCTCATCCCTGCTGGCTTTGCCACTGACTTACCTCTCAGGAAATGGAAACGTGCGAGCTTTCCAGCCAGAAAATTTAAGGGCACCTTTGTAAGTAAATCCCGCAGCGGCCGTGCCCGCCCGGCCCCCGTTTGTCCTGCCTCCACCCACGTGCGTGTGTCTGTGCTCCCCCCGGGAGAGGCTGGCGCGCAGGACTGTCTCCCCAGAGGCTGGAGAGCCTAGAGAACTAACCCTGTTGTCTGCACAGCAATGTGCTTCGTTGCTCAGTCGTGTCTGACTCTTTGCGACGCCATGGACTGTAGCCCTCCAGGCTCCTCTGTCCGTGGGATTCTCCTGGCAAGAATACTGGAGCGGGCAGCCATGCCCTCCTCCAGGGGATCTTCCCCACCCAGGGATCGAACCCGAGTTTGCTGCACTGGCAGGTGGATCCTGTACCAGCTGAGCCACCAGCAAGCACAACAATCAGCACTTGGCCCGCACGTGCTCGGGGATTTCTGTCCACAGCCACTGTGAGGGCGGCATCACACTCCCGTTTTACAGGTTAAAGAGCTCAAAGCCCAGAGAGGGCACGTGAGGCGTCACCCAGGAACAAGGAGCAGAGCAGGGGTCACTTGAGACCCCTCGCCCTTCTCTCCAGCCTGTGCCCACGTGTCAGGATCTGGCCTTAGAGCAGCCATGGGTCAGGGATGAGATGAAGGCTTATCGAGGGTGTGTCCCCAGTCCACAGGCTGATGGTCAGGGAGCAGCATGTGGACCCTCGTTTAGAGGGAAGTGAAATGGAAACAGACGTTCCCCCGGATGTGCTCAGAGGTCTCGGCCAGATAACCAGGCCCGGAGGACTTCTGAGAGCCGCACGGCGGCCCCAGACGGGCTCTGACGGGAAACTGGGCAGAGAACCAGGGGCCCCGCCCAGGGACGGCCAGACAGGCTCAAGCCCAGGCTCAGGCGGCCCCAGGAACTAGCAGTGGGCCCCTGCCTGCCCTCCCGCTCAGCCTTCTGCTGGGACATAGTCGCGTTGCCGGGGAAGCCGCATGCCAGGTAATGGGCTGGGAGGGCAGACCTCTCTCTGGTCTGGGCCTGGTGCGGGGGTGCCCGGTGCAGGGGTGCCCGGCCCGGCCCTGCCAGGCCCTCACCAGACAGCCAAGCACAAGGCCCCTCTCAGGCAGGCAGACAATCAGCCCTTTCAGTCCCAGGGCAGCCTGGCCAGCGTTTCCCGCACCTCTGTTTCTCCCTAGCTCCTGTGAGTGAATCACTAGGAGTTAATGACTCTGGGAACAGTGAGCGAGGAGCTGGTTCAAGTTCTTGAGTGGATGGAAAGCTGGGTCTGCTGATGAAGATCCATGCTGTGGATCCCCCAGGGTCACAGAGCCACAAACAGAGAGTCACAGAATCGACACCATGGAAGGGTAGGGCCGGAGCATCACAGATAGTTCGAGATTTACAAGTTGTTCTGATCACAGAACTATCAAAAGCCAATGTCCCAGAACCATCGATTATTGGAAGCCCAGAATGACCACCTTGGGGAACCAGAGACTTCCAGGACCTTCAACCCATCAGTTGTCAGAACCCAGCTCTTTTTATAAAAACATAATTTTATTTATTTACTTAGGGCTGTGCTGGGTCTTCATGGTTGCACAGGCTTTTTGTCTAGTTGCGGCAAGCAGTGGGGTTGGGAGAGAGGGCTCCTCTCCAGCCACAGTGCAGGGCTCTCCTGTTGCCGTGGCTTCTCTTGCTATGGAGCACGTTCTCTGGGCACGGGGGCCGCAGCGGCTGTGGGACATGGGCTCGGAAGTTGCAGCCCCTGCGCTCTCGAGCACAGGCTCAGCACTACTGGCACAGGGGCAGAGTTGATCCGTGGCATATGAGATCTTCCCAGCCCAGGGATCGAACCCGTGTCTCTTGCATTGTCAGGTGGACTCTACCACTGAGCCACCAGGGAAGACCCAGAACCCAGGTCTTCAGAGCAGGAAAAGGCTGTGCTGTCTGAAGCTTCATTTTGCAGGTGGGGAAATTAAGTTCACTGATCATGGTCACAGATCTAGGGCTGGGACCCAGACCTCACCACTTCCCATCCTAGCTCCTTGCCCAGGGAAGTGGCAGCCTGAGCTCCTGGACACTTGGCCCCTGGGAATTGGTCTGGCCTCATTCTGGGAGATCATCTGACACTGTCAGGGCACCTATGGTCAAGCCCTTCTGTTGTGTCAAGATCTGAGGCTTTGTGAGCTCTAGGGTCAGGATGATGTGTTTGGCAAGTCTGGGCAGGCTTGGACTCTCTTAACCAATCCCTCAGTCCCCTGCCTAATACGGGAGAATTGTGCACCCTCATGATTTCGCCTGGGATGATGCCCAGTGGTGATCATGCAGGGGAGAGAGCCGGTCCTCCTAGGTTTTCAGACTGGGTTGCCACTGCCTCATCGGAGTCACTTCAGTTCATTGTCAAGCCATACAGGGTAATCCTGTCTCACTTCCCCATTACATGCTAGGCTCAGAGAAGTTGCTAAGATAATAAAGACTCTGTGCCCACCTTTGAGGCCCTCATAGTCCACGGAGATAGTCACATGTATTTTTGATTATATGTCAAGGCAGAATGTGATAGCAATAATCACAAAAGAGGCAGAAACTTAGAAAAGCTTTTTGAGAGAGGGGTAACATCTAACAGGAGCCTTTTAGAGAGCTTTTCCTTATGTCAGTTCCTGACTTCTGCATCAGACTTGATGCAGGAACAAGAATTAGGCTTACCTTGCCACCCTAAACAGCTAGAGAACCGACCAAAATATACGAAACAACTGCTTTCAAGCAATGAAAAGCAAGTGTGGCAGAATGTGATCCATAAGAGAAGAGAGATAAATATAATGGGGGTTGGGGGAGAGGGCTGATTGTCCTGGTTTTCCGCCTGGAGTCCTACTCCAGACCATGGTCCAAGGAGAGGGAATCCCAAGAGGAACATACCAATCTTGCTGAGCTGAGCATTTGGAGTTTGGTGTCCAGAGACACAGCTAGAAGTTGTATGGCAAAGTTCCAGAAAGGAGGGAGCTGGGCAGCAAACGAGCTCCAGAAATCTGCATAGGACCTTCTAGAGTTGTTGTTGAGTACTAGAGTAAAAGTCCCTGAGACACAGCAAAGACAAATTGAACAATTCCCAGAGCTCACACAGGTCAGAAAACATTTGAGTTGCGACCAGCCAGAGTGATGAAAACTCAGTAAAAACCTCAAGTATTCAGTGGAAAGTTCACAGAAGTCACATGTTAGCCATGGGCTAAGCCATCCCTAGAGTGAAGGCTAGTCCAGACCAGCCACAGCAAAGTTTGAAAACAGGCTTCAAAGGGATAAAGATAGTGCGCAAGTAACCTAGCCGCGTGTTACAACAAAGCCCAACATTATTTAAAAGACAACAAAACTGAGGCACTCAACTATGTAACAGCCATCATGTCCAGCGTCCAGTCAGAAACTGCTGGATATGCCCCAAAGCAGGAGATTGTGGCCCATAGACAGCAGAAAAATCAATCCATAAAAATGGGCACAGAGATGATGGAGCTAGATACAAAGATGTTAAAGAGTTATTATAGTTACAAATATTTTAAATATATATATATAATCATAATAAGTAGAGGAATGGAAGATATAAAAAAGAATCAAGTAGAACTTCTAAAATGAAAAATAGACTATGTAAAATGAGAATTTTATTAAATGAGATCAACATTGAAGAAGAAAAGGTAATTGACCAAATGTTCAATACAGTAATATAATCTACCTAAACTGAAGCCCAGGGAGAAAAGTAGATGGGAAGAAAATTAACAGAGCTTAGTGATCTGTGATATGACATCCAATGGTCTAACGTAAGTGTAATTGAAGTCCAAGAAGGAAAGGAGAGGAGAGAGAAAGACAGAGAAAGAGACAAAAAGATAGGCAAAAAGAATACATTTGAAGAAATGATGGCTGGAAATTTTCTAAATTTGAGAAAAATTATAAACACAGAGATTCAAGAATCTCAAAAAAACTCCAGTCAGGATTAACATAAAAACCCCACACCAAGATACATCATAGTCAAATTGCTGAAAACAAGTGATAACAAGACAGTTTTAAAAGCAAACAAAGAAAAAAGGACGGGTCATATACAGAGAAACAATGATAAGAATTCAAAGCATCCTCATCAGAAACTATGTGAGCAGGAGACAGTGGAACCTCTCCAAAGCACTGAAAGAAAAAGAAAAAAACTGTCAACCTAAGATTTTATGGCCAGCAACAATACCCTTTAAACAATGAAAAGGAAATAACTTCTCCACAAAAGAAAAACAGAAGTGGAGAGAATCTGTCACCAGCAGACCTGCGCTACAAGAAAATAGTAAAGGAATCTCTTGAAGTGACAGGCGATTACTCTGGATGGAAACCTGAACGAAACTGAGGAGTAAAGGACAGAGAGATGATGTACGCGTGACTTCTCATCTGTTGACTTCTTTGAAAGATAGACACAGATAACAGAGGACGGTGGTGTTTGCAATACGTGTAAGAGCAAGAGGCGTGGCAACAGCACCCACGGGACAGAACGGGAGTGGAAACACACTGTTAAGGACAGCGTCTCACTCTCTCTGCTTCAGTGGGTTTGCATTGTGCCAACTCAGCCAAGCTGGAACTGTATTCCCAGAGTTTCTCTCCCTGTACAGTTCCAAGTCGGCACGGGTCACGAGAGACACTACAACATCTGGTAGGTACAGTGACGCAGCAACCACTTGCTTTTTTTTTTGTCACTCTAAAAATTGGTGCGGGGACGCCAGGTGCAGAGTGCACATGCTGTAACTTAACTGCGGGGCCACCTTGTCATCACGAGGCAGCAGCTGAGCCCACAGCCCTCCAGGTCCTGCTGGATCATCCTGCAGTTTCTCCGATCCCTGGCCCAGGCGTGCTGCAGCTTCAAGATGAGAAGCCCCAGTCTCCCCTCTAGGTCATTCACAGCATCGAAGATGGCCTCTTGCAGGCAGTGAGAGAGGACGTGTGGGCGCTGCTTCGTTCCTGCTCCCCCTGCTCTTCCCTGACTTCAAATCCGTCTCCAGCTCCCAATTTCTTTCCCTTCACAGCCAGTAATATACCAGCACCAGGCACAAAGAAACCAGCCTTTTAGAAACTGTTTAGCCAGCTCCCTATCATTGCATAAGATCAAATTTCTATAATAAATCCCTTGCTAAGTATCACTCCCAGTGGTTTTGTTTCTCTGTTTGAACGCTGACTAATAAATATGCAAAGTGTTCAAGTGTTATGTGATTAGTTAAAGATGCGTATAATTAACCCCAAAGCAGCCACTGAAAAAGAAAACAGGGATTTCCCTGGTGGCCTAGTGGTTAGGATTCCAGGCTTTCACTGACATGGCCCTGGTTCTATCCCTAGTTGGGGAGCTGAGATCCCACAAGCTGCGCAGTGTAACCAAAAAACAAAAAAGGAAAAGAAAGAATGAAAATAAAATGGATGATAAAAGATATATAACCAGGCAAGGGGAAGAAAATTAAGGAAGAAAAAAGAGATGGGAAAAATAGAAAGCTCATAGCAGAACAGTAGGTTTAAACTCAATTATATTGATACCTACATTAAATGTAAATTATCTAAACTCAGACAACATAGGCCTTCAGAACAAGGAATTTTACCAGAGATTAATGAATGAGAAATGGACCAACTAATCAAGAGAATATATTACTCCTAAATATACATGTGCCTAATAACAGAGCTTCAAAAATACATGAAGCAAAAACCAAAAGGAGAAACAGACAAATCCACAGCGAGAGCTGGACATTTCAATACTCTTATAATTAAGAAGAAGTAGACAGAAGGTCAGCAAGGATACAGAAGACTTGAACAGCACTGTCAAACAGCTTGACCTAATTTCCGTTTGTACAACACTCCACCCGATAATGAAGTACGCTTTGTTTTTAAGAGCAAAACCAAGGTACACCAAATACTGGACCACACGATAAATATCAGCACATTTAAGAGATGAAATCACTGCACTGATGCTGGAAGGGGAGATAAAGATAAAGGGATGTACAGGGTTTTTCTTGGTTTTGTTTTATTACTAAAAGAGAAGAGAAACTTTCCATATAACACAAATGAGTCATCTTTTCGCCGCTTACAAGTGATAGCTGTGGATTACTGCAGTGTATTTTAAAACTTAACTCCTTTCAAATCAGGCCATCTGTCAGAAGGGACTTCCAGGCCAGTAGAGCATGTTGTTGGAGGTCTGGACAACTTTTCAAAGGGAGGTTGCTGGTGATAATGACTTGAGTCAAGAAACAGGCCAGCAGATAGCTGGTGCCCTGAGCTCCTGTGATAAACCCCACTCCTACACTTCCTCTTGGGTGTCCACAGCTTATCAGTATGTCCATAATCAAGCCAAGAGAATAACACCGGCCCCTAGAGCTCCTATCTTTATCCCTCCTTCTCAAAGCTTCTATCTGTCTTGAAATATTCGTCTTAGTCAATGGCACCACTCAGAAATCTGCAGGTAGTCGAAACTCCTGCTTTCTTTTTCAGTCCCCAGAGTTAATTAATCACAGTCCTCGTGAGTCTTTCTCCCACTAATCACTTGAACTGTATTTTCTCCCCCCCGTCATCTTCCCCAAGGCCAAGTCCAAGCCGTCTCACGTCTCACCTTATTCTCTCACTGCCTCCAACTCGCCCCAGACCTTCTCCTTGTTCTGCTCTGCCCTGCTTGCCAGTGGAATCTTAACTTTCATGTGCTTCATGTTCTAAAAGTCACACAAAAGGGGCCTTCCCTGGCGATCCAGCAGTTGAGAATCCAGTCTCCAGTGCAGGGGATGTGGGTTAGATTGTGGTCAGAGAACTAAGAGCCCACTCACTGTGGGGCAACTAAATGTGAGGATCGCAGAGAAGACCCAGTGTGGCCAATTTCTTTTTCAAGTCACACAATAATGCGTATTTCTCAACAGAAAATGTCTAATACAGGGAAGCAAAACCCAAAATACGTTACTTCATAAAAAGAAATAAAGGCAAATTGTAATTTCCCACCATTGTCAAACCATTGCAAATGTTTTGGATGAGCTACCTTCCAACTTTTGTCTAAACATTCATTTATATTCCTTACACAATAGGATTGCAGTAGATGTGCCATTAGGGTAACCCGGTTTGCTCAGGACAGTCCCCGTTTTAGCACTGAAGATCCTGCACCCCGGGAAAGCACTGTCCCGGGAAAAGTGCAATTGCAACTCTGCAATATATTATTTTAGGGCTTCCCTGGTGGCTCAGACGGTAAAGGGTCTGCCTGCAGAGCGAGAGAACTGGGTTTGATCCTTGGGTTGGGAAAATCCCCTGGAGAAGGAAATGGCTTCCCACTCCAGTATCCTTGCCTGGAAAACCCCATGGATAGAGGAACCTGGCAGGCTACAGTCCATGGGGTCCCAAAGAGTCGGACACAACTGAGTGACTTCACTTTCTTTTCTTTAACATATTATTTTAATATAGTAACAGCTTGCAATGTTAGTAATATACAACTTTATCTTCATTTTAATGACTGTAGGGATTCCAGCATGTGTCAATGTCAAAAGGACCTTTTAAAGGTAAAAACCCACGTCTCTTCCATGTGCCAGCTTTTGAGGCACCCCACAGCACAGAGTAGTGAGTTTGAAAGTGGGAGAAGGGAGATGCATTTCAGGAGATACACAAGAAGAGCCACTGGGTACAAAAGAGAGAAAGTTCTAGGATTTCTGTTTATATGTATTATTTTCATTTCTATCGGGGAAACTGAATTACCACATACAAATGAATGGAACAGGACCACTGTCTTACACAAAAATTAACTCAAAGTGGACTATAGATTCCAACACAGAATGAACAGTTCAAGTTCTGGTTTTAACTTCACATGCTTTGTAACATGATTCTCATGCTGCCTTAGACTTTTTTTAAGTTAGCTACCTTAAAAAGTGGACTTCTAGGTGGTCCAGTGGTTAAGAATCCACCTGCCAGTGCAGGAGACGTGGGTTCGATCCCTGGTCTGGGAAGATTGCACACGCTACAGGCAGCTGAGCCTGTGGCGCACAGCTACCGAGCCCACACTCCAGAGCTGGTGCTCCACAACAGAGAAGCCACCGCCGCGAGAAGCCCACGCGACCCGACGAACAGCAGCCCCTGTGAACCGCGGCGAGAGAAAGCGCACATGCGGCGGCGGAGACCCAGCACAGCCAAAGATAAAATAAATGAAATTTAAAAACGATCTTTGCTGGCAGTTCTTTTCAAAATACCATAATCACCTAAATTATATTAAATAAGTATTCACAAGGGAAGAAAAGACTCGAATGTGAGACCTAAAGCCATAAAACTCCTAGAAGAAAATACAGGGGTGAGCTTCTTGGCATCAGTCTTGGTGATGATTTGGCACCAAAAGCAAAGGCCACAAAAGCAAAAAAACACAAGTGGGGCTACGTCAAACTCACAAGCTTTTGCTTAGCAAACGAAACCATCCGCAAGATTAGAAGGCAACCTACCAAATGGGAGAAAAGGTTTGCAAGTCATATACCTGATAAGAGGCTGATATCCAAAATGTATAAAGAACTCACACAATTCAATAGCCAAAAAAAAAAAAAAATCCAATTAAATGCTTGTATTTTTGTGTCTTATACATGATACATTTGTGTGTATGCGTAAATAATTTATTCATGAATAAATCTCCATATAATGGACCTTTTTTGTGTGTGTATTTTAGAGCATGATCTTAAAAGTTGGGGACACTGGCCTAGCTGATGAAATATTAACTTTGTAGCAGTTCTGGAATATCCAGCGTAGTTACAGCTGTACTGTTCCTCCGGCTTCATAGACCACCTACCCACACCCCAGCGAGTCACAGCAAACCACGTCTGTTCCCTAAATGTCCATATTCTCCCCTCCGAGTCTTTGCACAAGCTGTTTCCTCTGCCAGAATTTCCCACCACCCCACCCTCTTCACTTCCTGGCTAACGTGAACCTGTATCTCAAGACTCAGATCAAGTGACATCTCTGCCAGGAAGCCTTCCTGGGTACACACCCCCGTGTGAGCCCAACCCACCCAGACTGGGTGTCCCTCCTCTCTGTTCCCATAGCACCCTGTGCTTACCCACACAACACCACAACACTAACCGTATGAATTCACAATTGCCAGTTTATGCCTTTATGACTTTCTCAAGGTAGGGGACTGCCCTCGGATCTGGATTCCTAGTGGGCCCAGCCCAGTGCCCGCCACAGAGCCATCTCCTGGTAAAAGGCGGCAGAATGAACAGTAACAGCATGGTATACACTGTGCTTTGCCACTGCCAGGCACTGGCTTAAGACCTGTAACGTGAATTCCACCCCCAAGAGCCAGGTATTTCTGTTGTGTCCATTTTATAGACGGGGAAACAGAGGCACCAAAAAGTTGAGTAACCTGCTGAGTTCACATAATAATTGGCAGAGCTTGAATTTGAACCCAGGTGGATCGGTTTCAGAACCCGTGCTATCAATCACTGTGTGAATCACTCAGTGAATGAGTGAACAAAGGGAGGAATGAAGGAAGAAATGAATGAACGGCTAAATACAGGAGGGAGTAAATGAATGTCCAGTGACCTGGCATCACAAGACCATGTCCAGCCTGCTGTGCAGACATCAATCAACTGCTCTATCAGTAAGATGCTTAGTCATTTTCCACTTTGCACTATTTTCAAAATTTTAGTCAGTGCTTAAGAAGGAACCCAAATCTTGGTTCCTAAAGAAAAGGATAGTGTAGGATAATTAAACAGATCATTTAGGAGTCCCACTACGGGATCAAAGACAGAGCGGGGATTTTAAGGGAGCTTGGGAGACTGTTGTAGGCCAATGACTACTCAGGAAAAGAATCCAGTAACCTAGCAACAGTTTACACTACTTTGAAGGAAGACCAGGTGCATGTAAGCGCCAGGCACACTCAGGCCGCGAGCCCTGATCCTTAAAGCACGAGCCGGTAGCTGTGGGGTCTGAATCTTGCTACATAAAGTCAGGGAGTTAAGGGTCCTTGAAAAGCAGCATTTCTGTGTATAGTTAATACAGGAATACAAGAGAAAGGTGAAAAAACTAGGGGAAAGGGGAAATTACCCTGAAACCCGAGGTGAATTACCATATTTTATTATATGTTACCGCCCTTTTGCTAATATACATATGATTTCAATCACACCATGACAGTCCTGCTTAGACCATATAGGCTCAAAGGCGAACGAATGACGAAAGCCTTGGTGTCTGCCAAGAGTGAGGAAGAGGGTGGCCTTCTCCCCTCCCCACTTTTTCTTCGATTGTTCTCGGGGCTGCACTCCCTTGGCGGCCCGCTTGAATCTCTCACAAGCATCCTATGGCAATAAACTCACTCTCCACCTCTTTGCCTCACACTGAGCTCTTTCTGTGATGAGACAAAAGAACCTGAGCTTCAGTAAGTCCTGGCACCAGGTGAGGGGTTTTAATTAAAAAACAGTGCTTTCGAATCCCCCCAAGTCAGGGACTGTGGGGTCAAGTCCCACCCTGAGGTGTGTCTGGGTTCAGGTCCCACCGAGGAGGGCAGTTTCACTTCCTCCTCAGCCTTTTACTGGCTCCAACCAAGCCGTCCAATCCCCAGTACTTCCTCCCCCACAGCGTGTAGGACTGTAGTGTTAGAGCTGGGGCTGCGCTGAGAACCCTTTATTCCGTAGATGGGAAAACTGAAGCTCAGAGTGGCAAAGCAACTTGTAAAAGGTCGCACAGCAAGTTAATCTCAGAGTCGAAGTGGACCTGGCCCCGTGGTTTCCAGTCTGTCCCTCTTTACTAAACCGCCTCTGTTCATCTGCTTTCGGCTTGTCAAACGGCATTTTGAGCAAAAGCACTGCAGAGAGGTTTAACGATTTCTTAAGTGCAGACACGACCCCAGATCTGCTTCTGTGTCCATTTGAAAAGGTCATGGGAATAAGGGAGGTGAGAAATTCAGGGCAGAAGTCCTGCGATTTCCTCCAGGCAGAGAAGTAACTGACACCATCACTGACAGCTCAGCGCGTGCTAGGCGCGATGTGCTTCCTTGCGTTATCCCACTTAATCCCCTCAACAGAGATAATCACCCCCAGTTTACAAGCAAATTGAGGCTCAGAGAGGTAAACAGAGTGACTGACTCCAATTTTTCTGGAACCATCCCTGTTTTACAACTGAAAATCCCATGTCACAGGAACCCCTCTGTCCCAGGCAAACTAGAACGTTTGGTCACCTGTGGGGTCAGTAGCCCACCCAAAGAATTGGATCCCAGAGATTCCAGCCCAGACCTGACGCCAGGTCTCAGGCTATCACGCTGTGCTAAGCCTCTGGGTAAATAGATAAACCCAAGAGGAAGAAATAAGCACAAAGGCAAGCAAGTCGGGATGGAGCACGAAGTGGGCTGGAGGTGGGTGGGTACGGAGGAGGGGCAGCTCTGAAGGCAGGTCAGCCCTGGGTCGCTGTAGCTGAGTTAGGCCGTCTGGGAGGTCAGAGGCTGCTGGCTGACCTGCCAGGCCAGGACAAACAGAGGATGTTCAATTCCTCCCTCTGTATTCCAGGAGGAGTCTGTTGACCACGATAACACCCCTGTTATCTCGGCCAGGTCTCTGGGTTCTTGCCAGACAGTGACGACAGGGTTAAGATCTGAGGCTGTGACAAAACCCATCTCCCTGGCACCCTGGCAGGCTCCCCGTCCTCGCCTGAGAGCCTGCTTGTTGGGGCGGGAGGGGGGCAAGTAGAGCGCAAAAGGGCAGGGGCTCCCCACCCAAGGGGGCCCCCGGGAGACCAGGACCTCTCTGCTCAGATACTGGATCTCTGTGTTGCCAGGAAAAAGGCGTTGTGGTTGCGGACCAGCGGCTGGAAGCCAGACACGCCGGGTGCTGCCTCTTGCTACCCTCTCGGTCCGTATCACCTCCACCCGACAGAACAGGATGCAGAGGCTCAGAAGCTGCGACATCCAGTCACCCAGCACGGCAGTGACGCCGCGTGCCAGCAAACCCCGGCCCTCCCTGCCTCCCAGCCTTGGTGCCTTTCTCGGCACAAGGCTGTAAAGTGATGACACGAAGGTGGACTATGTCCCGGGAGCGGGTCTGTGCGATCCCATCCCCACACCACATCTCCGCCCCCTCCTCTACCTGGCTGACTCCTCGCCGTCCTTGGACACCCAGCTTGAGGGCCCTCGCCTGCAGGCAGTCTGCCTGATCTCCAGCCTGTTTCAGAACCCCCGGGGGGCCTGTGCTTGGGCAACCAGGGTTCTTACGCTTCAGGTTGTAGCAGATCCTTGTCAGTCTCCTCCTGCACTAGGGCGCCCAGCGGCCAAGAACTGATGGCCACCCCCCCCCCAAGAAAAAATAAACAGATTTAATAAATTGCAAGATCATCTGTAACTGCTCCCAAAACAGTGGCATCCTGCAGGCAAGAGCCCACTAAAAAAGTCTTCTAGCAGGCGCCTCTGCTTCACCCACTCCCCACAGCCCCATGACCCCTTGACCTTCATCTGTCACCTCGTGACTCAGTGTGGTCCCTGGATCAGCAGCGTCAGTACCAAGGGCTTGTTGGAAAGGCAGAAGCTCAGACAACCCAGACCCCCGGCACAAAGCAGGGCTTCATTAACATCAGCTCTTGTTATAGGATTGGAGCCTTGCTCTAAAGCCTACTATGTAGCACCCATCATGCCCATTCCTAGTTGGGGAGCTGGGCTTCATGGAGGGGAAATGACTTTCTCCAGGTTTAACAGCCAGGACATGATAGACGTGGGTTTCAAACCTAGGGTTCGTGGCTCTCTCAAGCTGATGGAAGTTAGTGCTGATATTCCACATGGTGGAAAGAGATAGGAAATCTCCGTCTATCAAGCATGCACTCCTTGCAAAGCCCTTTGCCTGGCTCATCTCTTGTGATCTTCCTGACCCCTTTATGAAGTAGGGGGGTAGGCAGTCTCATTTTACAGACGAGAATACAAGATTCAGGCGGGCAGGGGGGAACTTGCTTGAGGACCACAGCCAGGAAAGGGCAGTACACGGGTGGAACCCAGTTCTGTTTACCTGAAGCCAGCACGCAGCCTGTTCCTGACCCAGAGGAGCGGAGCCGCGGACAGGGCTGTGGAGAGGGGGGGCTGCTGGTTCCCTGCTCCAGCTCCTTCCCGTCCTCTTCCACTGTGGAGAGCCTGTGGCCTTGGGTCAAAATTCACACTTCCTTCCCCTTTCTGACTCTCTGCCTTCAGCTAAATTGTTAACCACTTCCAACAGAGCGAAAACACCTGCCTATCGGGGCAATCGGTCAGTCCCGGTGTATGACGTCACCACCAGCCATTTCCATCAGCTGCCGGCAGTGCCGGGAATCCCTGGGATCGCCCTCGTGCATGCCTGGGGCTCACCTTGCAGGCCCTTCTGTGTGCTCCTGGATGTGCGTCTCCGCAGCAGACAGCTCACAGGGGGATGAACACAGGGGTGCGACCTGAGACACCCCTTCCCGCGGCAGCCCCGCCCCTCTCACTGCTGAGATTTGGGCAGATTTCTCAGCTTCAGCTTCTCCATCACTAAAATGAGCAGGTGATCTCCCAAATATACAAACAGTTCATGCAGCTCATTATCCAACAAACAGCCCAATCAAAAGAGTGGACCCAAGACCTAAATAGGCATTTCCCCAAAGAAGACAGACAGATGCCCAAGGGGCACATGAAAAGATGCCCAACACCACTAGCTGTTAGAGGAAAGCAAACCAAAACTACGATGAGGTGTCGCCTCACGAGCTCAGAATGGCCATCGCCAAAATAGTCTACAAACAGTAAGTGCTGGAAAGGGTGCGAGAAAAAGGGAACTAACTCCCTTGCTCTGTTGGTGGGAATGTGAATTGATTCAGCCACTGTGGAGAAGTATGGAGGTTCCTAAAGAAGCTGAAAGTAGAACTGCCGTACAACCCAGCAGTCCCACTCCTGGGCACACACCCTGAGAAAAGCATAACTCAAAAGACACACGCACCCCAGTGTTCACTGCAGCACCTTTTACAGCAGCTGGGACATGGAAGCGACCTGGATGTCCCCTGACAGATGAATGGATAAAGAAGATGTGGTATGTGTATATGTATATATATATATATATATATATGAAATGCTGCTGCTGCTGCTAAGTCGCTTCAGTCGTGTCCGACTCTGTGCTACCCCATAGAGGGCAGCCCACCAGGCTCCTCTGTCCATGGGATTTTTCAGACAAGAATACTAGAGGAGGTAGCCATTCCCTTCTCCAGGGGATCTTCCCAATCCAGGAATCGAACATGTATCTTCTGTGACTCCAGCCCTGACAGTGGGTTCTTTTTTGTATTTATTCATTTATTCATTTATTTGGCTGAGTCAGGTCTTAGTTACATCCTGCAGGATCTTTTGTTGCGGCTCCAGGACTCACCAGTTGCACGGGCTTATTACAAGTGGATTCTTTACCGCTGAGCCCTCAGGGAACCCCCCCCCCCCCCGCCGCCACACACACGCACCAAGAATCAAAACAGGGCTCAGGACCGTCTGTGGGGTTAGCCGGTGAGTGTAGCAGTGCAGGGCCTGGAGCTGCAGGGAGGGCGCGAGGGCAGAAGCATTGTTTAGAAGAAGACGCGGGACGTGGCCTCCCGCGGTGGCACTGTGTGCGTGCCCTGTGGAGGGGTGCCCGGGGGTGCCCGGGGCAGGGCAGGCAGCGCTGACTGCAGGCACCAAGGTGTGAGCAGAGTGCTAAGGGCAGCCTTTCCTCACCTTCTGCAGAAACAGCACCTGCGGACCCAGTGGACCCTGCGGGGGCCGGGAGCCTTGGAAACCAGCTCTTGGCGTGACTTCCCCAATTCCTTCAGATGGCCCTGGCCACTGGGGCCTCGGTGACTTCAAGAACGAGATACATGGGCTGCTGATGAATGCAACCAGGATTTGTGAGCCCTGGGGGCCCAGGAGGCACCCTCGGACTCCCAGACCCAACCAGGTAAAGTCTGGCGAGGGCCAGGTATCCGAGGGGCAGTGGGCAGCCGGACCCACTGAAACTTGGGTGTGTGCTATTAACACAAGCCTGCTCGTCCACGAGGCTGGAGAGACAGGTTCCAGATAAAGAAGGACTTGTACTCCAGAGCGGGAGGGAAGGGCCCCTGGATGCCCAGCTGGCAGAGCCGGGGCTTCAAGTCGAGAGCCCTGCCAGCTGCCCCCTCCCAGACCTGGACCCGGGGTGAAAGGCACACCCAGGGGGTGCCCCCAAGAAGCCCTTATAAAGTGAAACCTTCTCCCTGAGTCAGCCGGGGCCTGGCCGGCCCAGCGCGTTCACTGGAAAGGTATTCTCTTTCCAGCTCTTTTCTGCCCTTTCACTGCTGGGGAGGTGAGGTCATCGCTAGTAAACACTCTGCCTTGCGGTGAATTTCCTCTGAACGCTCTGCTTCTGTTTAACACGCCAAACCTCAAGGGAAGCTGGCAGCTCAGAGTTGGACAAAGGGCACGGGGCTGAGTCGGAGGCCTGGCTCTGAGTCCCAGCTCAGCCCCTTTCTAGCTGTGAGAATTTGGCCAATGCAAGCCCCGTCTCTGGGCCTCCATGCCTCTGTTGATAAAATGAAGTCACTGCTCCTGGAAGGAGTCTAAAGAAGTACTCAGTGCCACACGCTCATCCAGTCAACACATGTCTACTGAGTGCTTACGTGTGCAAACTCTGTGGTAAGGACCATGGAGATCAAGGTGAGGTAACACACGTGGGGCTTCCCTGGTGGCTCAGTGGCAAAGAACCCGCCTGCCAAGGCGGGAGAAGGGGGCTCAGCCCCTGGGTCGGGAAGATCCCCTGAAGGCGGAAACGGCAACCCACTGCAGAGTTCTTGCCTGGGAAGCCCTATGGACAAAGGAGCCTGGCGGGCTACAGTCCATGGGGTTGTGAAAGAGTTGGACACAACTTAGCAACTTACAAAGAGCTGTGAAAAGAAGAGAAGCGAAAAGCAAAGGAGAAAAGGAAAGATACAAGCATCTGAAAGCAGAGTTCCAAAGAATGCCAAGGAGAGATAAGAAAGCCTTCCTCAGTGATCAATGCAAAGAAATAGACAAAAACAACAGAATGGGAAAGACTAGAGATCTCTTTAAGAAAATGAGAGATACCAAGGGAACATTTCATGCAAAGATGGGCTCGATAAAAGACAGAAGTGGTATGGACCTAACAGAAGCAGAAGAGATTAAGAAGAGGTGGCAAGAATACACAGAAGAACTATACAAAAAAGATCTTCAGGACCAAGATAATCATGATGGTGTGACCACTCACCTAGAGCCAGACATCCTGGAATGTGAAGCCAAGTGGGCCTTGGGAAGCATCACTACGAACAAAGCTAGTGGAGGTGATGGAATTCCAGTTGAGCTATTTCAAATCCTGGAAGATGATGCTGTGAAAGTGCTGCACTCAATGTGCCAGCAAATTTGGAAAACTCAGCAGTGTCCACAGCACTGGAAAAGGTCAGTTTTCATTCCAATCCCAAAGAAAGGCAATGCCAAAGATGCTCAAACTACTGCACAATTGCATTCATTTCACACGCTAATAAGTAATGCTCAAAATTCTCCAAGCCAGGCTTCAGCAATACGTGAACCGTGAACTTCCAGATGTTCAAGCTGGTTTTAGAAAAGGCAGAGGAACCAGAGATCAAGTTGCCAACATCCACTGGATCATCGAAAAAGCAAGAGAGCTCCAGGAAAACATCTATTTCTGCTTTATTGACTATGCCAAAGCCTTTGACTGTGTGGATCACAATAAACTGTGGAAAATTCTTCAAGAGATGGGAATACCAGACCACCTGACCTGCCTCTTGAGAAACCTATATGCAGGTCAGGAAGCAACAGTTAGAAGTGGACATGGAACAACAGACTGGTTCCAAATAGGAAAAGGAGTATGTCAAGGCTGTATATTGTCACCCTGATTATTTAACTTATATGCAGAGTACATCATGAGAAATGCTGGACTGGAAGAAACACGAGCTGGAATCAAGATTTCCGGGAGAAATATCAATAACCTCAGATATGCAGATAACACCACCCTTATGGCAGAAAGTGAAAAGGAACTAAAGAGCCTCTTGATGAAAGTGAAAGAGGAGAGTGAAAAAGTTGGCGTAAAGCTCAACGTTCAGAAAACAAAGATCATGGCATCCGGTCCCATCACTTCATGGGAAATAGATGGGAAAACAGTGTCAGACTTTATTTTTTGAGGCTCCAAAATCACTGCAGATGATGACTGCAGCCATGAAATTAAAAGACGCTTACTCCTTGGAAGGAAAGTTATGACCAACCTAGATAGCATATTGAAAAGCAGAGACGTTACTTTGCCAACAAAGGTCCTTCTAGTCCAGGCTATGGTTTTTCCTGTGGTCATGTATGAATGTGAGAGTTGGACTGTGAAGAAGGCTGAGCACCGAAGAATTGATGCTTTTGAACTGTGGTGTTGGAGAAGACTCTTGAGAGTCCCTTGGACTGCAAGGAGATCCAACCAGTCCATTCTGAAGGAGATCAGCCCTGGGGTTTCTTTGGAAGGAATGATGCTAAAGCTGAAACTCCAGTACTTTGGCCACCTCATGCGAAGAGTTGACTCATTGGAAAAGACTCTGATGCTGGGAGGGATTGGGGGCAGAAGGAGAAGGGGACGACAGAGGATGAGATGGCTGGATGGCGTCACCGACTTGATGGATATGAGTCTGAGTGAACTCCGGGAGTTGGTGATGGACAGGGAGGCCTGGCGTGCTGCGATTCATGGGGTCGCAAAGAGTCGGACACGACTGAGCGACTGAACTGAACTGAACTAGCAACTAGACAGCAACAACAGCACACATGTGCGCACACGCGTGTGTTCACATGCGTGTGCACACATACATGTGTTCTGTCTCACACACACACACATACACGGTTCCCACTGTCTGCCCTGGGAAGATTCACATTCTGGTGAAGACAGATGGGAATCACACAATCCTATAAATGCATGTTACAATGCGGCCGTGATGGGAGCTGAGCCCTGCGGTGACCCAGTCTGCAGTGTGCAGGGCAGGACAGAGGAGGCCTCCGGAGAAGCGATGATGGATATGGAAAACATGCCCTGGCATCCCCCAGCTGGAGGGCAGGTGGGAGCAGAGCCCGCAGAGAGAGGAAGACGCGGTGGTCGTCCCCAGCAAGGCAGAAGGCCCGCAGGCCTGAAGTGCGGGCGGGTGCCTTACGGGCCACTGGTCGGGGAGGGTGGAGCCAGCGCCCAGCAGGCAGCTTCCGGCCTGGAGGGTCCAGGCCAGCTCTTCCCCCAGAGCGTCGCACTGGCTTTGCAGAGACGTTCCGAAATATCAATGGGTGAGATTTAACTTGGGGCAAAATCAGACACCACGATCTCTTCGATGATAATGTGGCCCAAAGGCAACAGGCATGGAAGAACTTACAACCGGAAACCTTCTCTCCCCTTCCTTTTATTTTTCTGATTGGAAAAATAAAAGGTGATTTTAGTGATAGACTGTGTCAGCCCAGGGGACAGGACAGCAGTTTTCCGTAGGAGGCCTGTGTGAGCCCAGCTAAAGTCGGTCCTGAGTCACAGGGCCCAGTGTGCCCGGGGCAGCAGGAGCGGCTGAAGGGGGCCGGGAGGAGCCCTGGGTGGCTGCCAAAGAGGAAATCACACTGGCCGTGGTTCCTGTCCTTCCATTCTGAGCGCAGAAGGAGATTCAGGTCCAGGTCTCGGCAATATTTGTCTTACAAAGTATACGTTATCTACAAGGAAACACGGTAAGCTCCTTGATGTCGATCGTGGGAATGATGTTTTTGGATATGACGCCAAAAACAAAGGCCACAAAACCGAAAATAAATAAGAGTCTCTACATCAAACTAAAAAGCTTCTGCACAGCAAAGGAAACTACCCACAGAATGAAAAGACAACCAACGGAACAGAAGGAAATATTTGCAAATCATGTATCTGTTAAGAGATCAACGTGTAAAATATGTTAAGAACTCATGCAACTCAATAGCAAAAAACAAATACGCCAAAAAAACCCAAACAATCTGATTAAGAAATGGGCAGAATTTGCAGCAATATGGATGGGCCTAGAGATTATCGTATTAAATGAAGTCAGACAGAGAAAGACAAATGGCGTGAACTTATTCAGTTCAGTTCAGTTCATTTGCTCAGTCGTGTCCGACTCTTTGCAGCCCCACGGACCGCAGCACGCCAGGCTTCCCTGTCCATCACCAACTCCCAGAGTTTACTCAAACTCATGTCCATCACGCCGGTGATGCCATCCAACCATCTCATCCTCTGTCGTCCATTTCTCCTCCCACTTACAATTTTCCCAGCATCAGTCTTTTCCAATGAGTCAGTTCGCATGAGGTGGCCAAAGTGTTGGAGCTTCAGCTTCAGCATCAGTCCTTCCAGTGAATATTCAGGACTGGTTTCCTTTAGGATGGACTGGTTGGATCCTAGTGCTAGCTTACACTTTTTGAGCACTTATTATATGCCAAATCTTGAATCGAGTTCTTCATATACTCATCAGTTGATCCTTACAACGCTATTATGTGAAGTTGATGCCAGTTGATTAGGGCAGTGTTTCCAAAGTGTGGTCCCTTGGAATCAGCAGCATGAGCATCATCTGGAAATTTGCTAGAAATGCAGCTTCTAGGGTTCCCACCAGGACGTTCCAGATCAGAGACCCTGGGAGGTCAGCACCCCCGTGGGGGCCAGCCATCTGTGCTTTACCAAGTTCTGAGGGTAATTCTGATATCCAAGCCCTGAACTGAGGTGACACGCGCCCCGGTTTCTCAAGGGCATCCTCAGAGTTGAGGCTTAAAAGTTAGGTCCCAAGTTGCTGAGTCACACGGGGAGCTCAGTCGGCACCCTGTGACAGCCTCGAGGGTGGGATGGGGTGGAGGGTTGGGGGGGAGGTTCAAGAGGGAGGGAATATACATATACTTGCGGCTGATTGGCGTTTTTGTATGGGATAAGCCAACACAATATTGTAAAAAATTATCCTCCAAATCAAAATAAAGTTTTAAAAAAGTTATGCCCCAAACCAATCCAGCTAAGGCCTGATCGATAGCAGGTCTATAATGTGACAAAGGCAGGCTTTTCAACCCACTGCAGTGAGGGAGAAGACACAGCAAATGAACCAAACAGAAAAAGATAAGGCTTCCGGAGAACTCTGGAGAAGGGCGGCGTTCAGGTGGAATTGAGATGAAATGTTTTGATAGCATCACAACCAAGCAGGGCTGTGTTTGAAGGGACTGACCTCAGGTCTAGGTGGCAATGTGGACGCAGAGCCCTGTTCCCATGGAAACCACGAGGTGCAGATAGACGGGGCGTGCTGTGGCCCTGCACCAGGGCTGGAGAGCGGGCTGCTCCCGTGTGTCAGTGACTCAGACCCTGGGGCAAGAACGAGGGTGCTTCATTCATTCCCGCCTTCTCCAAGATTCCTACTGATAGCCTCTAACGCAGCAAAGGGTCGCCACTGGTTTTCACAGAGCTGTGTCTCAGTAGGAAAAAAGTGAGTTATGGCGTCTTACAACTGCAGGGTCTCTGGCTGCAGGAGAATGGCTTCCCGGTTCCTCCGCAGCTGGCTCTGCTTCTGTCATTCCAGACCCACAGGCGGCCGGCCAGATTTGCGCCTTCTCAGTCCACGCCGGTTTCCACTTTCCCTGCTGGGAAGTGTTCAA
The DNA here is from genome assembly GCF_032452875.1 of Bos javanicus. Lineage (NCBI taxonomy): Eukaryota > Metazoa > Chordata > Mammalia > Artiodactyla > Bovidae > Bos > Bos javanicus. The sequence goes on along the minus strand of NC_083869.1, from coordinate 133,643,539 downwards.
TGCATTATCACGCGTAAAGTGCCTAGAACACTGCCTGGCAAATAATGAATATAAACTCTAATTTTATATTGTATACAATATACATTAATGTAAGTACATATAACATATATAAGATTATATAATTAATATAAATATGAATTAGTTAATTAATAAGGATAGTGGTTAGATAGGAAGAGGAGAAGGGTGTCTTTTCCTTTCTTTCCAATGAGACTATGGAATGAAAAAGTATCTCAGGGGACTTCCCTGGCGGTCCAGTGGTTAAGACTCACGCTGTCACTCCAGGGGGTTTGAATGAGATTCCTGGTGAGGGAAACTAAGATCTCGGATGCCACACAGCCAAAAAATCCTAAAAAGTATCTGCAGTCTCTGTTCTAGTAACAGAAAGACTAGATTAAGAAAGATCCTGAGTTCTAACTTCAGGCATCCTGGGGATAAAGAGTGGGAGAAGTGTTTATCGAATGTGTAATTTATACTGGGCTCTGAGCTAATTCATTTGCCCTATAAGCTGAGCATTGTTACTCTTTCTCTCTCTCTCTTTTTTGTTATTCCCATTTTACCCATGAAGGAAGATTAAGGTAGCTACCTAAACTCATCTAGGGGTTTCCCTGGAGGCTCAGGTGGTAAAGAATCTGCCTATAATTCAGGAGACTAGGGTTCGATCCCTGGGTTGAGAAGATTCCCTGGAGAAGGGAATGGCTACCCACTGCAGTATTCTTGCCTAGAGAATCCCATGGACAGAAGAGCCTGGCAGGCAGACAACTTTCAAACTCATCTAGCCTGTTAGTGATAGAGTCAGGGTTCAAGCCCAGCCATAGCTAAGAGCCTGAGACTTCATAAACCACCGATGCTTCAGGAACCTTTCATTTTTCACTTGTAAAATGGAGGCGTCCCGGGACTTGCTTGGTGGTCCGATTGTTATGGCTTTGCTTCCCAAGGCAGGGGCTGCAGGTTCGACCCCTGGTTGGGAAGCTAAGATCCCACATGCCTCATGGCCAAAAAACCAAACACAAAACAGAAGCAATATTGTAACAAAATCAAGAAAGACTTCTAAAAAATGAAGAGGTTCCAAGAAAATAGTTTTTAAAGTTCTTTCCCAGGTCAACATTCTCTCTGTGTTTAAAACTCAGTGGTGACCACCCTCTCCAGGAAAAAGTTCATGTTTGGAAAGATAATGGTACAAAGGTAGTTACCATGTATTCTTTAGAAAATAAAAAATGGGAAATAGCCTAAATACCAAACAATAGAGTGTGATTGGGGCTTCCCTGGTAGCTGGTAAAGAATCCGCCTGCAACGCAGGAGACCCCGGTTCAATTCCTGGGTCAGGAGGATTCCCTGGAGAAGGGATAGGCCACCCACTCCAGTATTCTTGGCTCAGATGGTAAAGAATCTGCCCACAATGCGGGAGACCTGGGTTCAATCCCTGGGTTGGGAAGATCCCCTGGAGGAGGGCATGACAACCCACTCCAGTATTCTTGCCTGGAGAATCCCCTCAGACAGAGAGTTACAGTCTGTGGGGTCGAAAAGAGTTGGACACAACTGAGCGATGAAGCACAGCACAGCACAGAGTGTGACTAAGTAAATTAGGATATATTCATATAGTGGAACACTATGCAGCCCTTAAAACGATGTTGTCGAAGTAAGCCATGAACAAAAAAGATATTCCTGATGTACAGTTCATATACTCATAACATTTCATTGAAAAAAGATAGTTTAAAAACGTGCATATCATCTACAGGTTCAACACAATTCCTATCAAAATCCAAACATTTTTTGCAGAAATAGAAAAATCTATCCTGAAGTTCACATGAAATCTGGAGATCCATAGTAGCCAAAACAGTCTTGAAAAAGAAGTACAGAGGTGTAGGTCTCACGCTTCCTGGTTTCGAAGCTTGCCACACAGCTACAGCAATCAAAATAGCATGATGCTGGCATGAAGACAGACACACAGACCAACGGGAAGGCTAGAGAGCCCCCAAACAAACCCTTGCATATATGGGTAAATAATTTTGAACAAGGGTGTCAGAACCATCCAATAAGAAAGGATGGTCTTTTCAGCAAGTGGTATTGGGAAAAATGAATATCCACGTGCAAAATAATTGATTAAGTTGGACCCTTACCTTACCCTCTACACTATATGTACTAAAATTAACTGAAAATGGACCAAAGCTCTAACCGTCAGAGCTCAAACTATTAGAGTCTTACTAGGAAATACAGGGGGAAAACCTTTATGGTGTTGGATTTGCAATGATTTCTTGGATATGACACCAAAAGCATTGATAACAAAAGAAAAAAATGGATAAGTTGAACTTATCAAAAGTAAAAACTTTCCTGCATCAATGAACACTATTATCAGAGTAGAAAGACAATGCATAGAATGGAAAAATAAATATTTCCAAATTATATATTTAATAAGGGATTAATACCTGGAATATATAGAGAACTCCTCAGGGAGCTCCTTGACATAGGTCTGGGCGATGGTTTTTTTAAAAACTGATGCCAAAAGCAACAGAAGCCAAAAATAAAAGCCTCTCAAAGGAAATCATCAGGATTTTCCTGGCAGTCCAGTGGTTAAGGATCCACCTGCCAATGCCGGGCACGTGGGTTTGATCACTGCTCTGGGAAGATCCCACGTGCCAAGAGGCAACCAAGCCCGTGCACCACAACTGCAGAGCCCGGAGCCTGGAGCCCGAGCTCCGCGACAGGAGAAGCCGCCGCCATGAGCAGCCCTTGACCGCAGCCAAGAGAAGCCCTGCCGGCTGCAACTGGGGAAGCCTGTGCACAGACTGAAAACCCAGCGCAGCCAATAAACTTAAAACTTTTAAAACTTTTTTAAAAAGTAAACCATCAACAAATGAGAAGATAACCTACTGCACGGGATAAAATATTTGTAAATCGCATATCTGATAAGAAGTTAGTATCTAAAATAAATAAGGAACTCATGCAACTCAATAGCATAAAAAGCAAACCATCCAATTTAAAAATGGGAAGAGGAACCAAATAGATATTTTTCCAAAGAAGACATACAGATGACCGATAGGTACATGAAAAGATGCTCAACATCAATAACCATTAGGGAAATGCAAATCAAAACCACAATGGATTTCACCTCATACCTGCTAGAATGATCATAATCAAAAACGCAAGAAATAACAAGTGTCTGTGAGGACGTGGAGAAAAGGGAACCTTTATGTAATGTTGGTGGGATGTAAATTGGTGCAGCCATTAAGGAAAATATTATGAAGTTTCCTCATGAAATTAACAATAGAACTACCATATGATCCAGCAATCTCACTTCTGGGTATTTATCTGAAGAAAATTAAAACACTAACTTGAAAGGATATATGCACCTCCACGTTCATTGTAGCATTATTCACAACAGCCAAGACACGGAAGAAACTTCAGCGTCCATCAGTGGACGAATAGAGGAAATGTGGTGTGGGGTGGAATACTATACAGCCCTAAAAAAGAACGAAATCCTGCCGTTTGCAACATGAGTGGGCCCCGAGGGCATTATGCTAAGCAAAATAAGTCAGAGAAAGACATGCCATATGACATCACGTATATGTGGGATCTAAAACAGAAACAATAAAAGAAACTCATAGACAGAACAGACTGGTGGTTGCCAGAGGTGAGGGCAGAAGATGGAATAAGTGAGTGAGATGGGTCAAAAAAGCACAAGCTAAAGTCATGGGGATGTTATGTACAGCACGATGACTATTGTTAATAACACTGTATTGCAGATTTGAAAATCGCTAAGAGAGTAAAAAGCTCTCATCACAAGAAAAATATCTGTTACCATATAAGGTGACAGATGTTAAGTAGACTTACTGTGGTGATCATCGTAATGTATATAAATATCAAACCATCGTATTGCACAACCAAAACTAATTAATGTTGCATATCAATGATACCTCAATTTAAAATAAATAAATAACCCCTACATCTCAGCAGCAACAACAAAACGTCAGCCTGAGTTTTCAATGGACAAAGAACTCAAATAGCTATGTCTCCAAAGAAGACATACAAGTGACCAATAAGCACATGGAGAGTGCTCGACATCACTCGTCGTTAGGGAAATTCCAGTCAAAACTGAAATGAGATACCATTGCACACTCATTAGGATGTTATGAAAAACTAAAGATAACAAATGTTGGCAAGGATGCAGAGAAATCGGAACCCTTGTACGTTGCTGGAACAGCTGCTGTGGAAAACATTACAGCAATTCTTCAAAAAATCAACCAGATGATCATGTGATCCAGCAATTCCTCTTTGCGTATATATCCAAAAGAAATGGGACGCATATATGCATACCGTATTCACAGCAGCATTATCCACAAGAGCCAAAAGAAGAAACCACCTCAGTGTGAAAGAATCCAAGATGAATGGATAAGCCAAATGCTGTCCATACATACAGTGGAGATGGTGGGATGGCATCACTGACTCGACGGACATGAGTTTGAGCAACCTCCGGGAGATAGAGGAGGACAGGGAATTCTGGCGGGCTGCAGTCCATGGGGTCACAAAGAGTCGGACACGACTGAGCGGCTGAACAACAAACAGCAAAACAACGGGACATTATTATTCAGCCTGAACAGGATGGAAACTCTAACACATCTACGATGCGAATGAACTGCGAGGACGTCACGCTAAGTGAAATAAGCTGGTGACAAAGACAGATACTGTATGACCCTACTTAGATAGCGTAGTAAAATTCAGAGAGTCAGAAAGTAGAAGGGTATTTACCTGAGGTAGGAGGAGGTGGAGAGTTGCTGTTGAACGGGTACACAGTCGTTTTGTCTTGCTTTGTTTTGTGTGGGGTTTTATGGCTGAGCTGGTGGTGTGTGAGAGCTTAGTTCCCCAACCAGAGACTGAACCCAGGACTTGGTGAAATGCTAACCACCGGACTGCCAGAGAATTCCCTGCGTACACAGTTACAGTTGGGGAAGATGAAGTTTCTAGAGGTGGGTTATGGTGATGGTTGCACAAAAATGGGAAAGTACTTAATGCCACAGAACTGTATGCGTAAAAATGGTTAAAATGGAAAACGTTGTGTTATGTGCATTGTACCATAATTAAAGATATATCAAAGTATTCCATTTTAAAATGTATATGGCTGAAAAGATACAAAAGGATATATCTATAATGTTACCAATAACTATCTCTGGCAATTCATTATGAGTGATTTGAGAAAGTTATCTTATTTTCTAAATGTTTAAACTTGGTGAGCTGTATAATAAAATACAGTCCTGCAAAATTACAAAGGGCAAGATTTCTAGTAATGTCTTCATGAGAAGATAGAGCAATTTTTCTTCACAGAAAACAAGTATAAAACGAGACAAAGTCATTCTTCTAACAGAGTACTGGAAAATGACCAAAGGCAGGTAACAACTTGAAAAATCATTATTCAGGAAAGGCTGCTCACAGAGGCCAGGAACTGAAGGCCTGGGAAGGCCAGATCTCTCCAAACAAGGGCAACAAAAACCCACAGCTTCACTGGGCAAAGATGGTGGGCATGGTTCAAGGGTGGCGTATTTAACAGGGAGATCTGAAAATGAGAGAGTCATATGTGATGATTACTTTATTTCAACTTGACTGGGCTCAGGGATACCCAGGTAGCTTGTAGCTGTTCCGTTGCCAAGTCGTGTCCGACTCTTTGCAACCTCGTGGACTGGAGCACACCAGGCTCCCCTGTCCCTCACCATCTCCCGGAGTTTGCCCAGGTTCATGTCCACTGAGTCAGTGATGCTGTCTCACCATCTCGTCCTCCGCCACCCGTTCTCCTTTTGCCTTCAGTCTTTCCCAGTATCAGGATCTTTCCCAATGAGTTGGCTCTTCACATCAGGTGGCCACAGAATTGAAGCTTCAGCTTCAGTATCTGTAATTAAATTTCACTCATTCTCATCCATTTCAGTTCACTGATTCCTAAGATGTTGATATTCACTCTTGCCATCTCCTGATTGATCACATCCAATTTGCCTCTATTCGTGGCTCTAACATTCCAGGTTCCTATGCAATACTGTTCTTTACAGCATCGGACTGTACTTTCACCACCAGACACATCCACAGCTGAGCGTGGTTTCCACTTTGGCCCAGCTGCTTGGGCCCCTCCGCTTCATCCTTTCTGGAGCTATTAGTAATTGTTCTATGCTCTTCCCCCAGTAGCATTCTGGACACCTTTCAACCTGGGGGGCTATTCTTCTGGTGTCATATCTTTCTGCCTTTTCGTACTGGATAGCTAGTAAACCATTGTTTCTGAATGTGTCTATGAGAGTGTTTCCAGAAGAGAGTCAGTAGACTAAGTAAAGAAGATAACCCTTGCCAATGCATCTGGGCACCATCCAGCCCTTTGAGGGCCTGAATAGAACAAAAAGGCAGAGGGAGAGGGAGTTCGCTCTCTGTGCTCGAGCTGGGACATGCATCTTCGGCCCTCAGACACCAGCATTCCATGTTCTTAGGCCTTTGGGCTTAGACCGGGACTTCAACCATTCGCCCCCTGATGCTCAGGCCTTCAGACTTGGGCTGAATCACACTGGCTTTCCTGGCTCTCCGGGTTGCAGATGACAGACCGTGGGGCTTCTCAGCGGCCGTTCTGGGGTGAGCCAACTCCTAGATTAAGTCTTCTCTTTATCTGTATTTATATCTATATATCCCACTTTTCTATTTCTCTGATGAATCCTAATACACCACAGAAGGCTAAGACAACAAATTCTTCACTCATCTTCAGCTGAATACTAAACTAAGCATCAGTGGGGCGTAACCCAGAGAAAAGGGAAGCCCAGGGACACTTGAAAACGTCCTCCCTCTTCTTCCTAGCCTGAACCTGGAACCTTTGAATGAGCTCCTCAACCCACCCAGAGCTCAGGTTTCAAAAGATTAAACCCTTATTGGCTCGAGGTGTCTGCGTATAACCTACGCCCACTCAGTGGCTCCTTGAACTACTCAGACATAGGGAAGGGCCCTAGAGAGCCAAGCTAAAATAGAAAAAAAAAATGAAAGTGAGAAAAAAGATTAGCAGGTTCATGCTGTGGGAGAGACAGAGGTTGCAGCTTGGGTCCAGGCAAGTTAATTGCCTACCGAAACAGAAAAATCAACAACTTCAGAAAAACAAAATAATCTAGAGTTGCCACAGTGTATTATCCACAACCTCAGGTTTTCAACCAAAAACTACTATACAGGCAAAGAAACAGGGAAGGTGACCCATATCAGGGGTGGGCGGGGAGGGGGCGGGGGAGGGAAGCAGTCACTAGAGACTCATTCAAAGTGGACCTAGATGTTGACTATACTAATAGATTTTCAAAAGCTGAAAAATAATATACATATGTTCAAAGAATTGCAAGAATATGTATTCAAAAAAGTAAAGAAAAATATGCTGAGTGAGAGTGAATAAATAGAAACTGAACACAGAACTAAAAAGTAGTTTAAAATCAAATAGAAATTCTAGAGCTAAAAAGTGCAGTAACTGGAGAAAAATGTTTAAATACACCAGCTGGGCGCCATATGAAATGTGAGATAATGGAAGAAAGAAACAATGAACTTGGAAGATGTATCAGTAGAAATTCTCCAAACTGAAAAGCACAGCTTGAGGGGAAAGACTGAGGAAACATCAACAGAGTCTCAGAAATCTTTAGAACAATATCAAACACTGCAACATATGTTTCATTACAGCCCCAAGAGAGAAAAGAGAGAAGTGGGGAGAAAAATATTTGACGTATAATGGCCCAGATCTTCCTAAATTTGGTGAAATACATTGGCTAAAAGATCCAAGAATATCAGCAAGAAGGATAAACATAGAGAATCACATACATCATAGTCAAACTGCTCAGAGACAAAGATAAAAACTCTGGAAGCAGCAAGAGAAAAAGACACACCACATATTGATAGGACACACACCACAATGACGTGACAGGCAGCTGAGCTCTCACCAGAAATAATGGAGGCCAGAAAACACTGGAGTGACATATTCACAGCGCTGAAAGAGAACTCCTGTCTACAAAGAATAATCTATGCAGTAAACTGTCCTTCAAATTAGGGTGAAATAAAGACATTTACAGATAAATAAATACTGAACAAACTGGCTCCTAGAAGATCTGCATTATATTAAAAACTACAGGAAAACTGAATAAAAACGTCTAACTGAAGGGAAATGATACATGAAATAATCCAAACACACACGTTGGAACTAAGACCACTGAAGCTGGTAGCGGTGTGATGCAATCTCTCTTTTGTTTCATTAATTTCCTTCGAAGATATATGACTGTTCAAGGCAGAGGTTATTACACCGTGCAGCTAGGTTTACAACACGTACAGATGTGTGTGCGCGCGCACGCACACGCACGGGCTCAGCAGCTAGGTTTATAACACGTATAGATGTGTGTGCGCGCGCATGCACACGCACGGGCTCAGTCGTGTCCGACTCTTTGCAACCCCGTGGACTGTAGCCCACCAGGCTCCTCTGTCCATCGGATTTCCCAGGCAAGAATACTGGAGTGGATTGCCATTTCCTCCTCCAGGAGAAATTCCTGACCCAAGGATCGAACCTGCGTCTCCTGCATCAGCAGGCGGATTCTTTACCACTCAGCCACCTGGGAAACCCAGGTAGATATAATATCTATGATAATAATAGCACAGAGAAAGGAGGTAATTGAACTACAGTACTACAAATTTGGTGAAAGTTAGCCATTATTAATTTGAATTAGATTGTGATAAGGTGAAACATGCATATTGCAATGCCTAGAGAAATCACTGTGGTCAGACCATGAACTCCTTATTACCAAACTCAGACTTAAATTGAAGAAAGTGGGGAAAACCACTAGACCATTCAGGTATGACCTAAATCAAATCCCTTATGATTATACAGTGAAATTGAGAAATAGATTTAAGGGACTAGATCTGATAGACAGCGTGCCTGATGAACTATGGACGGAGGTTTGTGACATTGTACAGGAGACAGGGATCAAGACCATCCCCGTGGAAAAGAAATGCAAAAAAGCAAAATGGCTGTCTGGGGAGGCCTTACAAATAGCTGTGAAAAGAAAATAAGCGAAAAGCAAAGGAGAGAAGGGAAGATATAAGCATCTGAATGCAGAGTTCCAAAGAATAGCAAGAAGAGACAAGAAAGCCTTCCTCAGTGATCAGTGCAAAGAAATAGAGGAAAACAACAGAATGGGAAAGACTAGCGATCTCTTCAAGAAAATTAGAGATACCAAGGGAACATTTCATGCAAAGATGGGCACAATAAAGGACAGAAATGGTATGGACCTAACAGAAGCAGAAGATATTAAGAAGAGGTGGCAAGAATACATAGAAGAACTATACAAAAAAGATCTTCAGGACCAAGATAATCACGATGGTGTGATCACTCACCTAGAGCCAGACATCCTGGAATGTGAAGTCAAGTGGGCCTTGGGAAGCATCACTACGAACAAAGCTAGTGGAGGTGATGGAATTCCAGTTGAGCTATTTCAAATCCTGGAAGATGATGCTGTGAAAGTGCTGCACTCAATGTGCCAGCAAATTTGGAAAACTCAGCAGTGGCCACAGGACTGGAAAAGGTCAGTTTTCATTCCAATCCCAAAGAAAGGCAATGCCAAAGAATGTTCAAACTACTGCACAATTGCACTCATCTCACATGCTAGTAAAGTCATGCTCAAAATTCCCCAAGGCAGGCTTCAGCAATATGTGAACCGTGAACTTCCAGATGTTCAAGCTGGTTTTACAAAAGGCAGAGGAACCAGAGATCAAATTGCCAACATCTGCTGGATCACTGAAAAAGCAAGAGAGTTCCAGAAAAACATCTCTTTCTGCTTTATTGACTATGCCAAAGCCTTTGACTGTGTGGATTACAATAAACTGTGGAAAATTCTTCAAGAGATGGGAATACCAGACCACCTGACCTGCCTCTTAAGCAACCTGTATACAGGTCAGGAAGCAATAGTTAGAACTGGACATGGAACAACAGACTGGTTTCAAATAGGAAAAGGAGTACGTCAAGGCTGTATATTGTCACCCTGATTATTTAACTTATATGCAGAGTACATCATGGGAAATGCTGGGCTGGATGAAGCACAAGCTGGAATCAAGATTGCTGGGAGAAATATCAGTAACCTCAGATATGCAGATGACACCACCCTTATGGCAGAAAGTGAAGAGGAACTAAAGAGCCTGTGGATGAAAGTGAAAGAGGAAAGTGAAAAAGTTGGCTTAAAGCTCAACATTCAGAAAACTAAGATCATGGCATCTGGTCCCATCACTTCATGGCAAATAGGTGGGGAAACAGTGGAAACAGTGGCTGACTTTATTTTGGGGGGCTCCAAAATTACTGCAGATGGTGACTGCAGCCATGAAATTAAAAGACGCTTGCTCCTTGGAAGAAAACCTATGACCAAACTAGACAGCATAGTAAAAAGCAGAGACATCACTTTGCCAACAAAGGTCCATCTAGTCAAGGCTATGGTTTTTCCAGTAGTCATGCATGGATGTGAGAGTTGGACTATAAAGAAAGCTGAGGACCGAAGAACTGATGCTTTTGAACTGTGGTGTTGGAGAAGACTCTTGAGAGTCACTTGGACTGCAAAGAGATCCAACCAGTCCATCCTAAAGGAAATCAGTCCTGAATATTCATTGGAGGGACTGATGCTGAAGCTGAAACTCCAATACTTTGGCCAGCTGATGCAAAGAACTGACTCACTGGAAAAGACCCTGATGCTGGGAAAGATTGAAGGCGCGAGGAGAAGGGGACAACAGAGGATGAGATGGTTCGATGGCATCACTGACTCAATGGACATGAATTTGAGTAAACTCTGGGAGTTGGCGATGGACAGGGAAGCCTGGAGTGCTGCATTCCATGGGGTCACAAAGAGTCGGACACGACTGAGCAACTAAACTGAACTGAACTGATCAAATTACCCATAATATTTTCCACAGAACTAGAACAAGTTATCCTAAAATTTATATAGCATCATAAAAGATGCAGAATTGCCAAAGCAATCCTGAGGAGGAAAAACAAAGCAAGAGGCACAATCCTCCTAGACTTCAGAAAATGCTACAAAACTGCGGTAATCAAAACAGCATGGTGTTGGCACAAAAACATGCATGTGAATCAATGGACAGAACAAAGAGTCAAAAAAACAACCCCACACCTGCGGACAACTAATCTTTGACAAAGAGGAAGATTATACAATGGGGAAAAGACAATCTCTTCAACAAATGGTGTTGGGAAAGTCAGACAACCGCATGTAAATCAAAGAAGTTAGAACACACCCTCGTATCATATGTAAAAATAAGCTCAAATGGCTTAAAGAGTTAAACATGTGACATGACACCATGAAACTCCACAGGAGCTCATATGCAAAACATTCCATGCCATAAATTGTACCAATGTTTCCTTAGGTCAGTCTCCCAGGGCAATAGAAATAAAAACAAACAAATGGGACTTGATCAAGCATACAAGCTTTTGCTCAGCAAAGGAAACCATAAACAAAACAAACAGAAAACCCACAGAATGAGAGAAAATACTTGCCAATGATGGGCCCAACGTGGGCGTAATTTCAAAAATATGTAAACAGCATGTGCGACTCAAACCAGAAAAAGAAACAAGCCAATCAAAAAATGGGGAGAAGCCCTAAACAGACGTTTCTCCAAAGAAGACATACAGATAGCCAACGCGCACGTGAAAACATGCTCCACATCGCTAGTTATTAGAAAAATGCAAATCTAAACTAGAATGAGGTGCTGCCTGACACGGTCAGAGTGGCCACGATTAAAATGTCTGTAAACACCAAATGCTGGAGAGGGTGTGGAGAACAGGGAGCCCGCCTACACTGCTGGTGGGAATGTAGGTTGGTGCAGCTGCCATGGAAAACAGTATGGAGGCTCCTCAAAACACGGAAAATAGAATTACCATGGGATCCATAAACCCTACTCCTGGGCATAAACCATAAACTAGAATTCAAAAAGATACACACACCCCTGTGTTCATAGCAGCACGATTCCCAACAACAAAGACAGGAAAACGAGCTACGTATCCATCAACAAGTGAATGGATAAACAAGATGTGGTACCGGTGGAATACGATTCAGCCGGAAAAGAGTGAAGTGATGCCATTTGCTGCATCGTGAATGGACCTAGAGATGATCACACCAAGTGAAGTAAGTTAGAGAAAGACAAATATCATGTGATATCACTTATATGCAGAATCTAAAAGTTACAAAAACGAAACTTATTTACAAAACAGAAACAGACTCACAGGCTTAGAGAATGAATTTGTGGTTGGGGAAGTAAGAATAGACTGGGGCTTTGGGATTGACGTATACACACTGCTACATTTAAAGACAGATAACCCAGGCTCTAATGCCTATCAAAAGTAACTCAGCTCAATACTCTGCAATAACCTAAATGAGAAAAGAATTAGAAAAAAAAATAGATACAGGAATATGTATAATGGAATCACTTTTCAACATACCTGAAACTCACACAGCCTTGTTAATCAACTGCACTTCAATCAGTTCAGTCGCTCAGCCGTGTCCGACTCTGTGACCCCATGCACTGAAGCACGCCAGGCTTCCCTGTCCATCACCAACTCCCAGAGCTTGCTCATGTCCACTGAGTTGGTGATGCCATCCAACCATCCAACCATCTCGTCCTCTGTCGTACTTCAATATAAAATAAAATTCTTTTAAAAAAGGAAAAAAATCTCTGAACCTCAAAAATGTTATAGTCGGCAAAGAAAGCCAGACAACAAAGACCACATACTGTCTGACCTCACTGATAGGAATTGCTATGAAAGGGCTTCCCTGGCGGCTCAGAGCGTGAAGTGTCTGCCTGCAATGTGGGAGACCTGGGTTCGATCCCCAGGTTGGGAAGGTCCCCTGGAGAAGGAAATGGCAGCCGACTCCAGGACTGTTGCCTGGAAAATTGCATGGAGGGAGGAGCCATGGGATTGCAAAGAAAAGCAAAACTCCAGGGACAGAAATTACATGAGTGGTGACCTGGGGCTGGAGATGCCCCATAAAGAGATGCAAGGGGATTCGGGCAGTGCCAGAAGTGTGCTGAACCTTGCCTGTGGGTGTGGATACGAACACGTACCGAAATTCATTGCACTGTCTGTTTAAAGTGGGTGAAATGTATGGAATGCAAGTTAGAACCTCAGTAAGCCCGTGAGAAAACAGGAGACAAGAAATTTGTGATGGAATGAAGAACTGTGGGAACCAGGAGCAATGCTCTGACCCATCGTCACATCTGGGTTGACATTTGTGTGCTACGAATCGCGAGCTTCCTGGTCAAGGTTGGCTGAGAAGATGAGCTGCCATGGAGACAGTGCCCCGTCCAGTGGGGCAGAAAGGCATGTGACTGCGTCATTTCAAAGCAATGCGGCAAGGCTTCACCGGAGCTCTAAGATCCACAGACGCGCAGAGGAGAGAAGCATCAGCCTTTCTGGGAGAGGGGAGCCCTCCGGGGGAGCACAGGGCATCCTCAGAGCTGGGACAGTGGGGACGTCAGGCTGGTGCTCTCCCTCCTCTTCCTGCCCACCCAAGTGCCGGATGGCTCTCATTTCTCTTTTCCTTAAAGTATTAAAACGTAACCTTGCCTAGAGAGTTCCCTGATACCTCTCAGAATCATTAGTCTCTGCAGGGTGTTGCAAAAACTGGGTTGGGGACTTCCCTGGTGGTCCGGTGTTTGAGAACCCACCTGCCAATGCAGGGGACGTGGTTTCGATCCCTGGTCCGGGAAGATTCCACGTATCAGGGGGTTGCGGGGGCAACTAAGCCCGTGTGCCACAACTGGAGAGCGACCCACATGTGCCGCAGCTAGAGAAGGCCGCGCAGCAACGGAGGCACAGCACAGCCACAAAGAAGGAATAAAAAGGGAGCACTCTTCCTTTCAATAATAATTCTAAAACACCGGGTTGGGGCATCTCTATTCTGAGGGCAGCTGTGGTGACCAGCCTCCTAGACGCTGAGTCACTCTCGGTGCGGTCGGGGAGGGAGTAGGTAGCAAGGAGAACACTGCCAGCAAAGAGACCACCTGTGCAAAGGCCCTGTGGCAGGACCTGCTGTGTTCTGGGAACTGAGCAGAAGCCTGTGTGAGCAATGCCAGAAAGGAGGCACAGAGGTCTGGGGTACAGACTGCTGTGTCCTAGGGCAGGGCAATGTCTTGCGAAGTTATTCAGCTCCATTACCGTGTCTAATTGTCTCAGAGTCGCTTTGTCCCGGCTCCATGGGTAACCCCCTAAGGGTAGAGCCTGTGCTTCACATAGTTGCCTTATAAGCCTACAAAGGAGGGGAGGAATGTTTACCGCAAGTCTCCTCTGTAATTTGTGGGCGTTACAGCCTTCAGTTCTTACATGGTAAGTGATTGCATCATCCCCGTTTAAGGATAAGGCGACTAAGGTCCAGAGAGGGCGAGTGACTTACTCAGAGTCACACAGCAAGGCAGAGCTGGGATTCAAAACACAGTCTGCCTTGCCCGAGCCCCGCACCACATCTAGTTGGGTACCAAGAGCCAAGAGCTGTCAGATGTCCCGGGGCAGTGAGGCTGGGCCTGGCCAGCTTGTTGGGCTCATTCCCTAAACCTCGAAACCAGGACAGGGGGCAGCAGGTGGGCAGCTGGCTCGCTGCCCCATTCCCCTGGCAGTAAGGACAGGCACGACCGTCTCGGGGTGACTAAGGCTGCAAAGATGTGCTGAAAGTTAGACGAGTGACTAAGAGGAAGGAAGGGTGTCCCCGCGCGTCCCACCCCTGCCCCGTGCGGCCATTTCCCAATCCCTCTACTGGTTTGACCAAGTTGATGGGACAGAGGGTGGAGGGGCGTGTGGGCGCACAGGAGCGGCGGCAGGAAGCAGGCTGGGCCAGGAGCCGGGCGTGACTGTGACAGCCTCCTGCCCTGCCCCACGCCCCCCGGCCCACATGGGGCTGCCCGCATCTGGCCTCGCTCCTCAGGCCCTTGGGGGCTCCCCCACTCCACGACAAAGCCCAGCCTCTCGCCTGGTGTCTGCAGGCGGCTCCCCAGGTTCATCCTCCAACCTTCTGCTCCTCCAAACTGCCTTTCCAGGCCCCATCTCATCTGCCCTTTGGCCGGGCAGGTCTCCTACCTCCTCAAGATTCCACTTCTGTTGCCCAGGAGTGTTGACCTTTGATTCTTGAAATGCCCAAACCAGCTTCTTCTTCGTCCCCAAGCCACCCATGGTTACCCAGCTCAATCCAGGGGACTCTAGCCAAGGTAGCCTGGGGTCTTGAATCGCCCTTCTGGGGACCTGTCCTGGCTCCTGGGTGATCCTAGGAGACCCCCAGCTAAGTTCTCCTTGAAGCACCCTTCACCCTCCCTGGCAAAGCCTGCGACCCCAGCCCCCGAGGCGCATAGGTGCAGTGCAGCTCAGGCCAGTGGGTCGTGGTGCCTTGAGCCCAGGCCTGTTTCCCCACCGGGAGCCTCTGGCACATAGAAGGTGCCCAGGAGAAGTTGGGAGATGGAAGAGAGGGAGCAAGGAGAGAAGAAAGGGAAGGAGGGAGGGGGTGCTTCCCTGGTGGCTCAGCAGTAAAGAATCTATCTTCCAGTGTAGGAGACACAGGTTCCCTCCCTGGTCGAAGCCCTGATCACCCCAGCTGGAGAAATAAAGCGCAGCCAAAAGAAATAAACAAGTAAGAAAGGGAAGGACGAGCCCAGCCTGGTGCCCGCTCCTCAGATGTGTTGTTGAACAGAAAGAAATGATTCGAGATATATCTGCTTGCTAAGGGGAAATTTACCGCCTTCCAGAAAGGAAAGCCTCCGCTGCTTTTCTTATGTTGGCGGTGATAACATGCACGCACTGAGTTGTTTTCATGCGCATGCTGAGTTTTTTTTTTTCCTAGACCAGAAGCTGGTGAACTTTTTCTATCAATTCAGTTCAGTTCAGTTCAGTCACTCAGTTGTGTCCGACTCTTTGCGAACCCATGAATTGCAGCACGCCAGGCCTCCCTGTCCATCACCAACTCCCAGAGTTCACTCAGACTCACATCCATCGAGTCGGTGATGCCATCCAGCCATCTCATCCTCTGTCGTCCCCTTCTCCTCCTGCCCCCAATCCCTCCCAGCATCAGAGTCTTTTCCAATGAGTCGACTCTTCGCATGAGGTGGCCAAAGTACCGCAGTTTCAGCTTTAGCATCATTCCTTCCAAAAAACACCCAGGACTGATCTCCCTAAATAATTTAGGTTTGGGGGCCCACCTATGTTCTCCACAGCATAGTCTTCTGACCTTGGTTTGCTTTTAATTCTCTCTAAAGAGTCATTCTCAGCTCACAGGCTGTACGAAAACGCTGATTCTAGATGAGCCACAGAGTTACAGATGAGAATGTGGAAATCACCTTAAACCCCCATCCGGAAGTAACCACTGCCAGCATTTTGGTGTTTTTCTCGCTAGGCTCCTTTTGGGCATGTGTATTGTGTGTGTGTGTGTGTTAGTCGCTCAGTCGTGTACAACTCCCTGCAACCCCATGGAATACAGCCCGCCAGGCTCCTCTGTCCATGGGATTCTCCAGGCAAGAATGCTGGAGTGGGCTGCCATGCCCTCCTCCACGCGTATTGTGTATATTTGCCAAAATAGGACTATGTTCTGCATACTGTGTAGTAACGGGCTTTTTCAGTTGATAAAATAACGTGGGTCTAAGTCCACGCTGCTGAATGCGGCCGGCAGACTTCACTATTGTGGCCACGTCACACTGCTTACCGTGAGGCTAACGAGCTTTGGTATATCTATTGAGGGCAGATGGGTTGCTGCCTCCAAATCCTTGGTTGGTTTATTAAAGAGATGAAAAAGGCTGTGAGGGGATGGATCTCAGTGCCCTGGGTCCAAAGCACCGCTCCTATAGCAGACACAGAGAACGTGATGATTTTATCACATATTTGCCTCATTTCTCTCCAGCGAGGGCTGGTGGAGCAGAGAAAGGGAAGCGCAGACAGGCGCCTGCTTTGACCCCAGGGCTGATCTCACAGCAGACGCAGCTGCAGTCAACAGGGAGCCCGCGTTGGGGGCCAAATGCAGGCGATACAGCAGCCCTTAGCGCAGCATCCGGGCCGGTCTTCAGGCAGGAGACACTGGCTGGGCCAGTCACCAGCCGTCTGCCCCACAGGAGAGCCTCCCACAGACGCGGCTCCTCACTTTCCAGATGGGCGCTGGATGGCCCAGCAGACATGAAGGTCCTGGAGGGCAGGAGAGGGGGGTCCTCCATGCAACCTAAGACCCTCCAATAACTGTAGGCTGGAAAGTGGTCCGGGGGGCTTCCCTGGTGACTCAGACGGTAAAGAATCCACCTGCAATGCAGGAGACCCAGGTTCGATCCCTGGGGCAGGAAGATCCCCTGGAGGAGGGCATGGCAACCTACTCCAGTATTCTTGTCTGGGGAATCCCTATGGACAGAGGAGCCTGGCGGGCTACAGACCATGGGGTAGCACAGAGTCAGACACGACTGAGCGACTGAACTGAACTGAGCCTCCGCACACGCTGCTCCCTCCGACTGATGCTGTTCCCTCTGATCATGTGCACCCCCCCTTTTCTGGCGGCTTGGCGTGTTAGAAGGCTTGGCGGCTTCCAAGACTCGTTTCCAGGATCACTGTCCCTGACCACCAGGGCAGTCAGGGGCTGCCCCCTCAGCATACCCACAGGGCACAAACAGTCTGGGGAGTGGGAATCTGTGTACACCTTTCCCTCGGCCCCGCAGGCATGAGGGCTGCCCATCTTCAGACCCCACTGCCTACGCCATGCCCGGCTCAGGGGCAGCCTTTGGCCAACAGCGGCTGGGTTAGGGGCAAATGAAAGCTGGCGGGGGGCAGGCAGATGGACCCGGGGCCCAGCTCCAATCACTGACCACCGGCCCAGGGGCCAAGTCCCCAGCCCACGTGCCAGCCGGGGTGCAGCCGGGGTGCAGCCCGCGTGCCAGTGCAGAGCGGCCCAGGCAAGAAGGTGCTTGTCTGAGAACCGAGCCAAGGGGTGACTTCACTGCTGACTCAGCCCCGCAAACACGAAGGTTGGGGCCGCCCTTGTCAGGAGGGGCGGCTCCCAGGACAGTTTTAACAGGCAAGGTGCAGGCTTGGGGGCCAGAAAGCAGGGCGGGTGAGTCAGCCAACGGGAGCCGCCTTGCCCTAAAAAGGGAAGAGCTTTCCTCTCGCAGGTCTCTGCTGATCCCATCACACTCATTAAGAGAAAGAAAAGAAATAGGAGGGGAAAAGGCTCAAAGCCCAGAGCTGGCACTTCTTCTCGGCCGTAATTAACGATCATTCGGAAAGAATGGATGACGCCATCCCTGGTTTGCGCCAAATACAAGCGCCCCAGGTGTGCGGCACCGACGGCCCTGGACCCGGCCCTCCTCCCGCGCCCGCGACACCAGCTCCCCTTGGGTTGTCCTCTCACCCCCCAGACCAGTCACACCCCACATGCGTCAGCCCCTTCCAGGGGCGGGGGGCATTTGCAGCCCTCTGGTCCTCCAAGGCAGACTTCCGCTTTCCCACCAAGGCATTACACCCGAGACCAGGGCTCCGAGCTGGGTTCCACGGCATTCCAGGCTCTGCTGGGGGCACCCAAGACGCGGGGTCGCCAGAGCTCCCAGCAGAGCCCGAGGCCGGTCCTGGCCGCCCGACTGTAGGGTGAGGACACTGAGACTGGGGACGGGGTGGGCAGGTCCTGGCCGCCCGACTGTAGGATGGAGACACTGAGACTGGGGACGGGGGGGAACTCGACACTAGTGAGCGGCTGCATGGGGCCCGGTCCTGCACGGACACGTCAGTGGTCACTCCCCAGAGCCCCCTCACGGGACGGGAAGGGAGGGCACCACAGCAGGCAGGGACCTGGTGGCCGTCAAGTGACGACTGGGCCCCACAGACAGAGCGGGGGGACACACAGGGTCTCTGCCCCCCAAGGCGGATCCCCCAGCCCTCCCAAGGCTGAGCAGAGGCCGCCAGCCACCAGGACCTGAGGGCCACCCTGTCTCCCACCAGGAGGTTCCGTGGGGACAGGGGGTTCACCCAGGGCCTCTTCACCCGCCCCGGGGGAGCCAGGCACGGACAAGTCAGTAAACCCCGCCAGCTGAGCCAGACTAGAGGCAGCCTTCCAGCCGGGCCAGGACCACCGGCACAATTGCACCTTCCCCCCAAATATTTGAAGTCCTGACCCTCGGTATCTCAGAACGCGATCGTCTTTGAAAGCAGGGTGTTGACAGAGGTAATCAAGTTAGAATGGGGTCGTTAGGGTGGGCCCTAACCCAACACGACCGGGGGTCCTCTCAAGAGGGGACACCGACACATAAATCCTCAGGGAGAGGACAGCGTGCGAAGGCAGAGACCGGGGCGCTGCTGCTCCAAGCCAAGGGGACCCACGGACTGCCAGCCAGACCTCGGGAGCTGGGAACAAGGCCTGGGACAGACACTCCCCCAAAGCCCCGGAAGGGACCGACCCTCCCGACACATCCAGCCTCCAGATGGGGAGACGATACGAATCTGTTACTGAGAGCCACCTGGCTTGTGAGACTTTGTTCCAGGAGCCCCGAGAAAAGAAGACAGTGGTTTTTGGGGAGCGTGGGAAGTGTGCACAGAGCCCTTGCCTGGAATCACGTCCTGTGCCCGTCGTCCTGACATTCTTAGTAACTTCTGGAGAGGGGCCCACGTTCTCACTTTGCACTAGGCCCTGATCATCACACAGGCCTTCCTGTTTTCAGAACTCTCTGGCGAGACCCCACCACAAGCCCAGACACCTCCCAGGCAGCCAGGGCCCCACGCAGTCCGAGGCCAAGCACTTGGTGGACCCGAGGCCTGGCCTCACGGGGGTCCCAGGGCAGTGGGCGGGGCTTCCCACCACCTCGTTTCCCTAAAGACCAGCTCAGGGTGGGAACCCCCAGTACAGCCCGGGTCGTGACTCCCCTGGGGGTCCACCGCGGGGGGTGGGGGCTGATTCCTGGTCGGAGCGCTAAGATCTCATATGCCGTGCACGCGTGCTCAGTCACCCAGTCCTGTCCGACCCCCCAACCCCATGGACTGCAGCCCGCCAGGCTCCTCTTGTCCATGGGATTCTCCAGGTAAGAATACTGCAGTGGGTTGCCATGCCTTCCTCCAAGGGATCTTCCCCACCCAGGGATGCAGCCTGTGTCTTCTGCGTGGGCAGGCGGATTCTTTACTGCCCGAGCCACCAGGGAAGCCCCTCACGCACCGTGAGGTGAGGCCCAAAACTTAAAAAAAAAAAAAAGAAGAAAGGATAACTTGGATCAGGACTCCTGGGTTCTCTTGCCAACCCTACGTCCTTCCAACTGTGAGCCAAATCCAGCTAAATGTTAGACTCTGCCAACAGGCAGCTGCCAGGAGCCGAGAGGCTTGGCCACCGTCACAGCCCCTCCCTGACGCGCTGTGACCTCGTCCGACTTTGTCCCGACTCAGATCACATCAACCAGGGTTTCCAGACCCCCCCCCCCCAGAGCACAAGACCACCATTGAGCACCGAACACTCAGGCCTTCTGGGAGCCAGAGCCTGCCGCCGGGTATAAGAGTCAGTTTCTATTTATTTCTACTCTGAAGGACAAACAGATCCTCCTGG
Organism: Bos javanicus; assembly: GCF_032452875.1. NCBI lineage: Eukaryota > Metazoa > Chordata > Mammalia > Artiodactyla > Bovidae > Bos > Bos javanicus. Next base: position 133,622,993 of record NC_083869.1, on the reverse strand, counting down.
GAAGCAGGTCACCTCACGGTGGAGGATCTCTCAGCCACTTTTGCAGAGAGCTAATGCGTTTCGTCCCTCGCCGGGTCCGGGATACTCTCCCTTAGCCTGGGAGCAGCAGGGGATGGGGGTGGAGAAGGACAGGGGTCCGTTCCACTGGGATGCTGAGGTCCTGCCCGCAGCGTCATCGTGGACATCACATCGACCGCCGGCGACACAGCTGGGATGAGACCTAGACAACAATGACGCCGGGGTCACTGCAGCTCCCCGGTGACCCCCGCGTCCAACTTCAGCTCCAAGCTTCAGGACACAGCGGGCCTTCACCCACGCGGCCGGCTGAGATCCCCCTTCTCGCTTTGCCCATACCTGATGACCTGGAAGAGTGGGCCTGGGAGAAGGTGAGGGGCGGGAGGAGGGGGGAGACGGGAGAATAGCCCAGGGGTGGCAGGGGCCTGAGAACCGCCCACCAGCCCCGAGGCCCCCAGTCCAGACTTCCCCCCCCTCCCTCCCCAGGCCGGTTGTCCTGAGCACCCAGCAGACGCTGGCAGGCTCTGCCTCCCTGCTCTCCTGTTCTGTCCCTTTACCGAACACGTTTCACCTGGATTACCTGTCTGCCCATCTCTCTTCCTGACCCATATAATGCATTCCTTCAAGCCGGAGGTTTTTGATCTAATATTTGGCCTTGTATGGGACCTGGCACAGAGGTGGAGGTATATGCCGAATCCTTCTGAGAGAGAACAGTCCAAGGAGGCAAGACAGTGTGGAAGGCCAGGCAAGAGCTGGCCATGGTTACACTGGATCGTCACTGCGGATCTGACGAGTGTGGTCAGACACTGGAGACACGGGAAAACGAGAGAATGAATGGGCACCTCCCCCGTGGCCCAGGGGTTAAGAATCTGCCTGCCAATGCAGGGGCCATGGGCTCCATCCCTGGGTGGGAAAGTAAGATCCCACATGCCCTGGGGCAGCTAAGCCTGCGCCGCAACCTCTGAGCCTGTGCGCTCTGGAGCCTTCGCACGGTGTCAGAGAAGCCCATGTGCTACAGTGAAAGATCCCGAAAGATCCTGCATGCCACAGCAAGACGCAGCCAAACACACACACAGACACACGCACACACGCGCGATGAATGAATCAAAGGAGAAACGGATCCTGGGCCCAGTGGAGGCACATGCCCAAACCCACTTTGCTGGTGAGAAAATCTGCAAGATGCAAATGGGCGGGAGACTTCTGCCCTCTTTTCCTTTCACCAGGATCTCAGCAAACTGGAATCGCTGTAGCCCTCCTTGGGAGGAGCAATCAGATAGAGACATTTATTAGGTAACCCCTGAGGCTCTCTTGGGCTGATTCCCGACCTGGACCCTGTGCCAGCAAACAGGGAAAAGCCTAGACTCCCCACTCCCACCCCACCATGAGAGGAAAAGCTCATGCCAAACAGGCACCATGGGCAGCTCGCTGGCAGCGGCTAGAATAAGTTCCCATGAACTTATGAAGCCCCAGGGGACAGGCAGGGCCATGGAGGGACAACCAGGGCGAGTCTGCAGTTTTCGCTTCGTTATCAAGACCAGGCCTAGGAATTTCGGAAACTGCAGAGAGCAGTCATGTAAACCCCACCCCCATGCCTTCCCGGGACAACTGTTCTATTTGGACGCCTTTCCTTCCAGCTCTTTCTAGGTGTGGTTTTCTGCACAGAGAGGAGAGGACAGGCAGCACCGCCCCCCATGAGAGGAGAGGAGATGCCCGTCACCCCTCCCATTCTTGGGTTCCGCACGAGTCCCCGAGAAGTGCCTGGCACCCCTGTTTGCAGGCCTTCCCTGTGGGCCTCAGGCTCCTCCTGGTCTCTGGCTGCTGGAACAACCCACACCTGCAAGAGTGTGTGCAATCCTCTTCAGAAACTCAGGGACTCTCAGGAGGGGGCGGGAGGGCTGAGGCTGTCCAAAGGAGCGGGGCATTGCCACCCTGCAGGTCTGAATGCAGCTCCCACCGTCAGACCAGGTCATCCATTCATTTACTGAGTTGGTCCATCGGTCAGTCAGCAAACCTTCTGGGGATCCAGAGAAAGGGAACACAGAGTCCCTGCACATTAGGAACGCGTGTTCCAGGGAAGGAGACAGACAACCAAGGAGATGATTACAGCTGGGTGTGCGAGAGGAGCGTGCGGTTGCTGACTCCCACAGTAGCCCCAGGGGCTCCCAGGGCACAGGGACTAGGCCTCCCTGCCCCCTGCTCAGACACCAGAGGGTGGGGACTGTGGGAGGCATCAGAGCAACGACTCCCCAAGGACACTCTGGAATCACATCTTCCATCGGCCTGGGAATCCTGGAGAGAATTCTACAGAGTTCCCCAAGAGTGGAAGGGCTGCACCTCATTAGACCAATCACTTGCTGAGGATGAGAAAAGCATGCTGTAAATTGGAAAACCCTGGGTGAAGCTGAGAGCGGCGAGGGCTCTCTCTGAAACCCTGGCTGAGGCTGAGAGCGGCGAGGGCTCTCTCTGAAACCCTGGCTGAGGCTGAGAGCGGCGAGGGCTCTCTCTGAAACCCTGGGTGAAGCTGAGAGCAGAGAGGGCGCTCTCTGAAACCCTGGCTGAGGCTGAGAGTGGCGAGGGCTCTCTCTAGACTAGGATCCTCCTGGGAGCACGGGCTGTGCCTCCCTCATCAGACTGGAACCCCCTGAGTCCGGGGCTAGGCCTCTCCCATCCAATGGACGTTCCTGTTTTAATTCTGAAGCCCCAGAAGTTTCTGCACCCGGGCTGGGCTTAGTGAACCCACTTGCCCCCCTTCCGCTCCTGTTTTAACTCTGAAGCCCCAGAAGTTTCTGCACCTGGGCTGGGCTTAGTGAACCCACTTGCCCCGCTTCCGCTCCTGTTTTAATTCTGAAGCCCCAGAAGTTTCTGCACCCGGGCTGGGCTTAGTGAACCCACCTGCCCCGCTTCCGCGGATGCTGCTGGATCATTCACCCTCAGCAGAAAGGCTTCACTGACTCACCCGAACACTTTCTGCTGCTTAT